>NC_042630.1:43234402-43582695 GCF_901001135.1 Rhinatrema bivittatum | reverse complement strand
CAGTATAAGCAAACCCTGACTCAGTTCTCACAGAGTTCGGCACTCAGGTCGGGATGACATCCATATCCTACCTGCTTCCTACGAGTATGTCATCTGATATGTTTATGGAAAGTTAATTGATTTGTCATGCTTTTTTACAGTGTAGACCATGAAGTGCAATCCATGTGTGTGATGCACATGCTGTTCTGTTATAAGGAATCTTATGCCTGTCACACACTTATATGAGATGTCTTAGATAGTTATTTGTTTGTATTACTTTAGATTATGAACGTTAGCTTGCACATCACCTGGTGCTAAGGCCTAGGCAATGAATACATTTTAAGATTAAAAAAAGATAAAGATGAAAGAAATTATCAGGGTATGGCTTACTGTCTTCAGAGGTTCCACTTATCAACTTCTCAATCACAGACTGTGAAAGGGATAGAAAAGTAGAATAAATGTGAAAGCAGAGAGTTTTATTTTCTTTATTTAAATCTTTTTATATTCTCCATTCTTCTAATGAATAATCTGTGAGGAGCAGAAGCTAACATTTATTTTTCAGAAACAATTGACTTTTAAACACAAAATGCAAGCCTACAAAAGACAGTGAAATTAATCTAATTATTGACATTTCTTACCATTTTATAGGTAGTCATTCTCATCTTTGAAAATGTCTGTTTACAATTTCTTTCTAGAAACCTTATTATAGTCCTTCTCAGTGCTGGGAAAGCATTCCATGATGTTGGGGAAATGATAGAAAATGCTTGCATACACATAGACTGAAGTTTGTAGTCTTGTGCTGAGGGGACAAATATTAGATTAGTGTCCACTGAAAGCAGTGCTCGTGCTGGGGCATAAAATGTCAAATTATCTCTCAAGGTACAAAGATTTTCAGTTGTCAGTTGCGTATGTACAATAGTTAATCTCTTAAATTCATGTCTGCATTTATTAGGTAACTAGTGTAACGTCTGAAAGGAAGGAGTTGCAATATATGTTTTCCTCAGATCCCAAAACCGTTAAAAGCCCAGTTGCAGAATTTTGATTCAACCACATGGCATGAATTCAGGAGGCCAGCGTGCAGCCTGTATGAGCCTTCAGTACCAACAGGTCTGTACAAATTACTTCTAGTTACCTTAGACAAAGCTGATCATTCATTCCCTCACTTCTTTTTGTCTAGGAACCTTCTTATCTTATCCCATCTTTTCTTAACATCTGCTGCTGTCACTGCCTCCAACCTGCCTTCTGGAAAGATTTTCCAACTAGACCCATTCTTATCTGTGAGATGTCTTTTCTGGTGTTACTTTTATTTCTACCCCTGTTGGAGCCTCCCATTATGACTTTTGGGTCTGCAGTCCACATGCCTTTCCCCTGCTCCATCTGTGTCCGGTTTTCATTGGAAAAGCTGTGTGGATGTATCTGAAAATTAAGTATGCACGATTGTCCTCTACTCTCTGACTCAAACAGACCGTAGGAATGGCGTATGATTTAGTGGAAAAATTGCACTTGAGGTGCCCTTATAGGCAATGCATATAGAATAAAGATTTTAGCTCCTATGCAGGATACAATTGTCAAATTTCCCTTCTTTGTTTTCTAATGCCCTATGATATCCATCCTTATTAAAACTTTTGCTCTAATTTTGGCTCATGATGTTTATATCACAACGTAATTACAAAACAATTCAGTTATATAATATTGTACAATTATTTTATACACTTTGCATTTCCTATATACTACAAATGGTTTTAATATTATGTATAATAATTCCATTTGATCATTGAATTCTGCAGCTAAAAATCCATCTATATTCCTTGATCTATGTAGTTAATATAGCTTAATAATAAATTAAATATTCATGAAAAAGATAATTATGAATTGGCTTACGATTTGCCTTCATGGAGTGGAGCTGCTTCTTCTTCCATGAAGACTCACAGATTTCAAATTGACCTGGTAATAAAGATTGTCAGAACTTCTGGGACCTAATCAATGGATCACAAGTGTATTCAGAGAGAAGAAGATTCCAAAGACAGTCAACTAAATTCATGTGTTGCATTAACTTTGTTTAAGTTTGTTTTTTTGGAGGGGCTGAGGGTGTTTAGTTTTAAACTAAAGTACTGTAGTAATCTGCAAGGAGCAGTGATTCATCCCCACACTGTACTGAAATGATTGTAATGTACTTCTAAGGAAGGTAAGGGGGTAACAACCCTAAACTGAAGGCATGGGGGTAACCTGCGGAGAGTGGCACTTACAATCTGAAACAGCACATATGGGATAACCTTCACAGAGCAGCAGGTCCTAAACTGAAGACATGGGGGCAACCTGCAGAGAGTGGCACTTACAATCTGAAACAGCACATACGGGATAACCTTCACAGAGCAGCAGGTCCTAAACTGAAGGCATGGGGGTAACCTGCAGAGAGTGGCACTTACAGTCTGAAACAGAACATACGGGATAACCTTCACAGAGCAGCAGGTCCTAAACTGAAGACATGGGGGCAACCTGCAGAGAGTGGCACTTACAGTCTGAAACAGCACATATGGGATAACCTTCACAGAGCAGCAGGTCCTAAACTGAAGGCATGGGGGTAACCTGCAGAGAGCGGCACTTATAGTCTGAAACAGAACATATGGGATAACCTTCACAGAGCAGCAGGTCCTACCCTAAACACCTTGCTGGCCAGACTAGATGGGGCATTTTAGTTTTTGGTTTTTTTCCTGCCATTCTTTACTACATAACTATCCTGCTAAGGTCTGGAATTTGATAATGCAAATAATTGAAGACAATAGCAGCATATTGTAAAGGTTAGCAGAACAGATTTTCTTTCAGATGCACAGTATTTGTAGTGACAGTGCATAGTTTGATGAGAAATCAATTGCATGGTATTTGTCATTTTTTTGTTTCAGGTGGATGAAACAAAGGCATTCATATTAGGATTAATAAGAATAAATTCATAATTATATCCACATGAAATCTCAGATTGTTCTTGCATAAGGAAGGGCAAACATAGTATTTCTCAGTAATTCCAGAAACCTGCTAATTAACAGGAATGAGCATTTGAATTCAAAATTATAAGTGCTTATTCATGGTTTTGGCTGATGTATTTGAGAACGATACCATTTTTCAGACAAAAATAAAATTGGCAACAATCGTTTTAAACTGATATTACTGATTTACTACTTTGTAAACAGAATCAAAGAATTTCACACCAGATAAATGTGGTGCACAGGGGCAGATTTTAAAAGCCCTACACGCCAGGCCTAAAAGCCCTGGGACGCGTGTAAGTCCGGGGCTTTTCTGAAAGGGCTGTACGGGGTGGGGTGGGAGGCGAGGCCGAGGACTCTGGCACAGCGGCTGTGCCGGGGGATCTCACGCCGGCAGTTGCCAGCGCGCAAAAGTTATGCCTACCTCTGGCAGGGGTACTTGTGAGATAAAAGGGTTTATTTTCAGGCTGGGGGGGGGGGCGGGACAGGTAGGGGAAGGCAGGGAAAGGTGGGGGGAACGGGAAAGCACCTGTTCTCCTCGAGGGCTCAGCACATGCAGGTGCACTATTGTGCACCCCCTTGCGTGCGCTGATCCCTGATTTATAACATGCGTGCGGCTGCGCACACATGTAATAAAATCGGGTGTGCATTTGTGCGCCATGTGCGTATGTTCTAAAATCCGGCCCACATTGAATGACACCTGGTGATGGACACAGCAAAAGGGGTTGAGAATTAGCAAAAATGTGAAACTTGTGTGCAGTAAAAACGTTCATCAGGATGCAACTTTAGCTAATATACATTTGCACATCTTTCATACCCATGCAAAGGTCAATCATCATAATAATAAAATCAAACCAAACTAAAATGTAGATTGTATCTCAGATTTACATAGCTGTTGCTTTGATTCAGAATGGTTGAATATTCCAGGTGAAAACTCTTAAGGTGTTTCCCTTGGGAATATAAATATGGACTAGGGGGCATAGGTTTGTAGATGAATGTGAGACTCCAAGGAGAGGAGAACAAGATAATGAAGGGAAGGTACTGAAGGTTGGGGCTTAGGTAAGATATAGACTTAAAGTATCTGGGATGCCAATTTACTTTCTTTAATCACAGGGATATACATAGAAAAAATGTTTTGTTTGTTTATTGAGGGAGAGGGGAGGTTCTTTAGATTTTGGTTCATTTATTGTTTTTTAAGCAAACATTAATTAAAGAAATGCCCCTGATCCCTCATGGCCTCTCCTTCCCCTGCCTTCCAGACCCTGTTTAAAGCCTTCCAAAGGGGTCTCCTATCGAGATAGGGTAAGTGTGGTCCCCGGTTGTTCTTTCCTGCTGGATCCCATCCTACAATGACACCAGGAGGCCCTGCCAGTGGTGCCAGGCTGTTTTATGCCACTGGCAGGGCAGAAGGTACTTGGGATCACTCCTGCCCATTTCTTTCTCTAAGCAAAGTCATTCTGGGTCCGTAGGGATTTTTTTTCCACTGAGAAACAATGTGTGCAATCTGTTACTGTCATTCACTGTTTGCAAAATGAAAAATATCCAGACACTTTATAAATGAATCTATTTTGGTTCTGTTGCAGTGAACTAAACCTGAAATAGACTCATTTGTCGCATTTTATATCCAGTTGGGTAAAATGAATGCAAATCCCTTTAAAAGGACAGGAAGCCATGAAATTGTCAACTTTTTCATATGAACATAGAAACTGCCATGCTGGGTCAGACCAAGGATATAATATGCTGAATTCCATATTTATTTATTCAATTAATTTATAAGTATTTGAGTAATTACCTTTCTCTAAAATAGCATAATATAACTAAAGCCAACATATCAGTTTCTTTAACATTAGTAGCATAGTTATTACATCAGGTGCTTTTTCATAGATGCTGAGCATAAGAACTAAGGTCTAGATTCATCAAAATGCTATAAATATAGTGGAAATTACACCCCTGATAAAAAAAAAAATGGGTGTGATTAGGAAAATTATTTGTTTTTATTTGTACAATGCAGTAGAGACTGCTTTTTAGTAATCATCTCGTCTTTTTGGTACCTTTCATTGATTCAAATGATAGAAATGTATCAGTCATAAATAATTTGCAGATAATTCCTCTGGGGCGGATTTTAAGAGCCCTGCTCGCCTAAATCCGCCAAATCCGGGCGGATTTAGGCGAGCAGGGCCCTGCGCGCCGGTGAGCCTATTTTACATAGGCCTACCGGCGCGCGCAGAGCCCCGGGACTCGCGTAAGTCCCGGGTTCTCCGAAGGGGGCGTGTCGGGGAGGCGGCCCGGTCCGTCGAGGTCATTTAGGGGGCATGTCGGGCAGCGTTTTGGGGCGGGTACGGGGGGCGTGGTTACGGCTTGGGCAGTCCGGGTGCGTGGGCCGCGCCCTCCGTACCGCCCCCAGGTCTCGTCCCGGCGCGCAAGAGGCCCGCTGGCGCGCTGGGATTTACGCCTCCCTCCAGGAGGCGTAAATCCCCCGACAAAGGGTAAGGATGGGGTTTAGACAGGGCCGGGCGGGTGGGGTTAGGAGAGGAAGGGAGGGGAAGGTGAGGGGAGGGCGTTTAGAGGATCCCTCCGAGGCCGCTCTGATTTCGAGCGCCTCGGAGGAACGGGGGTAGGCAGCGCGGCTCGGCGCGCGCCGGCTATACGAAATCGATAGCCTTGCGCGCGCCGATCCAGGATTTTAGCGGATACGCGCGGTTACGCACGTATCTACTAAAATCCCGCGTACTTTTGCTTGCGCCTGATGCGCCAGCAAAAGTACCCCTATTCGCGGTATTTGAAAATCTACCCTTCTGTGTATGTGAAAGCACCCTCCAAACCCACCCTGATTTGAAAGTGAATCTCCAATGTCCTGTGTCACATCGAGGCTAACATCACTGCGTTTGTACTGCAAGGAGGCATTGAAGTCTGCTCTCAATGCAGTTTCCATTAAAGAGACTGAAAAGGTTTCCAGCATGCTAAGAAATATTGGAAATTTACAGATGATTGTGTTGCATTTAGCAAGTGGTTATTTAAAAACAGTTGAAGTCTTGAGACATTGAATTGGCAAATCAACATATAAATTAGAATCACATAAGATATTGAGTTCTCTCCCTAAATGCAGTCCATTTTATCAACACAAGAATAGTTTACGAACCATATTTTCCCTGAAGAAGCCTACAAGGCATTTGTAGGGAAAGAGAGAATACAGGATAAAGAAGAAGGTAGAACAAGAGACTACAGAAACATCAGTGGGACAACAGTTATGTGAAACAATTACAAAGCACGCTTTCTTGTGGACTGAGATTGAACTGTATCCCCTTTTAATGAAGGTGTCTTCCATGTGGACTCATTTACAATTCACAAAGTATCTTTAATTGAAGTCTAGCTCTAGTGCAAAGCGCTTCATTACAAGCACTCTGTATTAAGAGATGTACATTGGTTATGAGGAATTAGGAAATTTCAAAGAAATTTCCTAATTCATCGTGGTTCGGGGCCCCCCCCCCGAAACAGATTTTCCCCAAACTATGAGAAAAAATTGTTTTTAGGGTTTGTACGGGGGGAGGGGCCCATTTTATTTTTTAAAATAAAAACCACCCCAAGCATTAAAATTAGTATAATACATTCCCCGCCCCCACCATCCTGATCCCTCCCCAAGACTTACTAACATCGCTGGTGGTCCAGTGGTGTCCCAAGAGCGATTTGTCCCTCCATGCCCGGCGTGCCGGCCTCACTCAAAATGGCGCCGATAGCCTGTGAACCTCTATGTCACAGGGGCTATTAGCGCCATTGGTCAGTTGCTGCCTACCATATGACAGGGGCTGACCAATGGCAAACCGCTAGCCCCTGTGACATAGTATGGGCAAAGGCCATCAGCGCCATTTTGATTACTGGCAGCCGATGACGAGCTCGCTCCCGGACCCCTCCCGGCCCCCCCTCCCCCCAGCTTGGGGGGAGGGGGGGTCCGGGAAGCGATCTCCTGCCCTTGAGTCTTAGGCTGCCAGTAATCAAAATGGCGCCAATAACCTTTGCCCATACTATGTCACAGGGGCTATCGGTGCCATTGTTCATGCCCCTGTCACATGGTAGGAGCAACTGTTATGGCGGCTGATAGCCCTGTGACATAGTATGGGCAAAGGCTATCGGCGCCATTTTGATTACTGGCGCTGACGATGAGATTGCTCCTGGACCCATGCTGGACCCCATGGACTTCTGGCCTGCTTGGGGGGCCTCCTGACCCCCCCAAGCCGTGCACGGAGGGACAAATCGCTCGTGGGACCTCGCTGGACCACCAGGGATGTTGGTAAGTCTTGGGGAGGGATCGGGATGGTGTAGGGGGGGGGGTGTTGTATTTAATGTGTTTATAGTACATTTTAATGCTTGAGGTGAAGTTTTTTTGAGCTTCATTTTTCCGCATCATTTTTTTGGGCCCGTTTCGTTTTTTCCACCTAGTTTTTTGTTCGTTTTGGGCAATGTTCTCTCAACCTAGCTTGATATTACCCAGGTAGAGAGTCCATCAAGCTAGGTTGAGAGAACCTTGCCAAATCTCATCTTGGAGTGAGTTTCCTCACTCCGAAGGCCAGCAAATCTTTACAAGAGACCACTGTTCTGTTCGTAGGTGTCACGTAGCATGTCAAAGTGGCCCCTAACCTCTACACACTTACCTAATCCCCACCTCGAGTTACTAGGTGGGCCTACCCTAGGGATACAAATACCTGCCTATGGGCCATGCTATCATGGCCAGTCTCTCTCTCTCTCTCTCTCTCTCTCTCTCTTTCTCTCTCTCTCACACACACATATGTTGTTCTGAATAAGCCTTATGGGACACATCACAATGGCAATGAAATGTCACAGCTGCTAATGCATCTGAAAGAGGTGTTGTTAAAATTGGCATTATGGCTGTGCGATAGCTTCTTCGCAGGCAGGCTAATCCACCCCTAACTCCTCCTATACTTGCATTGCACCATATGATATGGTGCAATCGCATGTGTTAAAGGCCTATCACATGCAAAACCACTTACCTTACCCCGCATTTTGATAATGACCCCCATAGTCAAAAAAAGGTTGCTCTTGAATATTTATTTGTAGGCTTTTCTTTACGGACATTCGTAAGGCACATCATGCCGGCTTTTATAAAATTTTAACCAGAAATTATTCCCAGTCCTAACCACTTCAGAATCTTAAACATAACACCCCTCATTCTGCCTTAGCCAAACTACTTCCTATCATCTATTCTTTAGAACTGGCAGCAATCGGTAAATTTTTAACTTTATAATATAACACAAATATTATGATTTATCTGTTGAATGATATCATTGATAAATCCTGTTTGACACCTTCATCCTATGTTCTCCCTAGCCCAGATAGTATAGTATATTTATTCTTTCATATTAATTTCTCAAGATGAATTTTCTGAAGGCATTTTTTACTTCTTCATTTCTCAGACTATAAATCAGAGGGTTTAGCATAGGGATGAGCACTGTGTACAGAAGGGAAAATATTTTGTCTTCCTCTGGTGATTGCATTGATCTTGGCCTCATGTAGACGCACATAATACTCCCATAGAACAGAAGAACAACTGTGAGGTGGGAGGAGCAGGTGGAGAAGGCCTTGTGTCCTCCCTTCAGATGAGCGGATTTTCAGAATGCTACAATAATGAACACGTAGGATGACATAGTGAGAAGAAATGGGATGAGACCCACAAATACCCCTTCACAAGAATTAGTATTTCAAAAATCATGGATGTCACTACAGGAAAGTTTTAACAGTGCATTGATGTCACAGAAGAAATGGTTAATCTCATTGGAATCACAATAGAAGAACTGGGATATCAAAACAGTTAAAGGAACTGTATCTAGAGAGCCAGTTATCCATGAAGCAGCTGCCAATGAGGTACAGACCCTTTTAGTCATCATGAGTGGGTAACGCAAGGGGTTGCAAATTGCCACATAGCGATCATAGGCCATGGCAGAGAGAAGACAGAACTCAACACCTTCAAAAATTATAAAAAAGCTAAGCTGTGTCATGCATAGAGAGAAGGAAATGAATGTTTTTTCCTTTAAGAGGCTTCCCAGCATAGTAGAGAGAGTGACTGTGGTGCTACAGATATCTAAGAAGGACAAGTTACTGAGGAAGAAGTACATGGGTTTCTGGAGATGATGGTCAGAGAGCATAAGTGTTAAAAACCCAAGGTTTCCCAGTACAGAGATAAAGAAGGCCAGTAAAATTATTACATAAATGAAGAAATGCAAGTAAGCATATTTAGAGAAGCCTAGAAGAATGAATTCTGTGATCAATGTCTTATTCTCTTTCACCACTGCTTCAGTGTTCATAATCTGTTGGAAAATATAAATAAAAGAGGAATAAATATTGTGGCTGAAAAAATAGTACATTTTACAATATACGGTCGGATTTTAAAAGCCCTGCTCGCGTAAATCCGCCCGGATTTATGTGAGCAGGGCCTTGCGCGCCAACGCGCCTATTTTCCATAGGCCGCCGGCGCGCGCAGAGCCCCGGGACGTGCGTAGGTCCCGTGGTTTATCGAAGGGGGCGTGTCGGGGGCAGGGCCGAACGACGCGGCGTTTTGGGGACGGGACGCGGCATTTCAGGGGCGGGCCCGGGGGCATGGTTTCGGCCCGGGGGCATGGTTTCGGGCCAGGGCGTTCCGGGGGCGTGGCCGCACCCTCCGGAACCGCCCCCGGTCGGGTCTCGGCGCACCAGCAGCCCGCTGGCGCGCGTGGATTTACGTCCCCCTCCGGGAGGCGTATATCCATGGATAAAGGTAGGGGGGGGGTTTAGATAGGGCCGGGGGGGGGGTTAGGTAGAGGAAGGGAGGGGAAGGTGAGGGGGGGGCGAAAGAGAGTTCCCTCCGAGGCTGCTCCGATTTCAGAGCGGCCTCGGAGGGAATGGAGGCAGGCTGCGTGGCTCGGCGCACGCCGGCTGCCCAAAATCGGCAGCCTTGCGCGCGCCGATCCAGGATTTTAGAAAATACGCGTGGCTATACGCGTATCTTATAAAATCCAGCGTACTTTTGTTTGTGCCTGCTGCGCAAACAAAAGTAAGCGATCGCACTTTTTAAAAAAATCTACCCCATGGTGTATGTAGTACCAAGCGTGCATGGAGTGTTAGAAACAACATTAGACTCATCCAATTCACCTCAAAGTTATCAAAATCCTTTGTCAGCTAGGGATGTGCATGCATCATGAACACACAGGAACTTTTAATGATATTTACACTTTATTTAATTTATTTCTTAAGAGAAATCAAAAGAAAAATGAACAAATGTCTTTATTATTCATTTTAAAACAATGTATTTCACGTTGGGAAAAAGAATACAGTCCCCTCCAGGGCCTTGTCTCAATTCCCCCCCCCTACTTAAGATCTGATTTCCTGGTTCATCTTACCACCTCTACTTCACAGGGCAGAAGTGATCTACAATGGCTCTGGCTCACTGGTGTTGCAGTTGGAGCTATTTTAGAGTTATAGCTCTGGCAGGCCACTATTGTTTTGAGTGAGCATGGAGAAGAGAGAAAAAAGGAGAAAAATCCCTGGATAGTTGCAAATAAAGGCTATGACAATGTAGCTCAAATGATACTATCTTCAACTGAGTGGAATTCCCAAAAGTAGAGGAGAAAAAGCTGCAGAGTCAACATACAAAAAACCTACACCTCCAGCCCCCAAAGACAGCTGAATGTAATGCATCCAAAGTTATATGAAACTTATAAAATTACATTTTTCAAATATTAAGACATTCTCTCAGAAGCTTCAATAAATGTGGTCATAAGAAATATCCTCTGGTCATGTTCTCTATTAAATCTGTTGGCATGCCCTGGTTAAGGCCATAAGACACCAATTTTGATGGTGCAGTTTTATATGAGGTCTTTCAGAGCAGAAAACAAGTATGTGACACTGAATGTACTGCATTGTCTTTGAGTGAAATCGTATTGCTTGTTTCTATTAAATAAAAGCATAGAAATGTTCAGACAATATTCAATACCATATAAATTAATAATATGTTTCAAAGGACATTCTACAGCCACAGTAACAAGGAACATATACCACTGCATGGTTTTCTTTACAATAGAAAACTGAAATTTTAGTTTAGAGAATAGAGATATCGAATATAATAGTAAGTAGAATGAATTAAAGTTAAATAATACTTTTTGATTAAAGAGAAAATAAGGACCAGTGAATCAGAGAGGATAAAGGGGCTATGTTTGCAGGCAAAACACTATATTAACGATTCTTAAAATTTCAGAAGGAATAGATGGAGCATTTCCTTTACCGGTACTCTACTGGTTCACATGTCACATGTGAAGCAATTTAAATCTAGTGAAGTCTCTAACTTATCTGGATAAATCATCTCAATACTCAAGTCTAATTTGTTAATTTCATTAACATGTTTGAAAAACTTGTTCGAGGAGGGTATATCTCAAGCGTATTTGCAATGATGTGTGTTTTACACAGAAAAAAAAAATCATTTTTGTACTATTTTCTTATGGGACAATGAAAGAATAAATTTTAAGGCAGAAAGTTAGAGGTCAACATTTATTAATTAATTATTTATTTGCAATACTTATATTCCACAGCTTTAACAATATTCACTGTGGATTACAAAAAAACAAGCAAGCAATAATACAGGTTCACAGCTCAAAACTTAAAAGCAGATTTAAAAAAGATAGATCTTCAACTGTTTTCTAAAATACTTCACCTCTGGCATACTACATGTTCCAAGGGCATAGCATTCAGAGCAATTGGAGCCACTTGATGAAATGGTCCAGTACGCGTGCTTACCTTTTTATAAGACTGTACAGGTGGTATACTCAACAAATTTGCATCTCGAGTTCACAACACCTTTCTGGCATGTATCTCGAAATAGTGTCAACCAATGAGCATGGGTTTTCAGTATGTAAAAGTTTAAAAATTACAATTGCCAGTTTAAACTGGGCTCTATAATTAACTGGTAAACAATGCAGCCCAAGAAATGCAGGGCACATGTGATCCCTACTAGCATTCCAGTCAATACTTGTGCTGCTGGATTTTGAAAGAGTTGTAGTGCTCTAAGAATCTTTTTTTCAATTGTTTAAATAAATATCCAGCACATTTATCTGACTAAGTTCAGCACTTAACCAGACAAATGACGAGATTTGAAATTCTGGCCATGCTGACTACCTCTGACATGGCCGGATGAGATTTATCTGGCTATGTAAGGGGTGGTGAGGGTGGTGGCATTCAGGGGCAGGTCCAGCTAAATGGATCATTCATCAAAATGCTTTAGAGCCCAAACACATGTTAAACAGCTCCAACATGTGCAACGTGCGTTAGCATGTAAATTTTTCATTCAGTATGCAGGAAGAGTTTGGGAGGAGTTAATTGAAATGAGGGTCTGCTAGCACAGAATGAGGTAGAATAATAAGAACATAAGAAAATGCCATACTGAGTCAGACCAAGGGTCCATCAAGCCCAGCATCCTGTCTCCAACAGTGGCCAATCCAGGCCATAAGAACCTGGCAAGTACCCAAAAACTAAGTCTATTCCATGTTACCATTGCCAATGTCAGTGGCTATTCTCTAAGTGAACTTAATAGCAGGTAATGGACTTCTCCTCCAAGAACTTATCCAATCCTTTTTTAAACACAGCTATACTAACTGCACTAACCACATCCTCTGGTAACAAATTCCAGAGTTTAATTGTGCGTTGAGTAAAGAACTTTCTCCGATTAGTTTTAAATGTGCCCCATGCTAACTTCATGGAGTGCCCCCTAGTCTTTCTACTATCTGAAAGAGTAAATAACCGATTCACATCTACCCGATCTAGACCTCTCATGATTTTAAACACCTCTATCATATCCCCCCTCAGTCGTCTCTTCTCCAAGCTGAAAAGTCCTAACCTCATTAGTCTTTCCTCATAGGGAAGTTGTTCCATTCCCCTTATCATTTTGGTAGCCCTTCTCTGTACCTTCTCTATCGCAATTATATCTTTTTTGAGATGAGGTGACCAGAATTGTACACAGTATTCAAGGTGCGGTCTCACTATGGAGCGATACAGAGGCATTATGACATTTTCCGTTTTATTTACCATTCCCTTTCTAATAATTCCCAACATTCTGTTTGCTTTTTTGACTGCCCCAGCACACTGAACCGACGATTTCAATGTGTTATCTACTATGACGCCTAGATCTCTTTCTTGGGTTGTAGCACCTAATAATAATAATTTTTCCCTATATACATCACCTTGCACTTATCCACATTAAATTTCATCTGCCATTTGGATGCCCAATTTTCCAGTCTCACAAGGTCTTCCTGCAATTTATCACAATCTGCTTGTGATTTAACTACTCTGAACAATATTGTGTTATCTGCAAATTTGATTATCTCACTCGTATTTCTTTCCAGATCATTTATAAATATATTGAAAAGTAAGGGTCCCAATAATATGGGATTTAATGTCTGAAATAACTATGTTGTCCTTGCGTTACTGGGGAGAAAATGGTTTTATCGTACAACCACAGCCGTTAAAACATCTCTGCTAGCTAGAGTCTGCATTATACAAATCAACTCCTCTTGTTGTATCTTTCATTGATTCAAATGATAGACATTCTTCAGTGATATCAAATTTTCAGTTAATTAATGCTGAAAATGGCCCCTATGTTTGTAGTTATTTATAGTGAAATATGTTTTTTTCACATCAGATACAAGACAGCCAACATGAAATATTAGAATCTTCGAACATCAAAGCATATAACTCTTTCCATATGCAAATATAGAAACTTGAGATTCCTGCCCTCTGCCAACCTTCAGTACAAAATCCATGATACACTACTCCGTCCAAACATACAAATTCTCAAGGTATATCCACTCTAAACCAGTAGTATATGAACACATTCCAATTGCAAACATATGCACTCTGCAGGATGGACAGAATCTTGAAGAACTTGCTTAAGCATAAGTCTTCAGATTTGTGTCTGTTGACCCTGGCTTCAAAATCCAATCAAAAATTGATTTCCATGTCTGGCTCATTATCTTTGTCTATGACATTTTATGTTCTCGATAATCAAGGAATTCCACTTCTGACAATAGATTCCTAGAATCTGCACGGCAGAGGTCAGCCCATATTCTACAATTAAAATCACCCTTAATTATAACGGACATAATCTGGTTTTGACTTAGTGCATCCAGTGATCTCAGTCAGACTGAGAATCAGACATTAGAGTTAAAATAAGTCAAGAGATGTAGTGTGATCCAGGTTAGCATGCCCATAGTCTTCTCTGTCCTAATGTAGCTCAGATTAAATCTAAAGCATGCATCTTTGGGAATGCAATTTGTGATCTGCTTAGTTGAGGTTCCAATACATTGACTTGGCTCATGAATCTGTGCAGTGGTAACTCATGAGCTGGATGTTCACAATGGAAGGTAATTTTCAAAGGAGATGCATGCATAAAAGTAGCATAGATTGAAACAATTTCCAAAAGCCAATCCATGCACATAAAACTTTTCCACAATTTAGACTTATGAAGGGAATGTTTAAAGGAATTGCACATGTAAAAGTAGCAATTTAAAAAATTATATTTACATACCTAAAGCCTTTTGAAAATTATCTTTATTTGTTCTACTGCTCCAATAGTGCTATATAATGTGGTGAGTGAGTGGTAAAGCTGCTTATGTCATGAAACGCTATCTGTATTTCAATGTTTGCTAAGCAGAAATCCCTTCAGCCAGATTATGTTCTGAGCACATGCAGATGTGACTCAGATAATCAGAAATAATGGGAAGGGATGAAACTGCTGAAGTGGCTTTGGGCACAGGGAATCAGAAATCAAAAGCTGTGATTGAATGGGATGATTCTGTGATCTAGATTACTCATCAAGCACCAGAATCTGGATCATTCACTCTCACTTTTTCATTCCAACAACTCAATTTCCTCTTATTGTGTAGTTGGCCTATATTCAGAAATACATTTCGACAATGTCTATTGTAGCAATAATTCATTTCCTACTTACCATCAATGAGATAATTATGATTTACAATGTCATATCATTAAATCTTCCTGCAATTCCCAATCCATCTGCTGTGTAGCTAAAGGACATCCACTCATGCAATTTTGAAATAAATAAATATGTCATAAGTAAAAAAATAAATAAAGATAACTTTTAAATTACTTAATAGTGTATACTTGAGACACAGACACTTGCTTCTTTCTCCAAACTCTCAGATTCTAAGTCAGCAGGAAATAAAAGAGCCTCAATGCTTCTGGGACCTGATCACTAGAATGAGAAAGTGATTGACATGGGAACTCAGAGGACAGTCTATTAGACTTCTGAATTGTGATTAACTTTGATTTATTTTCTTTTCCTTCTTGATAAGAGCGTATGATTTTATAGATCTTGATTTCAAGTTTTGTTGGTGTTAGGGGTTTGGCAAAGTAAAACCATAAGTTGTATGGATATAGTAAAGAGCTCTTTGAACTTTTTCAGATATATTGTGAAATGATTTAATGGATTAAGGGAGTTTTAATGGAGTGTTAAATTTTAGGTTTGACTCTTAAGGTTTAAAATCCACTTTAAATGCTTTATTGGTAACGCATGTGTAAGCGTCAATAACACCACCATAAAAATTAACATAACACTGTAGAATTATTAAAAAGAGTTGTGCAAAATAGAAATACACAGACATCGACTCATTCATATTAAAATGGCTTAACACAAATTGCAAAGATAATCACCATTCTCCTTAAAGGGTATTCAGTGGCAAGAAACTCTCTCAAAACAGACTCTAAATAGGAGCAGATTTCCCACACCTAATCGTCATAACTCCCTGCCTTAAGCACAATGATAACCCACCAATGAGAAGTCCCTGTGGCTGGATTCCACTGAGGTCCCCTCCCCTCTGTTATCCATCTAAATGGCAAATTTGGCATATTCAGCCACTTATTTGTTTAAATTATACCTGGATATGTAGATGACCAGCTATAATTTAGCCAGACAATAAAGGGACATTCCAGGGCTATTTCAGAGAGGTGTTGAATTATCTGGCTAACATAGCTGAATATTAGGTATTTCCAACTTGCTTAGCTGGCTAACTTTAGGCGTGCCTCAGATCAGGCCTAACATTTTCTGGTCTAGTGTGGTCAGATAATCTGCCACTTAACCAGATACCAGTGTTATATGGTTAAGTGGTGATCCTACCAAAATATAAAAACTGTGGCCCTACAGTCCCTAACCAGTCTCCTACCTCTCATCCAAGATCCAAAGGCGCAGCTCTGCCAGGCCAAGCCTGTCATCTTCCCAAAGGTTTCCTGCATCAAATTAAAAAGAAAATATAGAGGCTGAGGGTCAGTGCAGATCTCTCCCCTTCCTGCACCCAGGACTCATTTGTTTTCCATAAATTTGTATCTTAGGATCCATCTTCTCCTTCCCGCTCCCCCATCACAACTTTTGTCCTTCGACCTCACTGTACCTGAATTTTATGTGCATCTTCAGCCCAGATCATGTACTTTCCTACCGTGACCTGGGTCAAATGCTTCTGGCGTAGATTTTGGCAAATTTAGCATATACGTATGTAAATAGCATGTACTCGTATAAATGCCATTGTATAAACCTCAAACATACATATGTAAGTAAGGGTTTGCAAGTAAATATACATGTGTAAAAAAGGGGCAGTCTAGGGTAGGGATGTGAATCGTTTTTCAACGATTAAAATTATCGTCCGATAATGTTAATATCGTCTTAAATCGTTATAGAACACGATACAATAGAAATTCTAACGATTTATCGTTAAAAATCGTTAAATCGTGTTAGTGCGCACTAACGGGAGCACACTAACTCCCCGTTAGTGCGCACTAACTCGATTTAGTGCGCACTAACTGAAAATGATACAAATAAACACTTTCCAGGTCACTGAAGGTCAGTTAGGAATGAATATGTGTTCCTATTGGCTGGCTGCCCTCTTATCTATTGATGTTACCAAGGTTACCACTGAGGTGATGGTTGGGGGGATGGGAAATGGAACTGGAAACTAACGAACACCAACAGAAAATGAAACAAAGTGTTCACACTTCCCAGGTCAGTAAAGGTCACTTAGGAATGAATATGTATGTATGTATTCCTATTGGCTGGCTGTGCTCTTATCTATTGATGTTACCAAGGCTAACACTGAGGTAATGGTTGGGGGGATGTGAAATGGAAACAGTTGGAAGCTTGACAAAAAAAAGTAATGTAATGATCAGCACTCACGTGACTAGAACTTGTTTGTTTATTATTTTTGTTAGCAGGCACCTGAAATGCTAGTGCATGTTGAATTTGCCAATCACTGTGCATTTTAGAAAGGTGGTTCTGGCTGGAACTGTACACAGTTCAAATATATGTAATTGATTGTTGGTAAGTGTATTTTTTAAGTAGCCACACTGGCACAAGTATGTTTACTTTTCCTCCTACTTAACTCACTAGCTCAGCTTTCTAAGAAGGGCTTCTCTGCTTGTGTGTTGTTTTTGTTTGGTGTGAGGAGAGCAGAAACATCAGATCTTTATTCAATCTACTACAGTCATCTCTTACAGTGCCCTATCCCTATTAATACCAGGAGTGTTGTGATCTTCCTGCACACAGTGCCCTAACCCTGATACCAGTCTGAGACAGCTCCCTCCCTGCATTACTAGTGAGAGGCTGGCTTCACAGACAGGGGGGAGCTGCCTGACCCTCACTCCTGACTTCCCCCATGTCCCAGCTAGTGAATGGTGTGTGGGTGAGGGGGGGGGGGGGAAGAGGATGGGGAAGTCTGAGACAGCTCCCTCCCTGCATTACTAGTGAGAGGCTGGCTTCACAGACAGGGGGGAGCTGCCTGACCCTCACTCCTGACTTCCCCCATGTCCCAGCTAGTGAATGGTGTGTGGGTGAGGGGGGGGGAGGATGGTGAAGTCTGAGACAGCTCCCTCCCTGCATTACTAGTGAGAGGCTGGCTTCACAGACAGGGGGGAGCTGCCTGACCCTCACTCCTGACTTCCCCCATGTCCCAGCTAGTGAATGGTGTGTGGGTGAGGGGGGGGGGGAGGTTGGTGAAGTCTGAGACAGCTCCCTCCCTGCATTACTAGTGAGAGGCTGGCTTCATAGACAGGGGGGAGCTGCCTGACCCTCACTCCTGACTTCCCCCATGTCCCAGCTAGTGAATGGTGTGTGGGTGAGGGGGGGGGGGAGGATGGTGAAGTCTGAGACAGCTCCCTCCCTGCATTACTAGTGAGAGGCTGGCTTCACAGACAGGGGGGAGCTGCCTGACCCTCACTCCTGACTTCCCCCATGTCCCAGCTAGTGAATGGTGTGTGGGTGAGGGGGGGGGGGGGGAGGAGGATGGTGAAGTCTGAGACAGCTCCCTCCCTGCATTACTAGTGAGAGGCTGGCTTCACAGACAGGGGGGAGCTGCCTGACCCTCACTCCTGACTTCCCCCATGTCCCAGCTAGTGAATGGTGTGTGGGTGAGGGGGGGGGGGGGAGGAGGATGGTGAAGTCTGAGACAGCTCCCTCCCTGCATTACTAGTGAGAGGCTGGCTTCACAGACAGGGGGGAGCTGCCTGACCCTCACTCCTGACTTCCCCCATGTCCCAGCTAGTGAATGGTGTGTGGGTGAGGGGGGGGGGGGGGGGATGGTGAAGTCTGAGACAGCTCCCTCCCTGCATTACTACTGAGAGGCTGGCTTCACAGACAGGGGGGAGCTGCCTGACCCTCACTCCTGACTTCCCCCATGTCCCAGCTAGTGAATGGTGTGTGGGTGAGGGGGGGGGGGGGGAGGATGGTGAAGTCTGAGACAGCTCCCTCCCTGCATTACTAGTGAGAGGCTGGCTTCACAGACAGGGGGGAGCTGCCTGACCCTCACTCAAGCAGAGAAGCCCTTCTTACAAAGCTGAGCTAGTGAGTTAAGTAGGAGGAAAAGTAAACATACTTGTGCCAGTGTGGCTACTTAAAAAATACACTTACCAACAATCCATTACATATATTTGAACTGTGTACAGTTCCAGCCAGGACCACCTTTCTAAAATGCACAGTGATTGGCAAATTCAACATGCACTAGCATTTCAGGTGCCTGCTAACAAAAATAATAAACAAACAAGTTCTAGTCACGTGAGTGCTGATCATTACATTACTTTTTTTGTCAAGCTTCCAACTGTTTCCATTTCACATCCCCCCAACCATTACCTCAGTGTTAGCCTTGGTAACATCAATAGATAAGAGCACAGCCAGCCAATAGGAATACATACATACATATTCATTCCTAAGTGACTTTTACTGAACTGGGAAGTGTGAACACTTTGTTTCATTTTCTGTTGGTGTTCGTTAGTTTCCAGTTCCATTTCCCATCCCCCCAACCATCACCTCAGTGGTAACCTTGGTAACATCAATAGATAAGAGGGCTGCCAGCCAATAGGAACACATATTCATTCCTAACTGACCTTCAGTGACCTGGAAAGTGTCTATTTGTATCATTTTGAGTTAGTGCGCACTAACGGGGAGTTAGTGCGCACTAATCGGAAAAAACGATTTTTAACGATTTTTCAACGAAATAATCGTGCCAAACACGATTTTCTTCTCCTGCCACACGATTTCTATCGTTAAGACGATATGGAAAACGATTCACATCTCTAGTCTAGGGTCCTTCCAGGGCGGCACCAACATTTACTCATGCAAGTTTCTATTTTAGAAGAGATTTGTGCTTAAAAAGGTGAATTTTAAAAGTGCATGCCAAAATTTGGAGATATGTGCGCATCCACCAGATTTCAGAAGCTGTGCACATAGGTCTGAATATATGATTATCTCACTTTCAACAAAAAAAGAGCAGAATGTGGGCAGGGCGTGGCATTCCAGGGCGGGGGTCAAGAAATGTGAGCGCAGGTACGTAAGCGCCGGCGCATGCACCCGGGTATAGAGACACATAACCTTACTTCTGTTATTGAGGAGGTGTACGTCTTAATGAAAATATTTTCAGGCATTGCTGAAGTGTTTGGGGGGGAATTCAGAGTAATAAATCAGGAGGGTTTAGATGACCTAGCTGCACTGGGCTGTCTTGGTGGATGAACTGGTGAAACTGGTCATGGTGTGAACATGTACTGGTTTTAAAATTCCCTCACTTATGCATCTGAAATGCAATTTAAGCTGCTGGCCATGCACAAGCTTAAAATTAGGCGCACATATACCCATACCTGGGTTATTTTATAACATGCTTGGGTATGTGGGCGCATGTTATAAAATTGCCATGTACCTGGGCGTGAGCTGAAATACATGCATCCGTTTGAAAGTTACTCGTGTATATTTGTATCTGACCATTATCTACAGTAAGTGATATTAAATGTGATTTTTGTGAAATTCTAACCAGCTGGGAGATCTGGGGGAACTGGGAAGAGAACCAGGAGGGTCTCAATGACCTGCAGAAGGGCTGGGCAAACTGGTGAATTTCTTGTTAACATTTGTCAATTTAATCACACATATATGTTAGACAATATGCAAAATTTCATGCATAAAAAGTAACTTACCCGGGGTAAGTGCTGTTTATATTTGAAAGTATACACTTGGAGATTTTACATATGAAATTCAAAGTATAAAATGCCACTTAACTAGATAAGTCTTATAAAGCGCTACTTATCTGGATACATAGAGCTTTTTAAGACTTATTCATCTACCTTACTTATCTGGTTAATTAGCACTTTTTAAAACTTATCTATCTAACATTATTTGTTCACATGTAGTTTTTACATACATGCAAATGTTGTAGGGTAAATTTACATGCATTTTATAATGTGCTTTTATGATATATGTGGGTTATGTAATACTGGAAAAGATATGAGCATATATAGACCCATGTAGGTCTTTTAAAATTATCCTTCCTCTTTTTAAACAATACACTGTCAGATTCTGAATGGCATCCTTAGACCCACCCATATCTATTACAATTTAACTACCAATTCCTGGGACATATGCCTATTATTTTACCTTTCCTTTCCTGTTTAGTTTCTTTGCCATTATCATTTCATATTTACAAGAAGTCAAAACCATATTCCACCAAGTGTTTAATGTGACATGTGTCTTAGCGATTGTCAGTGAGTGCTGACTTTTTATAGGTAAAACATACAATGATCCCTAATAGGAATTCATAGAGTATCAGGTACCACGTGTCCTGTGTCCAAATAAGACAACCTATGTCTAAGATACCCTGGTCCCGCCTCCCATATTGAGATCCAGTTAGGCCTAGGATACCCACGTGTCTGATGATTAGTTTCGGTCATCCTTTGTTATGTCAGTCCTTCCAGTCTTTTGAACAGACTCTTGATCTCATGGGGATCTCCAGTTACACTGGGCCCCTCAAGTCGAGACAGTATTCTGTGAGAACATGGCCTGGTCCATGTGTTCGTTGTGACCTCATGACCCTCCATCACATCTGAATAGGCCTGAATTCATTCCAGATGTCTCCCAGAAGCCATTCAAGCTCGGGTCAGTCTGAGTTCCTTGTATGCCAGAAGTTTCAGTTAGGCAGAGACAGCAAAGGATTCTGGATAAGCTGAGTGAACCAAAGTCTGAGACAAAGTCTTCATATTAGCCTACCCATATATCATTTCCCTCTTGTGCCATTTCAAATGACAAAAGTGGCACACCAAAGCATCAGAGATGATGACAGCAGACAGTCTAGAGAAAATAGGCCTATAGGTGTATTCTAGCCACTAACCTTTGGTTTTATTGGGTGTGTCAAGCATGTGTCCCTCTAGATCCCTAAATTAGGTATGTGATACTCACAGATTCAAGCAGTCTTCAGATAGCAAATGGCAGCATTAAAGCTGAAGTTAAAATAAAAGTCAGTCAGCTCTGTCGAACTGCAAATACAACTAGATTATCATGTATTTATATATATATTTATTTATTTATTTAAAGATTCTTGTATACCGTCATTCATAATATACATCAGAACGGTTTACATGTTACAAAATCATAAAATCAAGTATAAAATTGTCTATAAAAGGTACATTAAATTGTAATACAAATACAATTGTTAATAAAATTATTAATAAATCAACATTCATTTATTTATTTATTTATTTATTTATAGCTTTTATATACCGACATTCAAATGAATATCACATCGGTTCACATACAACTGGGAAGTCAAAAACTAGTAGAGAGAAAGGAAGGATAAAAGTTACAATTAACAGGGAATCATAAGGAACTGGGAGAGAAAGCGGAATGGTCTAAAGGGCCAAGTCAAAGTGTGAGCAGGAAGAATACTGCAAAACTTAAAACTTTGTTGCGATAGCAACTATATTACATAATATATTTACAAAACTGTATGACAGTCAAAAGCATTAGCTGTTGCATCAAATTGTTGTGACAATGAATAATATTTGGGGTTTACCAGAGATGGCTATAGGTTAGTTAGGTAGTGACAGGGTTAAAAGTTGTAGTTATGGAAACTGGAGTAATGGAAACTGGAGTAATAGAAACTGGAGTAATGGAGACTGGGAGGTCGGCAGAGACAAGGAAGGGATTAAGAGTATGCTTGTTTGAATAACCAGGTTTTTAACTTTTTTTTTAAAGGTGTTTGGACAGTGTTCCAGGCGTAGGTCTGGTGGCATCGAGTTCCATAATGTAGGACCTGCAATGGAGAAAGCCCGTTCTCGGGTGGAAGTGAGCTGGGCAGATTTGTGTGAGTGGGCAGTTAGAGTCCCTAGGTAGGCGGATCTGGTAGACCTGTTGGGGATATGAAACTGGAGGGAGTCATTAAGCCAGTGAATCTCATTATTGTGTAAGGTTTTGTGGATGATAGTTAGGCTTTTATGAAGGATTCTTGCTGAGATAGGGAGCCAGTGGAGGTCCCTGAGGATTGGAGTGATATGGTCAGATCTCCGGGAGTTGGTGAGAATTCTAGCTGCTGCATTTTGCAGCATGTGCAGAGGTCTGGTGGTGGACGCAGGCAATCCTAGAAGTAAGGTATTGCAGTAATCAATTTTTGAAAATAGAGTAGTTTGGAGGACAGTTCGGAAGTCGTTATGGTGTAAAAGGGGTCTTAATTTTTTCAGGATGTGTAATTTGTAAAAGCAGTCTCTTGTAATGTTGGTTATGTGTTTTTGGAGATTGAGGTGGTCATCCAAGATGACCCCCAAGGTCTCTGACATGTTGTGAGAAGGGGTGAGTTGGGAGCAGCGAAGTGGGAGGGTGGCGGGCAGGAGAAATGTAGAGTAGTTCAGTTTTTGAGGAATTAAGGGTGAGATTAAGGTTGGTGAGAAGGCTATTGATTGAGGATAGGCATTTATCCCATAATTTAAGGGCATTTGTAACATAAAACAAAGAATAAAATAATGCTTCTCTATACGAATTAGTCCTTTTTTTCAAGATAGTCAACATAAGCCTGTTCGAAGAGCCATGTTTTTAGAGCTTTTTTAAAAGCTTTAAACTCTGATTATAAATGCAATTCAACAGGCATAGTATTCCAATGCATGGACCAGCAATTGAAATGGATCTCTCTTGGATTAATATAAGATGGGCAGAGTTCACAGATGGAATTTAAAACAATCCTTTGTTCGCCAATCTTAAGGATCTCTGTGGGACATGTAAACAGATTAGGAAGTTCAACCAGTATGTTTTTTGTCCATAAATCGCTTTGTGTAATATACAACATGCTTTATACTGCATTCTTTGTGTTATTGGCAGCCAATGCAGATTGATTAAAACAGGAGTAATATGTTCACATTTCTTACAATTTGTTAATACTCTTGCTGCAGAGTTTAGAAGGCCTAAGAGGAGAGAATTACAATAGTCCAAAGATGAAAAGATCAAAGCTTGTAACACCAATCGGAAATCATTAACATCTAAAAGTGGTTTCAACTTTCGCAGCACCAACAATTTATAATATCCTTCTCGTAATTTAAGAGAGATATGTTTTTTAAAATTTAGTTGGCAGTCAATAGTAATTCCTAGATCTTTGACTGATTCAGACAGCACTAGTTTAATATTATTGGGTAATAAAAGGGTATTGTTCGTACTAGTGGAGTTATCTTTTGATTTTTTGTCAAGAAGAATCATTTCCATTTTTTCCATATTTAGGGCTAATTTCATATGACATAGTAATTGGTTGTAAATGTTTGTTCAATAGTGCCAACAATAGGTATAAGAAGCTGAATGTCATCGGCATAGATATAAAAATTTAGGCCTAAACCTGCTAAGAGATGACACACTGAAAGAAGATAAATATTAAACAGGGTAGCCGATAAAGTGGACCCTTGTGGAACACCAGTTTGTTGAATTTTATCGGAGCAATTATTTCCTATTTTTACTTGAAAGGATCTTTGCTGTAAAAAAGACGCTATCAAATCAAGGATCTTATTTATAAGACCAATCTCTTTTAATCTTAATATTAAAATATTATGATCTATCTTACAAATGCCGCAGACAAGTCCAATAAAACAAGGATATATTTTTGTCCGGAATCAAAACCTTTTAAGACTGTATCCATTAATGATAATAAAAGTGTTTCTGTATTCAAATATTACCGGAGGCCAAATTGGTTTGGATATAAAATATTGTTGAATTCGGGGAGGTAGAGCTTAAAACAATACGCGATCGCATACTTTTGTTGGCGCACCAGGCGCCAACAAAAGTACGCTGGATTTTATAAGATACGCGCGTAGCCTATAAAATCCGGGATCGGCGCGCTCAAGGCTGCCGATTTTGGGCAGCCTGCGGCACCGAGCCACACAGCCTGCCTCCGTTCCCTTCCCCTTCCTAACCCACCACCCCGGCCATATCTACCCCCCCCCCCTTACCTTTGTTCCTTGATTTACGCCTGCTAGAAGCAGACGTAAATCTACGCGCGCCAGCAAACTGCTGGCGCGCCGTCATCCGACCCGGGGGCTGGTCCAGAGGCCTCAACCTCGCCCCCGGGCCGGCGCCACACCCAGGTCCCACCCCCGAAACACCGCGTCCCGCCCCCAAAACGCCACATCATTAGGCCCCGCCCCCAACATGCCCCCTTTTCGAAAACCCCGGGACTTACGTGAGTCCCGGGGCTCTGCGCGCGCCGGCGGCCTATGCAAAATAGGAGCGCCGGCGCAGGGGGTTTAAAATCCGCCCCTAAGTGTTCTACTAATTGTTTATGAACGATTTTTTCAATAATTTTTGCTAGACAGCAATGGTTCGATATAGGCCTATAATTACTTAAAACTTCGGGATTTAGGGTAGGTTTTTTTAAAATGGGTTTAATAACAGCTGACTTCAGAACTTCTGGCAAATATTCTTCAGCTAGAGAGAGGTTAACAATTTTTGCAAATATGGGAGCTATAATATGAGCAATAGGTTTTAGGGCAACCGAAGGTATAGAATCTAATGGGTGACTCACTGGATTTAATTTTTTTATAATATCCTCTATTTCTATAGAGGAAACTTCATCAAACGATGGCCAGTCAGATATCATAACATTAGTCTTAAGCTTCAGTTTACATTACATATGTATCAGAAGAACAGTGTGAAAAAACTAATCAACTGGCAGAAGGAAGAAATCATTCTTAAAAGGAACAGAGAAAGTAATGAGAGGCAGTCCATTGTAGTGGACAAAGAAAAAGAAAGAAAACATAGAATAGCAGGATTGGAAAAATGTTTAAATCACATATAGTATTTTGTAGGTCAGAACACTACAGAGTGTTGGATCCAGGATAAGGATGAAAAGAACAATAGGAAATTAGTATGCAAAAAGATATAGTAATAGAATAGTTTCATATCCCTATGGCAGTTAGCATCATGTATAACGGGTGCATTTTTGCCAGGAGGCCAATCTCATAATAAGCACCAAAGGCCACACTACCAGGAAACATTAGTGAGAGGGTGTAAACAAACTCTAGGTAAAACCTAATAGGAGTGTTACAGGAAGAGATGTTCAAAAAGGGTTACAGGGAAGAAATCAGAGTAAAAAGGGAATAGGATATTGAGATAATAAAGACCAGCAAAGTGATTACCATAGGTGCAGGCTGCAGAAGAAAGAATAAAATAAAAGACAACTTGTGCAGAGGCACCAACAGTAAGGCAAGTGAGAGAATGCTAGAAATAGCTTACAGCAGATACAACAGCATGTATTTAACATATGCTGTTATATTTAACATATACCTGGATGGTAAGTGAGGTTAACGTGTATTTAACCTCACTTACCATCCAGGCCGGTAAGAGCAGCATATAAGGACACCCTCATGGTCCCCCCTTTAAAAACTTCATTAATTAAGAGAGCCATCTCAGCCTATGGACCAATACATTGGAATTCTCTTCCTCCAGACCTCAGGCTGGAACATTGCCCGGTCACATTTAAGAAAAGACTCAAAACCTGGCTGTTCAAGCAGGCCTTTGCTGAATCATACGCCAGATGATCTTAAATCAACTCTATCACCAGTAACTCATTGACTCTTGCCTGCTTTCTCTCGATTCAGTCAAATGCTATATGTCCTACTTTAGCCCCAATTCCCAAGGCCCTTTGCCAATACCATGGTCTTAACCTAACCATTCTCTACCAGCCATGTATCATAGATCGATATATATATATACCCTGGTTTGTTTCAACAGTTTCATGATCCTAGTTCTGTATTCCTCTGTTTTATGTAATTGCACTATTTGAGGCACTGTTATTGTTATTATGTAAACCGTTTTGATTTGTAATCCTGTTACAAGAAATTCGGTATATAAAACTGTTTAAATAAATAAAATAAATATGCTGGTGTGGAAGAAATAGATATATATCCCTCTTGAACCTTGAGTTATCACTGAAATCGCAAAAGACACAATAAGCAAAAGAAGAGCAAGAGAAAAAGACAGATACTCAAAGAATAAGGAATTCAAGAAAACATTTGATCCACACTGAGACATATCCTAGAAAGGCAAACAGTGGGACAGGTGTGATCAAATCTGCTTTCATGGATAATGGTAAAGAAAGACATAGTACATAATCATTTAGCTGATTCAGCAAAGAAATGCACATAAGTATTAGAAGTTCTAAGACTGGAAAATGCTACAAAAATTGGAATGTACAAACGAATAAAAATGACATCACTTCAGACAATGTCATTAACTTAAGAACCTAAGCAATGGCAGTTGCAGATAGATACATAACCAGATATTAACTAGGAATATCATAAAGAATCATTTTAGTGGCAATCAGTTATCATGTCAGAAACCTCAGAGAACAAAAGAAACCAGATTCTAGGTAAAGCCACTCCCGCATGTGGCCTCTTTAGCCAGGTATTGGACAGAGGCGTGGAACATGGATATCTCTACTCCATACTTGCTTTCATGTTTCCAGCTTATGCCTAAAAGCCTACCGGACTTCTCTCTTCAAGAGTTACAATTCAAGATTTTGCACCATATTTTTTGCAATGACATTCACCACTGCCGGAAGGGGAGGGCATCTTCCCCTAAATGTATTAAATGTCATCAAGTGGCAGGTACTCTGGCGCATAGGTTGTTTGCTTGCCCTGTTTTGAGAGCCTTTTGGACGAAAGTGCTTGCAGTAGTTGCTCAATGTACAGGCTCCTCTATTGGGTGGACAGGCAAGTTACTTCTTTCTGGATTAAGGGGTGCTCTCTCTTCTTGTAACTATAATCATCATCTCCCATGGGACAGAGAAAGATGTGCTGTGTTTCTTCTTACCCTGGAAAGAAATCAGGCATATGACAATTTATATAATGATTAAAATTAACTTTAAAAGTGACATTATAGTTTTCAGCATTCTTATATACCTTAATTCAGCAAAAAGCAGTCATAAAGCTACTCTCCTGTCTCTAGCGTTCCACCTCTAGGAGGCACTGTCCCCTGTGATAAGAGCTACTTCCATTAACAAATCTAAAACCTCTTTTAGTAGGACATAAAAAAAGGCTTTGTTTGCTATACTAGAAAGCAATTAATTCCCTTCTGTGTCCTACATTAATATGCATTAGCCAAGATCTAAAACTGTATGGGGCAGATTTTAAAAGGCCCAGGCGCGTCCCGGATTCACGCACGCAGGGCCCTCGTGCGCCGGCGCACCTATTTTGCATAGGCCGCCGGCGCGCGTAAAGCCCCGGGACGCGCGTAAGTCCCGGGGCTTTCGAAAAGGGGTGGGAGGGGTCGTGTCCGGGGGCGTGGTGCCGGCCCGGGGGCATAGTCGAGGCCTCCGGACCAGCCCCCGGGACCGGAGAATGGAGCGGGGCTGCCAGCCGGCGCACGCAAAGTTACGCCTGCTTTCAGCAGGCGTAACTTTGCCGACAAAGGTAAAGGGGGGGGGTTAGATAGGACCGGGGGGTGGGTTAGGTAGGGGAAGGGAGGGGAAGGTGGGGGGAGAGCGAAGGAAAGTTCCCTCCGAGGCTGCTCTGAAATCGAAGCGGCCTCGGAGGGAACGGAGGCAGGCTGCGCGGCTCGGCGCACGCAGGCTGCCGATTTTGCACAGCCTTGTGCGCGCTGACCCCGGATTTTATAAGATACGCGTGGCTACGCGCGTATCTTATAAAATCCAGCGTACTTTTGTACGCGCCTGCTGCACGAACAAAAGTACGCGCTCGCGTATCTTTTGAAGATCTACCTCAGCATGAGGGATTTCCCTTTTTTTTTTTTCAAACACCTGCTTACGAAGCATTGCTGACACTAGCAAATACTGCTATTCACTGCCCCATAATCTATTTCTCCTTTCGGATATTGTCTAAACTTTTCAAAATACAAAAGTTCAATACCTGAGCTCCCTCCAAAATAAAAAAAAAAAACCCAATTCATTCCCTTCCTCTAACATCCCTCTTCCAAAAGTTTGAATCTAGTGAGGTATAAGCAAAACTGAGAGATATCTATCATCATTAAAATATAACATAAGTTCTTTAACAAATACTGCAGCAGGGAGTTTGTGCATATTAGTTCTTTTCTTTTCTGACCTTTGTTTACTTAAATAACTCATATCTTCAATCTCCTTTCCTCACTCTAACACATTTAACTTACCAAGTCCAGTCTCTAACTTACCAAAACCATAAAACATAATTGCTCACTACAATAAAGCTCAGCAAGGCATTTTAAAAGCAAACCCATGGTGCAGGTTGTTTTTTTTAGATGCAACTGACTCACATTTTGTTTTTCTCTACTCAAACAAAGACATTCCTAAGGAAAGGAGTCAGCTGCTCTGTGAAATGACAAAGCATTGTTAATTCTTTTTATTATCTATTTATTAATTTTCAAAATTTATAACACAATTTTAAATATAAGTGGAAATTACACAAACAATAATAGAAAGAAATAGAAAAAAGCTGACATAAAAATAAAGAAACCATAAATTCATTTCACACACTAGCAATCATAGTCAGCTTTAAACCTTACTTATATAATCAAAGTAATATAGAGCAAACACCATAATGCTGGGGAGAGGCTTTAAGTTAATATAGGTAGTCTCAATCCATGAAAAAAAATTCAAAGAAAAGGCTTAACATAGACTTTCCTGCACTATATTTATACTTTCTTAGGTAGTGGGGACGAAGTGACTATTTTTCTTTGCTCGATGAAGCTTTTCAAGTGATCAGACATGAGAAATACAAAAATTTCCTGATTCTTTTTTAGCAAACATTTGCATGGAAAACTCAGTATAAATGAATAACCCAAGGATATAAAGTCTTGGCGGAGAGCCAATAACTCTTTTCTCTGCAACTGAGTTGTTAAAGCAAGATCAGGGAAAATCTTAACACCTTTGTCATAGAATGAGATGGGATACTTTGAAAAATATTTCTTCATGACCTTATTCAGGTCAGGGTAACTTATAAAGGAAACTATCAATGTGCCCCAATCTATCACTTGATTAGAATTTTCTAAAAGCTCTGTAATATTTCCCTGAAAAGGTAGTTCAGGTGTATTTAAATTTGAAATTCTTTTTGGCAGGAAATAGCAAACATTAATATTAGGTAAATCATTTTCCTCAAAACCTAATACTTCTTTGAGAAACTTGAGGAAAGTTCCCAAGGGTACTTCCCCCACAACTCTAGGAAAATTAAGGAGACGTAAGTTCAAATGCTTTAAATTGTTCTCAAAGTTTTCTATTTGTCTTTCTAGAAGAGCTCTATCTTTTACCACCGCAGCATGGAATTCCATATTCTTTTTCTCTGTCTCTTCAAGCACTTTAATCCTCTCCTCTGATTTTTTAATAGATTTTTGTAACAACTGAATTTCTTATTGGCTTTTCCCGCTGTTACTGTCCATTTTTTTCTCAAGTCTCTTAATATTTGTCAACATTTCAGCCATTAGGTCCCACATTAACTCTAAGGTGACCACGGCAGGTCGAATTACAATGTCCAAGGACTCACCACCAGCAGTCGGGTCTACTCCTCCGGTCGCACCATCGTTCAGATCCAGATCACCTTCCCCTTCCTCTGGCTTCTGACTCGATGTCTCCGTGGCTTGATCCTCCGCTCCGACTGCTCGGGTCAGAGTCGCTGACCCGGAAGGAGTAACCTCCTCTGTAGCGTTTCCTGGGCATTGTTCCCCCGTTCTCTGTGCCGGTTGTGGTCTGCGATCTGGGCTCAGCGACGCCTCCTCAGCCAGGTCGGGCTGTCCTCCCAAAACGCCCGACCGATCTGGATCCTTGGCTCCCGGGTTTAGTGCAGGTGAGTACATAAATCGCATGATTTCCTGCTGTATCGGTGATTGTAGGGGTAGTGAGGGAAAAATTCTCACCTTCCCCTTGCGCTTTGGCGTCATTATCTCAAAAAGAAATTCAAATGCTGAATAGTCTAGGAGAAACCAGTGACTACGACCTCCGTCTATGCCGCTATCTTGCCTCTCCCTAAAGCATTGTTAATTCTGACATATAACTTTTACATAAGATAATAGGGATGTGAATCGTTTTCCATATCGTCTTAATGATAGAAATCGTGTGGCAGGGCAAGAAAATCGTCTTAGGCACGATTTTTTAGTTAAAAAATCGTTAAAAATCGTTTTTTCCGATTAGTGCGCACTAACTCGAGTTAGTGCGCACTAACGGAGTTAGTGCGCACTAACTGGGAGTTAGTGCGCACTAACTGAAAATGATACAATTTGACACTTTTCAGGTCAGTTAAGGTCAGTTTAGGAATGAATATGTATTCCTATTGGCTGCCCTCTTATTTATTCATGTTACCAAGTTTCCTACTGACAGTATATGGGGGATGGGAAATGGAAACAGTTGGTAGCTTGACAAAACAAGTAATGTGATCAGTCAATGTGACTAGAACTTGTGCCCTAACCCTGATACCAGGGGTATTGTGATCTTCCTGCACACAGTGCCCTATCCCTATTAATACCAGGTGTGTTGTGATCTTCCTGCACACAGTGCCCTATTCCTGATACTGGGGGTGTTGTGATCTTCCTGCACACAGTGCCCTATTCCTGATACCGGGGGTGTTGTGATCTTCTTGCACACATCCCGATATCAGGGATAGGGCACTGCATGCAGGAAGATCACAACACTCCTGGTATTAATAGGGATAGGGCACTGCATGCAGGAAGATCACAACACTCCTGGTATTAATAGGGATAGGGCACTGCATGCAGGAAGATCACAACACCCCTGGTATCAGGGATAGGGCACTGTGTGCAGGAAGATCACAATACCCCGGAGGAGTGAGGGTCAGGCAGCTCCCCCCTGTCTGTGAAGCCAGCCTCTCACTAGTAATGCAGGGAGGGAGCTGTCTCAGACTTCACCATCCTCCCCCCCCCCCCCTTACCCACACACCATTCACTAGCTGGGACATGGGGGAAGTCAGGAGTGAGGGTCAGCCAGCTCCCCTCTGTCTGTGAAGCCAGCCTCTCACTAGTAATGCAGGGAGGGAGCTGTCTCAGACTTCACCATCCACCCCCCCCCCTCACCCACACACCATTCACTAGCTGGGACATGGGGGAAGTCAGGAGTGAGGGACAGGCAGCTCCCCCCTGTCTGTGAAGCCAGCCTCTCACTAGTAATGCAGGGAGGGAGCTGTCTCAGACTTCACCATCCTCCCCCCCCCCCCTCACCCACACACCATTCACTAGCTGGGACATGGGGGAAGTCAGGAGTGAGGGTCAGGCAGCTCCCCCCTGTCTGTGAAGCCAGCCTCTCACTAGTAATGCAGGGAGGGAGCTGTCTCAGACTTCACCATCCTCCCCCCCCCTCACCCACACACCATTCACTAGCTGGGACATGGGGGAAGTCAGGAGTGAGGGTCAGGCAGCTCCCCCCTGTCTGCGAAGCCAGCCTCTCACTAGTAATGCAGGGAGGGAGCTGTCTCAGACTTCACCATCCTCCCCCCCCCCCCCCACCCACACACCATTCACTAGCTGGGACATGGGGGAAGTCAGGAGTGAGGGTCAGGCAGCTCCCCCCTGTCTGTGAAGCCAGCCTCTCACTAGTAATGCAGGGAGGGAGCTGTCTCAGACTTCACCATCCTCCCCCCCCCCCCACCCTCACCCACACACCATTCACTAGCTGGGACATGGGGGAAGTCAGGAGTGAGGGTCAGGCAGCTCCCCCCTGTCTGTGAAGCCAGCCTCTCACTAGTAATGCAGGGAGGGAGCCGTCTCAGACTTCACCATCCTCCCCCCCCCCCCCCTCACCCACACACCATTCACTAGCTGGGACATGGGGGAAGTCAGGAGTGAGGGTCAGGCAGCTCCCCCCTGTCTGCGAAGCCAGCCTCTCACTAGTAATGCAGGGAGGGAGCTGTCTCAGACTTCACCATCCTCCCCCCCCCCTCACCCACACACCATTCACTAGCTGGGACATGGGGGAAGTCAGGAGTGAGGGTCAGGCAGCTCCCCCCTGTCTGTGAAGCCAGCCTCTCACTAGTAATGCAGGGAGGGAGCTGTCTCAGACTTCACCATCCTCCCCCCCCCCCCTCACCCACACACCATTCACTAGCTGGGACATGGGGGAAGTCAGGAGTGAGGGTCAGGCAGCTCCCCCCTGTCTGTGAAGCCAGCCTCTCACTAGTAATGCAGGGAGGGAGCTGTCTCAGACTTCACCATCCTCCCCCCCCCTCACCCACACACCATTCACTAGCTGGGACATGGGGGAAGTCAGGAGTGAGGGTCAGGCAGCTCCCCCCTGTCTGTGAAGCCAGCCTCTCACTAGTAATGCAGGGGGGGAGCTTTCTCAGACTTCACCATCCTCCCCCCCCCCCCCCTCACCCACACACCATTCACTAGCTGGAACATGGGGGAAGTCAGGAGTGAGGGTCAGGCAGCTCCCCCCTGTCTGTGAAGCCAGCCTCTCACTAGTAATGCAGGGAGGGAGCTGTCTCAGACTTCACCATCCTCCCCCCCCCCCTCACCCACACACCATTCACTAGCTGGGACATGGGGGAAGTCAGGAGTGAGGGTCAGGCAGCTCCCCCCTGTCTGCGAAGCCAGCCTCTCACTAGTAATGCAGGGAGGGAGCTGTCTCAGACTTCACCATCCTCCCCCCCCCCTCACCCACACACCATTCACTAGCTGGGACATGGGGGAAGTCAGGAGTGAGGGTCAGGCAGCTCCCCCCTGTCTGTGAAGCCAGCCTCTCACTAGTAATGCAGGGAGGGAGCTGTCTCAGACTTCACCATCCTCCCCCCCCCCCCCTCACCCACACACCATTCACTAGCTGGGACATGGGGGAAGTCAGGAGTGAGGGTCAGGCACCCCCCCCCCCCTGTCTGTGAAGCCAGCCTCTCACTAGTAATGCAGGGAGGGAGCTGTCTCAGACTGGTATCAGGGTTAGGGCACTGTGTGCAGGAAGATCACAACACTCCTGGTATTAATAGGGATAGGGCACTGTAAGAGATGACTGTAGTAGATTGAATAAAGATCTGATGTTTCTGCTCTCCTCACACCAAACAAAAACAACACACAAGCAGAGAAGCCCTTCTTACAAAGCTGAGCTAGTGAGTTAAGTAGGAGGAAAAGTAAACATACTGGTGCCAGTGTGGCTACTTAAAAAATACACTTACCAACAATCAATTACATATATTTGAACTGTGTACAGTTCCAGCCAGGACCACCTTTCTAAAATGCACAGTGATTGGCAAATTCAACATGCACTAGCATTTCAGGTGCCTGCTAACAAAAATAATAAACAAACAAGTTCTAGTCACGTGAGTGCTGATCATTACATTACTTTTTTTGTCAAGCTTCCAACTGTTTCCATTTCACATCCCCCCAACCATATTGGTAACTTCAATAGATAAGAGCACAGCCAGCCAATAGGAATACATACATACATATTCATTCCTAAGTGACCTTTACTGACCTGAGAAGTGTGAACACTTTGTTTCATTTTCTGTTGGTGTTCGTTAGTTTCCAGTTCCATTTCCCATCCCCCCAACCATCACCTCAGTGGTAACCTTGGTAATATCAATAGATAAGAGGGCAGCCAGCCAATAGGAACACATATTCATTCCTAACTGACCTTCAGTGACCTGGAAAGTGTTTATTTGTATCATTTTCAGTTAGTGCGCACTAAATCGAGTTAGTGCGCACTAACGGGGAGTTAGTGCGCACTAACTCGAGTTAGTGCGCACTAACACGATTTAACGATTTTTAACGATAAATCGTTAGAATTTCTATTGTATCGTGTTCTATAACGATTTAAGACGATATAAACATTATCGGACGATAATTTTAATCGTTGAAAAACGATTCACATCCCTATAAGATAACACTACAGCGTCACACCTATGCCATCAGACTCACTTCCACATACTTTCAAACAACTTCCAGTAATGACATTTCAATTTCTGCATTCCCTGTACTGACAAGATAAAGATTTCTCTTTTTTTTTCTTTTGCACTGTAAACAAAACTGAACATTCTTGCTGACTCAAGGCTATTCTTCTTCTTCTTAATATCTTTTAATTCCTTGCCAATCTGTTTTTAAACTAAACACACAAATCTCTGTTTTTAAGCTAAACAGATCAATTCATTAAAATGTAGTCTCCTTTTTTTTCCTCTGTCTTTCTGTCCATTCCTCTGCATCCGCCACTCAGCTGACTCCCCTTCTTTATTTTTTCCTCTATCTCTGCACTGATTCTCAAGGCGGGAGTTTTAAATTTTAACGATAGTAATTGACTTCTTGGGAACTCTGAAACAAGGAAAAATAATACATCCTCTTCTAATAATAAAGCAAATCTAATTATTAAATGAAAATAACTTTAAATAAACACAGTTGTAAAAATTAAAATGAAACTATGAGCAACATACAACTCTTAAGACTCACTATAATGACAACAGTCTGTGAACATAAGATTCCTTGTACCAAGAAGGGGTTAAATCACACATCCCTGTGCTATACTGAGCGGGAGGGGAGCAAAGAAAGAAAGACAGCATAGCAGTTTAAAAACACAAAACATTTTTTCTTCAGATGCTCTCTCTCTCTCTCTGGTGGGGGCCAATTTACTCCAAGGGCTCCCTGAAACCAATGATCCACAGCTTTTAAGTTTAAACTACAACTAATAGTCTATTGAGCAAGAAAACAACACCTATCTCCATAACCTTAACTCCTCATCAGACTAATTATAACTTTCAAACTTACCCATTGGGGCAGATTTTAAAAGGCCTGCGCACGCCGGCGCGCCTATTTTGCATAGGCCGCCAGTGCGCGTAAAGCCCCGGGACGCGCGTAAGTCCCGGGGCTTTCGAAAAGGGGCGGGAGGGGGCGTGTCCGGGGGGCGTTCCCGAAATGACACGGCATTTCGGGGGCGTGCCGCGGTGTTTCGGGGGCGGGCCCAGGGGCGTGGCGCCGGCCCGGGGGCGTGGTCGAGGCCTCCGTACCAGCCCCCAGGACCGGAGGACGGAGCAGGGCTGCCGGCCAGTGCGCGCAAAGTTAAGGGGGGGGGTTTAGATAGGGCCGGGGCGGTGGGTTAGGTAGGGGAAGGGAGGGGAAGGTGGGGGGAGGGTGAAGGAAAGTTCCCTCCGAGGCCGCTCCGAAATCGGAGCGACCTCGGAGGGAACGGAGGCAGGCTGTGCGGCTCGGTGCGCGCAGGCTGCCGATTTTGGGCAGCCTTGCGTGCGCCGACCCCGGATTTTATAAGATACGCGCGGCTACGCACGTATCTTATAAAATCTGCTGTACTTTTGTTCGCACCTGCTGCGCGAACAAAAGTACTCGCTCCCGTAGATTTTGAAAATCTACCTCATTGTGTCTATGGGCACATACAAACAACTTTGACATTTACTTAATTCCCTCTTTCTCCTTTTGAAACTGCTGTGATTCATACTGTACCAGCAAACCTCTCAGCAGGCATGCCAGGCAAAATCTTAGAACAAAGGACTAACTGCTGCTGGTTAGCCTTCTGTGTACTGGAAGTTAACTGAACTCCATAATTAACTCCGCAGCTCCCAGCACGCTGGCAATTGTAATATGAAACTATTGTAGTGCCAAACTGCCCAGTCATGCATCCTAGGACAATGAAATGACTGTTGCTGTTTTAAAAACTCTAGTATATTATTTCTAGGGATGTGAATTTTTTTTTCACGATTTAAAATATCGTCCGATATATTTTAAATCGTCAAAAATTGTTAGAGCCGTGATACAATAACAATTCCCCAGATTTATCGTCAAAAAATCGTAAATCGGGGGAAGGGGGAGGAAAAGGGGGAGGGCGGGAAAACCGGCACACTAAAACAACCCTAAAACCCACGCCGACCCTTTAAAATAAATCCCCCACCCTCCCGAACTCCCCCAAAATGCCTTAAATTACCTGGGGTCCAGAGGAAGGGTCCCAGTGTGATCTTTTACTCTCGGACCTCCTGTGCGTTGTAGAAATGGCGCCGGCGCTACCTTTGCCCTGTCATATGACGGCTACCTTTGCCCTGTCATATGACAGGGCAAAGGTAGCGCCGGCGCCATTTTGTTTTTTTGTCCCCCGATGGCAGGAGCATAGGAGATAGCTCCCGGACCCCCGCTGGACCCCCAGGGACTTTTGGCCAGCTTGGGGGGTCTCCTGACCCCCACAAGACTTGCCAAAAGTCCAGCGGGGGTCCGGAACGACCTCCTGCAGTCGAATCGTGTTGCCGTACGGCCGGCGCCATTTTGCGCAAAAAAGTTGTTAAGTCTGTAAACCGTTGTGAAGGCTTGCTCCAAACAACGATATATAAAAGCCGATAAATAAATAAAAATAAATAAATGTGAGGGAAAGGTCAAATCTGTGCAGTGCACTTCATTCTTAGATGAAAGAACAGTGCTAGATAAAATCTTGCATGACGAATCAGATATTGATGATGATGATGATGAGGAGGAGGAGTATGATGATGTTGATGATCAATCTGATGTGGATTTCCTAATGGGTGAATCTGCTAACAAGGGGAAGGGAAAATCTGTTGAAATATCTCAGAGTTTTTTGGCTAGTAAAAATTCTGAAGAGGAGGAGGAGAACACTAGGGATGTGCAGAAGGAAAAAAATTGTTTCGATTCGGTTTTCATTTCGCCAGGACCCAAATTCGTTGCATTAGTTTCATAGGTGGGAAAACCAATTCATTGATTAGTTTTATTGGTTGTCCGTTTTCGAATTAAAGTCAATGGGGGAAGTATTTGCAGCCTATTTTTGGCTGCAGAATTGGGGTTTTCTTATCAATTCTGATGAAACTTCTGGGGAACAATCATCAGAATGAGAAAAAAGCTCCAAGGTACTTAGACTGTCGCAAAGTGGCACCAAATTGGCATGAATAGCCTAAGGCACTGTAAAGGGGCAAAGGGGTACCAGGAGTGGCAAGAGTACTTTAACAGAGGTGCAAAGCAGCAGCGAGAGTGTAAAAAAAACACCGCAGCTTCAAAAGAGAGCACTGATAACAGATGCATGAGCCCTTGAAGGCAGGACAACATGCAAAGTGGCAAGACAAGTGGCATCAACATCCTACAGCACAATGAAGGGGGAACATAGCAAGCAGAGTGTCAGAAAAAACCACGAGGTGCCGATAAAATGACAAAGCAGCAGAAAGACTAGCACCAACACACTGAGGAACCATGATAGTGGCAAGAACAAAACAAGGAGTAGAGTGAGTCGTCTGGTGTATGGCAGCAAGGCAGAGTGGCAGAAAGTTGATAGGGGCAAGACAGGCTGCAGAGCAGAGATAGTCTGGTCCCTGTGGTTTTGATAGGGGCAATACAGGCTGGCCCCGGGGTGAGTTCCCTCTCCTTTGCGCAGGAAAGGGCTCCCTAGAATGGGTTCGTGACTAGAGTGGGGTGTTTCCGTTAGCGTCTAGTGAGCTCTCGCTAGTCTTTTAAAATCTGGTGGACTTAGCAGATATACAAACGAACATTTTCAAGGACGAGGCAGAGGAGATTTCCATGTGAACAGCGGTTCAACATGGGTCAGCAGGTGTTAAGAGATAGCTTGGCTACACCCGGGGTGAGTTCCCTTTCCTTTGCACAGGAAAGGGCTCCCTGAAATGGGTTGGCCCCTAGAGTGGAGCACAAACCTTCAAGCGTGGCGAGTCGACATGGAGGAGGTTTCCATGTGAATAGCGGTTCTGGTTCAACATGGGTCAACAGGTGCTAAGAGATAGGCTGGCTACACCCGGGGTGAGTTCCCTCTCATTTGTGCAGGAAAGGGCTCCCTGAAATGGGTTGGCCCCTAGAGTGTGGTGGCTCCATTGGCGTCTAGTGATTACCCAGAAGCTATTTGTTATGGTCGCCGGCCGCGGTGGTCTGCGGTCAGGACCGACTGTCATGGCCGCTGGTCGCGGCAGCCCGTGACCAGGGCAAAAGCCTACCCACAGGGTCGGGCGTTTCCCAGGCTCCAGCGGGCGCGGACGGTCCTCTCCCATGCTTCTCTCATGGCTATTTCCGCTGACGGCGGCCGGCCGCATGGCTCCTCTCTTGCCAGGTTGACTCCGCCCTCCTCTGGGACTCACTAGGGCCGCGTGCATGGCTGCAGGCTAAAATTAAAGGATCCACGACAGGATGTTGTCATGGTTCCTCCCTTGGACTCCTCCCTGTATTTTTTGTATTTAAAGCAAGGTCTGCTCCTTAGACCTTGCCTTGGTATTGAGGCTTCCTGTTTGGTCAAGTTCTGAGCTCAGAGTTCCTTGGTTCCTGCGACCAAGCCTGTTCTTGTTTGTTTGTTCCCACTTCTGCTCTTCTCCCTCCTTGGCTTGTGGCATTGACTCTGGACCGGATTCAGACCTCTCTCCTGGCATTGACTCTGGACCGGCTTCTGACCTCTCTCCTGGTGTTGCGTTCATGCCTGTTCTCACCCTCACTCCACCCTCTCTACCTTTGTGGCAACTCCCTTCAGGTCTGACGGACAGATGCTTCTGCGGCTTCTCCTCGCTGCTTCTCCCCGGAATCCCCGGGCTGGCCTGACGCTGCGGATCTACCACGTTCCTGCTGAAGTAAGGGCGCGCGCGCATGCTCCAGAGTTTGTACGGCAAGGGCGCGAACCTCGGGGGCGTCCCCCTGTAGTGACGTCATCCGCTTCCAACTTAAAAGGTCTTTGCTTGCAACTATGAATCGAGTTAGCAAGGGAATTCTTTATCACTGCTCTGCCTCCATGAACTTACTAGAGATGTGAATCGTGTCCTCGATCGTCTTAACGATCGATTTCGGCTGGGAGGGGGAGGGAATCGTATTGTTGCCGTTTGGGTGTGTAAACTATCGTGAAAAATCGTTAAAATCGTGAGCCGGCACACTAAACCCCCCTAAACCCCACCCCGACCCTTTAAATTAAATCCCCCACCCTCCCGAACCCCCCCCCCCCAAATGCTTTAAATTACCTGGGGATCCGGCGGTGGTCCAGAACGGCGGCGGTCCGGAACGGCCCCCCTCAATAGAATCGTGTTGTCTTCAGCCGGCGCCATTTTTCAAAATGGCCGCCGCAAAATGGCGGCGGCCATAGACAAAAACGATTCGACGGAGGTCGTTCCGGACCCCCGCTGGACTTTTGGCAAGTCTTGTGGGGGTCAGGAGGCCCCCCCAAGCTGGCCAAAAGTTTCCTGGGAGTCCAGCGGGGTTCCGGGAGCGATTTCTTGCCGCAAATCGTTTTCGTATGGAAAATGGCGCCGGCAGGAGATCGAGTGCAGGAGGTAGTTCAGCGGCGGTCCGGAACCCCCGCTGAACGACCTCCTGCAGTCGATCTCCTGCCGGCGCCATTTTCCATACGAAAACGATTCGCGGCAAGAATTCCTGGGAGTCCCGGAACCCCGCTGGACTCCCAGGAAACTTTTGGCCAGCTTGGGGGGGCCTCCTGACCCCCACAAGACTTGCCAAAAGTCCAGCGGGCGTCCGGAATGACCTCCTCCGTCGAATCGTTTTTGTCTATGGCCGCCGCCATTTTGCGGCGGCCATTTTGAAAAATGGCGCCGGCTGAAGACAACACGATTCTATTGAGGGGGCCGTTCCGGACCGCCGCCGTTCTGGACCACCGCCGGATCCCCAGGTAATTTAAAGCATTGTGGGGGGGGTTCGGGAGGGTGGGGGATTTAATTTAAAGGGTCGGGGGTGGGTTTTAGGGGGTTTTAGTGTGCCGGTTTTCCTGTCCTCCCCCTTCCCCCGATTTACGATTTTTAAACGATAAATCGGGGGAATTGGTATTGTATCGTGGCCCTAACGATTTTTTGACGATTTAAAATATATCGGACGATATTTTAAATCGTCAAAAAACGATTCACATCCCTAGAACTTACCTAGGGGTACCCGCTCCTCGGGGGCCCTGCTCTCTCTTATTGATTTCAGATTGCTAAGATGGGATCCGGTACTCGCTTCTCAAGGGCTTACGTCCCTGAATGCTCAGAAGACTCCTTACTGCCTGTAAGCGATCACAGACGTGAACATTGTGAGTTCTATTACAGATAGGAACCGGTACTCGCTCCACGAGGGCCTATGTTCCTAATCCCTGAAGACTCCCTTCTGTCTAAGACGTTATCGCAGGTACGGAGATCATGAATTATTATTGCAAATTGCAGATAGGAACCGGTACTCGCTCCACGAGGGCCCATGTTCCTAAAACCCTCCAAAGACTCTCTTCTCTTCCAGAAGCCATCTCATACACAGATATTGTGAATTCTTATTCCAAACTGCATATAGGAATCAGTACTCGCCTACGGCTCCTGTTCCTGAATATACTAAAGACTCTTTGTTGCATAAGAAGCCATTACAGATATCTACAATTGTGAGTGTACCATCTACTACTGGTAATGTATCCAGCATACCCTATCTACTCACTACCTATAGTCTCTCTCTCTACAGCTCAACAACCCAGAGATCACAGTTCCAATATCTGAAGGACTTCAGCCCTGCCGGGCACATCAGCTCACTACTGCAACCTCTGGTGGTTCTACTTCCTGTCTAATAAAGAACTATCTGTGTTTGTCTCCATACTCCAGCCTAGCCGGTGGTCCCTCTCAGAATATCCTCCTGGGGGCGCTGTCATCTGTGATCGGCCCAGGGATTCACCAATTTCCATAAAGTGTTTATTCCTTACACTACTAGAGCGGTATCATACAGACTGCCACTCCGTTGGAGTCAACCCACAACAGATCATTAACTCTGCCTACGGAGTATTCCATATTGTTAGCTCATCCCCCTGGGGGAACAGCATTGAACAGATAGCTAACTCCTAGCATCAGATCCTGAACAGATTGCCAACTCTGCCCCCCTGGCGGGGTGATCTCTAACAGATTGCTAACTCCGCCTCCCTGGAGGGTGCTCCATAACAGATTGCTAACTCCTCCCCGCTGGAGGAGCAGATCTATAACAGATTGCTAACTCCTCCTTCAACGGGAGTCTCCAGCAGACAGATTAGAACACCTGGCATTGACTCTGGACCGGCTTCTGACCATTCACCCATTTGGACTACAGGACCTGCTTTCAACCACTCTTCGGCTGTCACTACTGGATGGACTTATGACCTGCTGGAGGTGCCAGCGGTCTGGAGACCATGTCCTGCAGAAGGCACCTGCATCCAGACCAACTCTCTGTCCTCTATGATTCACCTAAGTCCACACAGTCCTGGTCCCTATGGGCTCCTCCTTGGGGGAACAAGGACTTCCAGTGGTGAAGCATCTCTTCAACTTCTGCAGTATCAGGCATCGCTTTCTGATGAGAGGGTCTATGAGGGTTCACTTTCTCTGAAGTAGCCCTTACCCTTCCTCGGACTAAGGGTCCACTTCCAGGTTCATAACACTATTAACTGTACTTATGCACTTCAGCTGATGACAAATGACCTCTCAGAAATAAGAAAACGGCTACTCAAGTCCAAATCTACAATATCAACCTATGTTGACTTTGTAGTTTACACAGTGCCTTTATAAACTATGGGAACACAGAGGATGAACTAGAGTACAGCTACCACCAGTTTCTATAGTACTAGAAACATTAATGTTGGCACATAAGAAACATCAATTGAAAATGACCCTTATTATTATTATTATTATTATTATTATTTAACATTTTTCTATACCGAACTTCATGACAAGCTTCATATCAGGCCGGTTTACATCAAACTTAGGGGTTAACTTAACAAAACCATATAACAAGAAGGCCGAGGCGCAGATACAAATAACATGGAGAATAAACTTGGGGGCTAGAGTAGCCAGGAAACAAAGGACAGAAAAAACTGGAGAATGAACACGAATGAATATACAATGGCTGGGTCGGACATTTAGTCTGAGCTATATGATGAAAACTGTTGCATTGTTAGGTTTCGGGGAAGGCTTGGACGAAAAGCCAAGTCTTGATTTTTTTTCGGAAGGTAGTCAGGCAGGGTTCCAGTCTTAGGTCAGTCGGCAGGTTGTTCCAGATGATGGGGCCAACTGTGGAGAATGCTCGTTCTTTCGTGGAGGTTAGACGGGTGGATTTATTTGGGGGAACTTGAAGGGTTCCTTTGTGTGCTGCTCTGATGGGTCTTGCAGATGTGTATAGTTTGAGAGGGAACCGAAGGTCTAAAGGAAGTTGGTTGTGTATGGATTTGTGGATAATGGTGAGTGCTTTGTGCAAAATTCTGTATTTAATAGGTAACCAGTGTAAATTTCTAAGTATAGGGGTGATGTGAGTTCTCCAGTTAGTGTTGGTTAATATCCTGGCTGCTGAGTTCTGGAGCATCTGTAGTGGTCTAGTGGCAGAGATCGGGAGTCCTAAGAGGAGAGTGTTGCAGTAGTCGGTTTTGGAAAATATTGTTGACTGGATTATGAAGGTCATGAAAACTATTGAGCATATGAAATATCCAAGCTCCAAGCTGGACATACAGGCAAAGCATTAGAGTACAGGCCCTTGTAGGGACATAAGGCCTGGACGGACAGGCACAGCATTAGAGGTCAAGCCCTTATAGGGACGTAAGGCCTGGATGGACAGGCACAGCATTAGAGGTCAAGCCCTTGCAGGGATATAAGGCCTGGAAGGACAGGCACAGCATTAGAGGTCAAGACCTTGTAGGTACATAAGGCCTGGATGGACAGGTACAGCATTAGAGGTCAAGCCCTTGTAGGGATATAAAGCCTGGACGGACAGGCACAGCATTACAGGTCAAGCCCTTGTAGGGACATAAAGCCTGGATGGACAAGCACAGCATTAGTGGTCAAGCCCTTACAGGAATGTAAAGCCTGGACGAACAGGCACTGCATTAGAGGTTAAGCCCTTTTAGTGACATAAGGCCTGGATGGACAGGCACATCGATAGAGGTCAAGCCCTTGTAGGGACGTAAGGCAAGGACAGACAGGCACAGTATTAAAGGTCAAGCCATTGTAGGGACGTAAGGCCTGGATGGACAGGCACAGCGATAGAGATCAAGGCCTTGTAGGGACGTAAAGCTTGGATGGACAGGCACTGCATTAGAGGTCAAGCCCTTGTAGTGACATAAGGCCTGGATGGACAGGCACATCGATAGAGGTCAAGCCCTTGTAGGGACGTAAGGCATGGACAGACAGGCACAGTATTAGAGGTCAAGCCCTTATAGGGATGTAAGGCCTGGATGGACAGGCACAGCGATAGAGATCAAGCCCTTGTAGGGACGTAAAGCCTGGATGGACAGGCACAGCATTAGAGGTCAACACTTGTAGGGATATAAGGCCTGGACAGACAGGCACAGTGTTAGAGGTCAAGCCCTTCTAAATACCCAGAATCTTTTAACTGTAATTATGCACTTCAGCTGATGACAAAGGAACATGAAGAGCTGTCAGAAATAAGAAAATCGCTACTCAAGTCTAAATCTACAATATCAACCTATGTTGACTTTGTAGTTTACACAGTACCTCTGTAAACTATGGAACACAGAGGATGAACTAAGGTGCAACTACCACCAGTTTTCTATAGTACTAGAAACATTAATGTTGGCACCTAAGAAAGATTTAGGGAAAATGGCCCATATTATGAAGGTCATGAAAACTATTGAGCATATGAAATATGCAAGCTCCAAACATCTGAAGTCAGCTTTTTATGTTCTTACATTCCTAACATTGCAAAACAGAAAAAAGAATATTCTGGAAAGAAGTGATGCACAAATACATGAAACTGAAATTTGAAATACTAGAAGTAAACTCAGACAGGCACAGCATTTGAGGTCAGGCCCTTGTAGGGACGTACGGCCTGGACAGTTGACATGATAGATATCGCTGAGCCACTTTGGCTAGGTGTGGCCAGACAGTGGACTTGTGTGCCCAATATGCCAGCAGATCTGTCTGCATGTCCTCTGTGGCTCTGCGAGATACCGTGTCACTGACATTTGTGCTGGTGTCTCCTTTACTTGGGTGGGCTGAGAGTCACTCATGCCAGCTGCTTTCTCTCTAGCCCGTAGCAGAACAGATGATTCTTTAAGGGCAACATGGTATTGGTGTACTGAAATGGAGGAGGAGGAAGTACTAGCTGTCACTGACAGTGCTGCTCCTGCTTGGGCTAGCACAACTCTCTGAAGTGCCTGCTGTTTCCTCCTCTGCTTCATGCCTAATCTGTCTCTGCCTATGGCATTCCTGTTCATGGACTTTTATTAACAGCAGGTCCTTCACAAATGTGAGATAATTGGACTGTAGGGTGAGTTTCCCTTTCACACGGGGATCACAGACTGTGGCGAGCATGTATGTCTGCCAACCCCTTGTAGGACACTAGCTGATTAAATAGTAAATTCATCTGTAAATTTAAAATACTCTCATTCCAACTCCCTTAGTATCCTAAACTTAACTAGGAACTCAAAAAACTAAGATGAAGGCAGCAGTCCAGCAGCAAGAGAGGGTCTTTCCAGTCTTTTGCATTGAGTGTCACATGTATGAATTTGTACCTGCCGGTGAGAGATTGGAGGAGCTGAGGCAGACAGAGAGGTACATTGATGACACCTTCAGGGACATAGTAGCCAAATCCCAAATCCAGTCTGGCAGCCCCAGTGCTGCCTTGGATCAGAAAGGTCTTCCAGTAGGAGAACATCACCCTGATGTAGCAGGAAGTGATATAATAGCAAGGGCATGCTCTCCAGGTGATATATTGTCCTCTCACACTGAGGACAAGTCTCCCAGGGCTACTGCCCAGGAGGGAAGGGTTAGGCCAGCCATCATAGTTGGTTATTCGATTATTAGAAATGTAGATAGCAGGGTGGCTGGTGGACGTGAGGACCGCCTGGTAACTTGCCTGCCTGGTGCGAAGATGGCAGACCTCACGTGTCACCTAGATAGGATTATAGACAGTGCTGGGGAGGAGCCGGCGGTCGTGGTACATGTGGGCACCAATGGCATAGGAAAATGTGGGAAAGAGAGATTCTGGAAGCCAAATTTAGGATTTTAGGTAGGAAGCTGAAATCCAGAACCTCCAGGGTGGCATTCTCTGAAATGCTTCTTGCTCCAGGTGCAGGTCCCCAGAGACAGGCAGTGCTCCAGAGTTTCAATGCGTGGATGAGACGATGGTGCAGAGAAGAGGGATTCAGCTTTGTAAGGAACTGGGGAAAGCTTTGTGGAAAGGGGAGACTTTTCCGAAAGGTTGGGCTCCACCTTAATCAAAGTGGAACCAAGCTGCTGGCACTAATTTTCAAAAAAAGATAGAGCAGCTTTTAAACTAGAACAAGGAAGAAAGCCAACATTCACTAATCACCACCGCCGGACCTAAACTCTGGAACTCTCTCCCTCCTGACCTGAGATTGGAACAATCGACACCCACCTTTAAAAGAGACTCAAGACATGGTTGTTTAATCAAGCATTCTCCTAATCCCATTAAATATTCTGAACTTTTCAACAATCGACCTCAGGCCCGACACAGTCAATTCCGAAAATATATTCTCCTATTTTATATTGTATTTAAATTGTACTCTCCTTGCTCCGTTGAAGTTATTTATTGCTCTCATTAAGTTGTTTTATTTATTTCCAAGTTCAATCTTCCCTGTTCTCTATAAGACATTATTCTATATGCTGTCAATTTTATTGTTATAATGTAAACCGAATTGATTAGTAACTTTGTTACTAGAACTTCGGTATATAAAACTGTTAAATAAATAAATAAATAAATAAATAAATAAATAAATAAATAAATAAATAATCAGTGCATGGTTCAGAGAAATGTATCCTTGAAGGTAACTATTGAAACAGGAGAGTTAACGCATCCCAACAGAGAGGTTCCATTAAAAGCAAACATTGTCCATGTGCCTATATGTAAAAAATCACCCAAGCTAATGATTTCTGAATTATCCCTAACAACTGAAAAGCAGGTTGTTAATACAAACAAAAAACACACTTTGAAATGTCTGTATGCCAATGACAGAAGTCTAAGAAGGAAGATGGGAGAGTTAGAGTGTATAGGAGTAAATGATGAGATTGACATAGTTGGCATCACAGAGACTTGGTGGAAGAAGGATAGACAATGGGACAGTGCTATATCAGGGTACAAATTATATCACAATGATAGGGAGGATCAACTAGGTAGGGATGTGGCACTTTATGTCCGGGAGGGTATAGAGTCCAACAGGATAAAGATCATACAAGAGACTAAATGCTCAGTAGAATCTATACGGGTAGAAATCCCATGTGTGTTGGGTAAGAGTATAGTGATAGGAGTATACTATTTATTTTATTTATTTATTTATTTAGCACTTTTATATACCGACTTTCCAATAACAGAGTTACTGATCAATTCGGTTTACATTCTAAACAGAAACATTGACAAGTTAATGTCTTACAATGAACAGGTAGCAGGAACTTGGATACAGATATATGGGGTTAATAACATAACGTAAATGCTACGGAGCCAAATGTTGGCTAAGGAAATAGGTGATAGGTATAAGGCTGGGTATTTGATTTTAGACTGCCAAGGATTCATAGATGACCTGATAGTTCTTTGGGGTACTAGAGAGAACTAGAGATGATTTATATATTCTCTACTGGTTACCAAAGAAGGGATCCTTGGCAGGGAAGTTCCGCAGATTGATGATTATGAGAAAGCTTGGTTGAAAACCAGGTCTTTAGTCTTTTTTTAAATGTAGTAGGGCATTGCACTGATTTGAGGTCTGACGGGAGAGCATTCCAGAGTTTGGGACCGGCTGTAGAGAAGGCTCTTTTGCTTAATGCTGACTTCATCGGTGGAATCTGAAGGTTGTTTCTGTAGGCTTGTCTCACTGGTCTAGTGAGGTGTGGAGTTGGAGAGGTATTTTGAGCTCGAGTGGGCGGGCAATGTATGTAGTGCCTTGTGGATTGATGAGAGCACTTTGAAGAGTATTCTGAATTTGACGGGAAGCCAGTGTAGGCTTTTTTAAAATGGGTGAGATGTGTTCTCTTTGTTAGTCTTGGTTAGGATCCTTGCTGAAGCATTTTGCAACATCTGAAGAGGTTTTATGTCGTTTGCAGGGAGGCCCAGTAGTAGTGAATTGCAGTAATCTATTTTAGTAAGAATGATTGCCTGTAGAACTAATCGGAAATCTTGAAAATGGAGGAGAGGTCTCAGTCTTTTTAAGACTTGTAATTTGAAGAATCCATCCTTTACGATGTTCTTGATGAGAGATCTGTAGTTCATTTGGTTATCTAGTATAACTCCTAGATTTCTGACTTGTGGTGACAATATTAATTGAGAGACAGGTTGGTATTGGGTATGTGTAGGTTTCGTCTTGGGAGATGAGTAGGTATTCTGTTTTGTTTTGATTGAGGATCAGATTGAGGCTTGTGAGCAAGTTGTTGATGGCTTGTTGGCATGGTCCAGAAGTCCAGAGTTTTTTGGAGAGATTCGGTAATTGGAATCAGTATCTGAACATCGTCTGCGTATAGTAGTAGATAAGATTTAGGTTGAGGAGGATCTGGCAGAGTGGGAGCAGGTATATATTGAATAAGGTTGGTGAGAGTGAAGATCCTTGTGGGACTCCCAAGTTGCAGGTGACTGGTTGAGATTCCTCCTTGTTGACCTTGACTTTATAATGTCTGTTTGTAGGAATGATTTACTACCATCCACCTGGACAAAATGGTCAGACAGATGAGAAATGCTAAGAGAAATCAAGGAAGCTAACCAATTTGGCATTGAAATATAATGGGAGATTTCAATTACCCCACATCAGACAAAAAGTGCAGGTAGAGGGTCAATCCTGACAAAAGACTCCAATGGATTTCAAAGTTAATAAAGATTTTTATTCATTTATAAGGCAACTCCACTGTTTCAAATCCCAAGCAATGCTTTACGGCGTCCCCCGACACGGTCCCGTGTTTTCGCCTAGGGCTGCATCGGGAGGGTAGCGCCAACAGGATTTTCTCAATAGGAAAGCTAAAACAAATTAAACAAAACGTCAGGATGCTATATAGGACTTACACCGACTCAAAATACAACATGATCTTTCACCATAACTCTACCTGACAGCTTGATTTTCTGAATTCTGACAGGGAGCGCACTAACCCTAGACGCTGTCAGGTATTTCAAGGATAGCGGTGGCGCCAAAATCACAGGTGAACCAATGACGTGGGTAAATTGTCCCCGTTCATTGGTTCCCGTGCCTGTGAGGTGCCCTAGCAGCATAGTATGTGACCAGTGCTTACTGTGAGAGATCTTATGGAACAGAAACCATTCTATCTCCCGATTTCTGTTCACATAAGATCTCTCACAGTAAGCACTGGTCACATTACTATGCTGCTAGGGCACCTCACAGGCACGGGAACCAATGAACGGGGACAATTTACCACGTCATTGGTTCACCTGTGATTTTGGCGCCACCGCTATCCTTGAAATACCTGACAGCGTCTAGGGTTAGTGCGCTCCCTGTCAGAATTCAGAAAATCAAGCTGTCAGGTAGAGTTATGGTGAACGATCATTGTTTGTATTTTGAGTCGGCGTAAGTCCTATATAGCATCCTGACATTTTGTTTAATTTGTTTTAGCTTTCCTATTGAGAAATCCTGTTGGCGCTACCCTCCCAATGCAGCCCTAGGCGAAACACGGGACCGTGTCGGGGGACGCCGTAAAGCATTGCTTGGATTTGAAACAGTGAGTTGCCTTATAAATGAATAAAAATCTTTATTAACTTTGAAATCCATTTGGACTATTCATCAATACCCCAATATTGACTGGGTAAATGTAACATCAGGACTGCTAGTAGGGATGTGAATCGTGTGCCCTATCGTCTTAACGATCAAAATCGTCTGGCAGGAGAAGAAAATCGTGTTTGGCACGATGTTTTAGTTAAAAAATCGTTAAAATCATTTTTTTCCGATTAGTGCGCACTAACGGGAGTTAGTGTGCACTAACAGAAAATGATACAATTGACACTTTTCAGGTCAGTTAAGGTCAGTTTAGGAATGAATATGTATTCCTATTGGCTGCCCCTCTTATTTATTCATGTTACCAAGATTCCCCACTGACAGTATATGGGGGATGGGAAATGGAAACAGTTGGTAGCTTGACAAAAAAAGTAATGTGATCAGTCAATGTGACTAGAACTTGTGCCCTAACCCTGATACCAGGGGTGTTGTGATCTTCCTGCACACAGTGCCTTTTCCACAAGCTGGAGTCAATGTGTGCAGGAAAGAAGACCTGCCTTTTCCCCAGCTGGAGACAGTGTGTGCAGTAAAGGAGATCTGCCTTGTCCACAAGCTGGAGTCAATGTGTGCAGGAAAGGAGACCTGCCTTTTCCCCAAGCTGGAGTCAATGTGCTGTAAAGGAGACCTGTCTTATCCCCAGGCTGGAGTCAGTGTGTACAGAAAAGAGGACCTGCCTTTTCCCCAAGCTGGAATCAATGTGTGCAGTAAAGGATACCTGCCTTTTCCCCAAGCTGGAATCAATGTGTGCAGTAAAGGAGACCTGCCTTTTCTATAAGCTGGAGTCAATGTGTGGAGTAAAGGAGACCTGCCTTTTCCACAGCTGGAGTCAATGTGTGCAGTAAAGGAGACCTGCCTTGTCCCCAAGCTGGAGTCAGTGTGTGCAGTAAAGGAGATCTACCTTGTCCCCAAGCTGGAGTCAGTGTGTGCAGTAAAGTAGACCTGCCTTTTCCACAAGCTGGAGTCAATGTGTGCAGTAAAGGAGACCTGCCTTTTCCACAAGCTGGAGTCAATGTGTGCAGTAAAGGACTTTTCTTCTTTGCCTTTGCAACAGACTCTCTCTGTTGTGCCTGGACTGTGCTTCCTGTGCCTTGGCTCAGTGTCTACATGCCTCCAGTGTCTTCATGTTCCTGTGCTTTAGTGTCCTTAATCCCTCTGATCTTCACCTCCGAAGTTTCCTGCCCTTCACCGTGGATCCTACTGTTCCTGTGCCATCTGTTTGTCTCCTCAGGTAGTACCTTCGGACTGTCTCTGGTACTGACCTTGGCCTGCTTCTTGATCTCTCTATAGCAGACGCCTGGACTTCATTATCTTTTCCTGCCTGCTCCTGATCTAACGCCTGAACTTAACGTCGTCTCTTCGTTGCCTGACTTGGACCTTCTGCCTGGACTTTACACCATCTCTTCTGAAGGTCGGTTCCTGTCTCGCTGGGTGAACATGCTGTGTACCTGCTCCTAAGGGGCTCTCCCACATTCATAGGCTATCCGTTCCTCGGAGGGCCGTCCTGCCTGATTCCATGGAACCAGTCCTTGTGAGTCGTCCTCCTCACCTATGCCACCTCCCGGAGACGAGTCCCACTGAGGGGATCCTTTGGCGGTCTTCTCCTCTTGCTCCAGCTCAAGGGTCCACATCTTTAGCAACTTGTGTCCAGAGGTTCAGAAGTTACTTCTTACTTCAGATCCATGGCACCTTTAGAGTACCTCCCACTCCTCACATCAATATTCAGATGATATCAAAGGGGTTAACACTGGGTGGGTGCCACTGGTCTTCGGTAAACTCCAGACGCCTTTCCTCCTTGCCACAAAATTTGAATTACATAATCAGGCGTAAATGGTGAATAGACTAAACCTTGGGGATCAGCTACTGTATCCAGCACAGTCCACCTCAAATGTCTTGGTTGTTTATCTTGTAAGTTGTATTATGTGTGTTTTATTGTGCAACTCACCTGAAAGGCCTGGTTGAAGTAGGGAAAGTGTTTAATAAGTAAATGACCAGCCTCAGGAAGAAGGAGGCCCAGAACAGGAGGAGAAAGCTCCAGGAACTACGCCACAACTCTATGCTTGACTATTGCTTGTTACACCCGTTGGTCACAGATGGCTGCAACCTTTGATGCTCTCCTTTTTTCTCCCTGTCTCATCAACCCTGGGACAAATGACGGCGTCCGCCAGCCAACACCAGCCTCCCCAGCGTCTCCAGAACAGCATGGATGTTGACGACTGCCATCTTGAACCTGGTATTACCTAGGACGCGCACATGCACACAAGGACCTCATAAGTACATGTCATGATGGGAACCTCAGGGGCGTCCCCTCCCGATGACATCAGTCATCCTCTGTACTTAAACTGATCGGCCCTTGGCTAAGATGAGTTAGCAAGGAGTTCCTACTTGCCTAATTCCACTCTACCTTGGACTTCCTGTTCCTACGTGGATCTATGACGCTGAGTACCCACTTCTCGGGGGCTCACTTGCACTCTTGGCTATCCGCTTTTCGGAGGGCCTTTCTGCTAGTGTCTCTACCAACCCACTGTCTTGGAGCTATCTGGAACTTCCATCTGAGAGTACTACTCAAATTCTACTTCTTCGCTTGCTGAGTCCGCCTGCGGTGTACCCTGTCCCTCGGGCCACTACCGCTTGCCTCAGCTACCTTCCTAATCATCCTGTGCAGCAAGAACCTAAGAACATAAGAACATGCCATATTGGGTCAGACCAAGGGTCCACCAAGCCCAGCATTCTGTTTCCAACAGTGGCCAATCCAGGCCATAAGAACCTGGCAAATACCCAAAAACTAGGTCTATTCCATGTTACTGTTGCTAGTAATAGCAGTGGCTATTTTCTAAGACAACTTAATTAATAGCAGACTTCTCCTCCAAGAACTTATCCAATCCTTTTTTAAATACAGCTATACTAACTGCACTAACCACATCCTCTGGCAACAAATTCCAGAGTTTAATTGTGTATTGAGTGAAATAGAACTTTCTCCGATTAGTTTTAAATGTACCACATGCTAATTTCATGGAGTGCCCCCTAGTCTTTCTATTATCTAACCTGCCGCTCACTACAGCTTCCTTGGGCTGCCTTGCCTCAGTCATCTACCAGCTCAGATCCTCAGCATATCCCGCGCTGCGGGCCACTACCAGATCTACAACCTGAGGTACACCATCGCATGTGAGAACATCCTGGAATACCCCACTCCGCGGGCCACCACCAGACCTCCATCATCAGCGGCATCCTCTGGGGTATTCCCCCACTGCTCAGAACTGTGTCTTCTCCGCTGTCCTGCTCTGCGGGCCCAGCCTCTTTCTCTATAATAAAGTCTGTCTCCAACAGTGTCCTGTGCAATCGAGTGAGGATCCTCCCTGTGAGCGGAGTCAGCTCTCACCTCGGCCCAGGGTTCACATTCATATAAAACTATAACATTGCTGTGGCACTGCTGAGGTAAGCAGGCTTTTGCTGCTTTTTCTGTTTATGTAAAAAATAAAAGTGCATTTTCTGTTGAAAGCCAGACTCCAGGTGATTTCTGTCCTCTGGCATCGATCCCTAAAGCCAAGGACCACCCCATGCTAATGCAGTAAGCAGGAACTAGAGATGTGATTAAGGTTCGGCCTTCATTATTGGTCCGCCGCAGGAAAGTTCGTTTTCCTGCGGCGGTACTCAACAGGCAGATTTTTTTTTGGCCGCCCCGAATTTCGGGGTTAGTGCGCACTATTCTCGAAAAATGAATTTTCCCCAAATTTTGGGAAAATCTGTTTCATTTTTGGGGTGGCCGAACCAGGACAAATTAGGCAATTTCATTGAAATTGCCTAATTCGTTTCTGGATGAATGCACATCCCTAGCAGGAACAGCATTAATTTACTTTAGCATAGAACATATCTAAATGATGGACTGACCATAGGAGGGTTTCTTGATAATGATTTAAAGTTATGAGCCAGGTCAACTGCTCTGTACTATTTGTTTGATTTTTCATTTATAATTTATGTATGTTTTACATTTTCTGCCCTGAATGTAGCACATGTTTTTTAAATAAATATAAAAAAATAAAATATAGGTAGTGCCACTTTGCATGGAGCTGTGGAGATCTAATTATTGGGTGCCTGACTCTGATTCCTTTGTGTCTGTGATGATGTTTAGGCCACTTGGCAATGTGAGCTCATAGTAGTGGGAAAAGTGATAAAATGGTGAAGGTGCTGAGAGTCCCATCAGACAGCAGGACTAAACAATGAGTTGTCCTGTGCTTGAAGTTTGAAGCCTGCCTCTTGGGAAGCCTGACAATGTCCATGTGTATTTACCACCATTCCCCTTAAGGCCTGCTTATCGGCACAGTGTGAATTCCCTCAGTATGGTTGGAGAGAGAGCCTTCCTGCAGATGTGAAACATCTGGATGGACATTAGTGGCTCCAACAAGCAAGCTGCACATAGGTAGACAATGGTGAAACTCCCAAATGTGACCGAGATGTGCTTACAGCTGCTGCAGCCAGTCCCCCTTCAGTTGCCAGACCTCCTGGGTCTTCTCCTCCAGGTCCTCTATCTGGTTAGATATTGAATTAGATGAGACAGGGCACAGCACATAAGAAACATTCACTATTGCACATTGCCTTTGCTTCCGCCTAAACCTAGATCCCCATCACTATGGATCGTTCCTGGCCTTTTAGGCATCCATGGATCCCGTGTGCTTCTCACCTTCCTTTTAGAATTGACTTTGCATTTTCAAGTGAAGCTTTTCCCTTGGGATCCCATTCCGTACAGTCACCACCTTTGGTTTGCTGTAGTGCCATAGTTACACTGTAAATGCAGGCAGAAAAGCACCTTATTGCTCCTACAGTTTGTGCACCTGAACTGCTCCCACTGCTCTGGGTATTGCCCAGCTGCCTGGCAGCGGGTGAGCATTTTCCACAAAGCTCCTTAACCCTGCTAACCTTGTTCTCTCCCTTCATGTTGAGAGGAAGAGCCCCCAAGCTGATCACTAATTCTGCCCCCAGCACCCGCCTTTCCCTTCCCTATAAAGTACTTCCTGTATCTACTTCCCTGTATTCAATTATCTCTTGGGGGTGTGAGGATCTGGGATTGTAGGTCCTCCTGAGTGCCTGTCAGGCTCAGGACTTTCCTCTGAATCACACGGAAGGGGAATAAAACTTGCCCTCGTGCCTCAGGATGAGTATTGCGAGCCTGCTTTCTTCCCCACTTCTGAGGTTTGGCTTTCAGGACTGGCTCGCCATTTTCCTGATTTCTCTACACCTGCAGAAGTGGAAACAGTGGATGTGGAGTGGATGTGCAAGCTTTTTGCTGTGTGTGGAAAGTATTGACATTCAGAACTTTTTACCAAATTTAAAAAGCCTATGCGTACCTTTGAGCAGCTTGCCTGAGTGTGGGGGCAGACGTACACATACAGAGGGCCTGCCTTGTGTGCGTAGCTGCTCACTTTCTCACGCTGTTGAAATTACCCTCTGACAATGCTTGCATTTATTTACTTGAATAGTTTTATATACCGTCGGAAATGCCATCACAATAGTTTACTTTATAAATGAATAAAAATATACAGGGTACATAAAATAAGAAATTACAATTTACATAATAAGAGAATACTCAATGCAATAAAAGAATAAAAGAAAAGAAAGCATAAATCAGAAAGGTGAAAAAAGCCTTGGAGGTGCAGCACTCTCGTTTGCTATAGATCTCAGGAGCAGTAAGAACTGGCAAGAAGCTTAATCTGCATCCTGGGAAGCCTTCGTGAACAGCCATGCAGTTACATTTTTTCACAATAATTTTAAAACGGGTTGTAAACGTAGTTCGGATAAGAACATAAGAACATAAGAACATAAGAATGGAAGAGGGTTTCAAATTTTAGGGCCAGCGAGAGAGAGATCTCTTGCTCTGTCCTGCCTAAGGTGAGCTGATCGGACTGAGGGAATTTCTAAGAGGCCTTTCCTTGCAGATCTGAGCTTTCGCTGGGGAATGTGTAAGCGAAGGGCAAATTTTCTGCACCTCGCAGGCTGTTATGAAATTATTCTCAGAATGTCTAGGCTGACAGGCAAGGATGACCAGGAAATAAATTAGAAATGTTCAGCTCACAGGGAATCTCAACAAAATGTCTGCCATTTCTAAATATGTCAAGGCCACATTTCTTACATGTTCAGCGATGATGCAGACCAGCAGGGGTTTGCAGACTGAAAAATTGCATTGGAGAATATTTGTGGGAGGCAGAGGATAGGGCAGAGCAGTTCACAAGGGCAGCGAGAGGCAAGGGCGAGCGCATTTGAGTGACTTAAAGAATCCAGTTCAAGGGGTCAGCAAATGCAGTTTTCAGGGATAAGGACTTTCACATTGTTATTCCAGCATTTATTTTAACTTCCATTGATTCTGCATCTCCCTATATGCAGGTCTGAAATATTCTCTCTTAAAGCCCTACGGTTTCTACAGACTGCAGCGGCACGCAGATCACGTCAGGTCCAGTTACCGCACTGGTTTTTGCACTTTCAGCTAATGACGCTGCTTTACCAGGCTCTCCGGGGAGAAGGTCCATCTTTTTGGCTGACTCATTAACACTTTATATCTCTTCTCCTATACTGCTCTGCAGATCAAGAGCTGCTACGTGTTCCAGCTTTCAAGGTAATGCATCTTCAGTCCTCAAGGAGCCAGGCCTTTTCTCTTATTGGCCCTTCATTTAGGGATGTTCTGCCTCAGGAGCTCCGTGACATTTCAGACTACAAACTTTTCCAGAAAAATGTAAAAGATCACTTACTGCACCTCACATTCTCTTAATCCGCAGGAGCCCTTCCCTGCCTTTTAACATGCACTGCTGTATGTTTTCTTATGTCTTAGTACTTCCTCACTGCTCATTCATGTCTGTGTTTACAATGTAAGCCACTCAGCACGGCTTCTCCAGTACAAGCAGAATATAAAACTTTTACATACATTAAAACAAAGAAATAAGGGTGGGAGGGAGACTGCCAGGTGGACAATCCAGATGAGAATCAGATCATGGCTGAAACAGAGAAGGGGAGGAGCTGCTGATATTAGTTCTGAGTGTAATCGAAGGAGGAATATGTTATTGATCGATCTTCAATAATAGAACACCAATCAGGTATTCCCATTTTTGGAGAATGGGGAAAAGCCTGATAATTCATGTACTAAGGCTGAAGGTATTGTCTTATGCACTGTGACCTTGCCTGTGTCCTGCAAGGAATCAGATTTCTCGTAGATTCTGATCTCAGAAGTTCACTGCCCTCTAGACCAAATGCACAATGCGGCTGATTAGTGTTATTAATCCTCTCACCAAGCATTACAGTCAAATTAATATTTGTCTCTCTGTTATTGAAAGCTTTACTTTTGTACCCTTATATCTTAAAACAACCTATATTTAATATTAAGTGCACGGACGAGAAGCAGCTATCCCTCGAGGCTCAGCCTGTATGCAGCAGGTCCCCATAAGGAGCACATGTGTCCTCTCAGATCTTGGATCCCAGCTACAAATAGAGGCTTCACCTCATCAGCAGTGTTTTGTGTCTTTGCTCAGTCTCCTTTGTGTCCAGGAAGATGTCCACAGGTGAACTTTAGTACATATAAATATATTTTTTGTGCCCATCATTCAAAAATACAATTGGACGTGATCAACAAAACCCATAAAACTGCCCTCAGCATTCTCATGAATTGTGTGCAGGAAGGGCAGGCATTACCCCAGGATAAGCTGTTTCACGGCTGTAAGGATGGGAGCTCATCGGCTTCTGATTTTATTGCTGCTTTATAATGTCCCAGGGAAGACTGCTAAGCGCCAGTGTGCAAAAGTGCCTGCAATCGACAACACAAGATATCAAGGATACTACAAGGCTGGTGATTTCATAATTGGGGGAATCACAAATATGTTCTCCTATGAAATACGAACATTTGATGCATCCTTCACAAGACTGCCCAATTGGGTAGTAGCGTACTGGTAAGTACCATCATTGCTTCTCTCCTCTCTGAGACTTGCTTTTAAGTTTTATTTTAGGTGGACATTTGCATGAATTGTAGATGTAACTGAAGGGATCTTTAGATGTAGATGGGAGGGGTCTTCTAACAATACAACATTTTCCTGCCACTATTATTCTGATATTATTGCTTTAATAAAAATCTGAGGGCTCATTGTCCCCAGAGGCTGCTAATAAGTCACTTGCTATTAAAAGACATTTACTGAGAAGGTAAAGAGATGGGGAAATGCACCAAGGGAATTCTTAGAGGTCAATATTTAAAAGAGATTATGTGGTAACTTTTTGAGTTTCATATTTCCCACCCTGCCTAGCAGATAAATCTTATCCAGGTAAATAATAACCTGCGTGGGGGGCATTTCGGGGCAGAGAGAAAACTTAGCCAGGTAAGTCTGCTCAGGTAGATGATTGTCCTTTTACTCTGTCAGCTTTACCTGGGTACCTCAGGTGGGTCTATTCAGTGGCTCCCTATCCTGCTAACTGCTGCTGAGTATCTGTGAAAAGTTATTTGGGTAACTTTACCTCTCAGCTCTCCACTGAATATGGACCTGGGAATAAACATGGAATAAGGATTTTTAGGCTGGTAATGTTTTATTATTTTTTCAGATCTTCTTAGCAATTCCATAGTCACTGAAATAAAGAAACACAGAAGAGGTCAGTAGTCAGGGGCTACTTGGTCCTTCCAGTCTGACCATTTGTGCGGTCATTGATTCTCCTGTGTTCTTCTTCCTCTCTCCCCACGATGCTGAAGTCCCTGTTTGAATTCTGGCTCTGATTTAGCAGCTACCTCCTCAGGCATCCTCCAACCTGTCTGTGAAAAAATACATTCTCAGTCTCCTTTTCTCTTGAACTCTCTCTGTTTTGCTTCATATAACACCTCCTTTCATTTTATGGAAAATGCTACCTACTTGTGTTTTATTGACGTTAGAAACCTGTTTCAGTGTTTGCCTTACATCTACCCTTTCCCTATTCTTTGTACCCCCATCATTACCTCTATCTTTGCTTATAGTAGTGAACTCTTTGAATTTCATTACGGGTCCCTTGTCCATGACATGTTTTGTAGATGTGGTCTTCCAGGAGGAGCCAGCAGTATTACAGGAGGGGTTTCACCAGACTCCTGTGCAGACTCTATCGAGCTTAACACCTATTAATCACTCTCTTTCCAAATTCTGCCTGTTATTGATATTTTTTCTTTTCATCACACTTCTGCTCTTTTACATCAGAGATATTTTAATAATCCGGCACACGGGCCACACTGTGCACTTTCATTGGCCTGCACCCAGGGACTCGATAAAGGTGCAATTTTAAAAGCCCGATGTACGCATCAATCAAGGGATGTGTGAATATGTCAGGCTGGCGTGCACCGAGTGGATTTTAAAATGCCACCCAGATATGCACGTAAATACCACTGCAGCCCATCTCGTAACTTGTGAGAAAGGGTGGGACATGGGCGAGACATGGGCACTCTAGGATCTTTACCTGAAATTTGTGCATAAACACTTAAGTGATCTGACGCACACTGGGTTCTCCAGCCTCAGAACTTTACTTCTGCTATGGATGATGTGGAAGTGTATAAAATAAAATAATCTAGGCAGATCAGTGGGTTTAAGGGTCAGGGCTAACAGGGGGGAAGGAAGGCTATTAAACCACGGGGGTTTGGAAAAGACCTATTTCTTAACTGGCCAAACTGGGAATGAACTGGGAAAACTAGAAATGGGCGTCGGCATGTGTCCCTTTTAAAATTCCCCCACGTACGCGGTAGAAGTGACTGTTGCTCACACAGGCCTGTGTCCACTTAACATTGGGTGCACTTGTGCAAGAGGCCAGGCTATTTTATAACAACCTTATAAAATATCCGATAGGGAGGTGCAGGCAAAATGTTTTTGTTGCGTTTGTGATACGTTGTCATTGAGGGTCGATTCCGTTGAATATGGAAGTATGGAGAATTCCATAAGTTGTGGATCTGTCCCTACGTTTCCCAGTTCCCTAAATAAACATTTAAACCCCCACCCTCCTGACCCCCTCAAGACTTACCAAAAATCCTGGTGGTCCAGAGGCGGAGTCAGGAAGCCATCCCTGCACTCGTTTGGCGATTTCCTCACGCGCCGATAGCCTGTGTCACAGGGGCTCCAGTGCTTTGGTCAGCCCCTGTCACAATGGTCACGCGTTGCCATCTTGTGCTAGCCTACCACGTGACAGATAGGTCAATTGGCAGGAGGTTGCTCCGGGACCCCCGTTGGACCCAACCGGAACTGTGGCCAGCTTGGGGGGCCTCCTGACCCCCCTCCTGACCCCCCCAAGCTGGCCAAAAGTTCTGGTTGGGTCCAACGGGGGTCCCGGAGCGACCTCCTGCCAATTGACCTATCTGTCACGTGGTAGGAGCACAAGATGGCGCCGGTGACCATGTGACAGGGGCTGACCAATGGCACCGGCAGCCCCTGTGACACAGGCTATCGGCGCCGTGATGAAACCACAAACGAGTGCAGGGATGGCTTCCTGACTCCCCGCTGGACCACCAGGGAGTTTTGGTAAGTCTTGAAGGGGTCAGGAGTGTGGGGGTTTAAATGTTTATTTAGGTTCACCGTATTCAACAGAAATCTGTTGAATACGTTGGGAGTCGCGATGCGTTTCGGCTCCCAACGTATTTTTCGGATCGCTAAAAATAAGTTGTGGATTACAAATACGGTGAAAACGAATGCACACCCCTAATATCCGATGTCAACATCCACTTGAAATGAAAGTCCACAATTAAATGTAGAGAAGCCTCAGCCACTTGAGTCTCTAGAGTACATGAATACTCCATCCTCATGTTTTTGGATGATGGGGAATCCTTTTCTGCATATCTAAAAATTACTTCTGTCCTGAATAATTTTCCAAGATATTAATCAATAAATTTTACGTGCTTTCAGGCAGTAACTATTTGAATCTCTTATTTATTTATTCCTGGCTGCTATCTTCTAATTAGTAGGACATACAAATATCTCATTACTCTAATACAAAAACCCCTCACATTTAATCTATTTAAAAGGTAATGTATATTCATGGAATGCTCATTATATGCTGCCAGATAACCAGAGGGTCGTATCATTTAGAGGGGAAAATTCAGTGTATCTGTCCAGCTAAGTTCAGGATTTAGCCAGAAATACCCAAAGTTTTGATTTTTCTGCCTCTAGTGATGGACAATTTTTAGCTGAGTAGACCATTAGCCAGCTGAAAATTTCCCAGATAAAAATGAGGCAGCATTGGAGAAGTCTGGGATGGCTTACATTTCACCAGCTAGAGCTGATAGTCAGTGCTGTCCCAGATAAAGTCATCCAGGTAAGTCTGATCATGTCCTAGGGCTGTTCTAACATTAAATGCATCACTTTACTAGGGTAAGTTTGACTGTAGCCAGGTGAATTCAGCAGAATGCAGATGAAGCTATGTTCAACTTAATATCTGAGTAAAATTGGTCAGTTAACATTTCATGGATAAGAACCCTGCTCCCCAAAATCTTATTCTATGAATTCTTAGTGATTACAAGCAGCTGTTTGAGCTCTTAATTTATTGTTTGCTTGTTTTGTTTTTTATTTATTTAAAATATTTTTATATTTTGTTTCTTCCATCAATGTGGATTTGAAAGGGCACATTCATAAAATCAACAAAAAATACATTAAAATGTATAACTTGTATATAAAACAGACACATACATTTGACAACAGAACATCATCAATATGAACATAATACACAATATAATTACTTAAGAGCCTCCTTAAAATATAGCGCCTTCGGTTGTTTCTTAAAATATTTTACATCCTTCTCCTACCTCATATGAACTGCAACTCATTCCAAAAAACCGGGGCAACATGTCAGAATGTTCATATTTATTTTAATGATTAATTTGATTTATATTCCGTTTTTTGGCATTGTACGATTACTCTACAACCAGTAGCTGCTTACTTAAGGAACTGTTGTTAGGCTTTTTCTGATGATGTCAACTGGCTTCTATCAATGCAGCTCATGTGCTACAATGCATGACTCCTCTGGATAGAGCAGTTGATGGGTAATCTGTTGCGATGCGGCTATGGCCGAAGCCATGAGCCGCCTCTTACCTCTGCAGCCGTTCTAACCAGGCCGCAGCCTGACTTCCTCATGGCCCAGAGGCCGCTATCTCACCGCTCCCATGGCCAGCCTGGAGACACCGATGCCACGGACCTCTGTGGCCCACCCGCCATCTTGCCGGCATGGCAGTAGCCATGCCGGGCTGTGTTTCGCAGCCTGAGAGCCGCCGACGCTGCCATCTACCTCCGCGACGTGGAGGCCGCATCCTCGAGGTTTCCTGCGGCATTGGAGCCGATCCTGGAACCTGCCTGCAGCTTGGACGCCGCTGCTTCCTCGTCGGGTTGCCCTGAGGCCTGCTCTGTCTCCTCTCTGGCTCAACGTACAGAGGCAGCATGGCCACTGTCCTGGGTCCTGCCCCTTCCTTCCTAAGGGATGGGCCCGTGGCTACTTGCTTGATTTAAAGGGCCAGCCAGGTGGGGCCCATCTGAACTCCTCCCAGGGAGTTGCCTGCTTCTCTGTCAGTCAGTTCTTGCTTCAGCAAGGAGCTAGTCCTCCTTGGCTAGTCCTCTTAAGGACTTCTTATTTGCAGCTCCTGCCTTGCATCTTGACCTTCTTCCATGGATCTTCGTTCTTCCTGGTCTCTGTCCTGATGTTCCTTGCTTGATGTCCTGATGTCCCAAGTTCCGTCATGTTCCCGGTCCTAATGCACCAGGAGGTGGGACCCGTGCCTCCGGAGATTTACTGCTTTTACTCCGAGTTTCCATACTCCAAGATGTTATCTGGTTCCCTAATTTCGACTCCGGAGGATCTTAGAGGTTTCCTCTATCCTGCGCTATGAGACTGTCTGAGCCTGTCCCGATCTCCTCGTGGTCCGCAACCAGGCAGCCGGCTGTGTAGGGCGCGAAGGAGACAGTGTGGTTCGTGACCAGCCCCACGTGCTGTGTAGGGCACCTGAGGGTCTTGCTCATCCCTCTTGTTTCCTGTCTTCATCCCAAGCTCCACTCCATGTTCCAGCCTTCATTCAAAGCTCCAATGCTTATGAACTTCTTCCACCGTGACCTCTGTCCGGCCTACAGCATCTGCTATACCCTGTGGCAGGTCCAAAAGGGTTTGGAATGGTCGGAGGACCACTCAGAGACCACCATTGCGATGGTGGTCTCATGGGCATGCAGGTCGGCAGAGGGTTCGAGACTTGGACTGTCCTCACCACAAGGGCACACATTCTCCTGTCCCATCCTGTAGAGCTTTCGGTTGTGCCCAATCCCATCATCAGCGCAACAGGATTGCCAAGCCTTGAGTGTCCCGAGCTTGAGGCCGACACAAGCTCCAACATAATCACCAGTATTTTAATGTGTGATCTGTATTTCATTGTGTGACAATGTTGTTTTCGCAGTACTGGAGTAATATGCTCAAGACAGGAAAATTAGGGCCTACCTTCGATAATTTTCGTTTCTGTAGTACCAAGGATCAGTCCAGACTCCTGGGTTGTGCCTCCGTACCAGCAGATGGAGACAGAGCCAAACTTGTCAGGCTCCCCCTATATATACCAGGGTGCCACCCACAGCCTGTCAGTATAACGCAATGTCAAAGCAGAACTCTGACAACTAAACACTAACTAAACCCCCCGGCATAGTAACCGGAGGAACCCCACGCCCACAGTCCCCAACGAGAGACTAGCCCCGGAAAGAAAAAATAGCATATAGCTACTCAAATAAGAAAATCACGCAACCTTTGCATAACAGAACAAAACACAGCGGACTCTCCGAAACTGAGAAAACAGAGAGGATTGGACTCTGGACTGATCCTTGGTACTACAGGAACGAAAATTATCGGAGGTAGGCCCTAATTTTCCTTTCCCTGTACGTACCGGATCAGTCCAGACTCCTGGGATGTACCAGAGCTGATATTACTTGGGATGGGATCCGGAGAGGCCTGCTCTTAAAACACCTGCTCCGAAGTTGCCATCCCTTGAACCCCGAACATCCAAAATATAATGAAGTGCAAAAGTATACCAGGATTCTAAGAGGCAGCCCAGTAGATCCCCTGTGTAGAGATCTGCATACACTATCCCAGGAAGCCGCCTGGGACCTCGTCGAACGGCCCCTGAGCCTTCGCGGAACCAATTTACCGCAAAGGGAATTATGCGGACCCTAAAATCTCCTTCACCCAGCAAGCCACGGTAGCCTTGGAGGCCCTATTACTCCTCCTTTGGCCCTGACAAACCAGAAAGAGGTGAGTAGAAATTCGATATCATTTGACACCCTCAACTACCGCCGGAAAGATCCGCGCATGTCCACCTTCCTCAGATCGCTTGCCAATGGCTCCGACCCCTGGAGATCCTGAAGGAAGGAAGGAAGTTCCACATCCCGGTGCAAGGAAAATACCACCTGTGGGAGAAATAAGGGAACCATGCGTAGCGTCCCCCCGCAGCGTCTCCCCGGCTTCCAGTATTCGCAAGAAAGCTCCCTGCAAAATAGGGCCTAAAAACCCCTGACACTCCTCTGGCAGACGCAACCACCACCCAGACCACTATCTTCAACTTAAGGTCCTTAAAGTTGCCTGTTTGAAATAGCGTGAAGGGAGGAGCACATAGGGCTTCGAGGACCACACTCCAATACCAGGAAGTACACTGAACCTTCAAGGTGTCCGCAACTGATCCGCCCCTCCGGGACCCGGGTCCAAACCGGACGTGCCGCTAAAATCTTTCTTCAATAAACTCCCGAACGCCACCGAGAACCGCTACCTGACCCCTTAGGTAACCACAGGATAGCCACAGGATAGACCGAGTGCCAAACCATCCTGTAGAAGTCAAATAGCTGAAAACGGAAGCCCGAGTAACGGGGATTGACCGTTCAACGTACCATGAATCGAACTCCTTCTGTGATCTCAGCAAGGCGGCACCATCGCGTCAAAGTAGCCTTTGCCCCTTAGCCGACGCCTTTCAAAACCATGCCGCCCGCCCAAGCGATCTACCTGATCGAAACACATAGGATTCTGGTGGAGGAAATCCGGAAGACACGGCAATCACCGCGGTCCCTCCACTGCCAGGTCGAGGAAATAGGCAACCATGGCCTTCCTGGCCATCCAGGAGTCACTCTAACAACCTTGGATGGATGGGTCTTCATGCGCCGAAGGATTCCGCTGATCAGAAGCCAAGGAGGGAGACGTACCGAAGAATCCTCGTGGACTACAGCAACGTCAGGGCATCTGCTACTCTTGCCCCCGTTTCTCTCCGGCGGGCCAAGAACCAGGGAGCCTTGGCCTTCTGGAACGTCGCCCTCAGGTCCCTAGCCGGCGTGTCCCATCTGACGCAGATGAAATGGGAGGCCCTGCTGTCAGATCTCATTCTCCTGGGCCGACACACTGGCATCTCAAAAACCGCATGAACGTCGCCGACCCTTGTTATGCGAGACGCCGCTATGCTTAGCATGTGACGCTCCATCCACTGCCACAGGCTACTCGAAGACCACCACTTGACTTCTCTGTCCCCAGTGCCTAATGCTGTAGGTCACCATTGTCGCGTTGTCTGAAAGGACCCAGACCGACTCTCCTGGGATCATAGATCGGCCGATGTGACTCGGACGTAGCCCAACAGTCCTGAACCGACTTCTAACCCCAGAGCAACGGGACTCGCAACCGTGGTGATCCCCATCCATTCTGGCTTCATCAATGGTGATGGGAGAAGACTGCACCGACACTGGGCTCCATCGGGGGAGCAAAGCGGATTGTAATGGATCAAGTGTAGCCCCGCTCCGATGAAAGGAATACCGTTCCCTGGGTAGTATCGAGCAACGCTCTTAGGAAAACTCCCGGGATTGAGAGGGAACGAGAGGACTCTTCGTGATGTTTGCCACCGCATTCGCTTGTGATGGCGACCCAACAGAGGGGCTCCGACTGCGGCCGAAGAGCCAACCGTCCAGGTACAAGGGTAACAGTAGTCCTCCCTCCGCGGCAGTGCCGCTACAACCACCATGCCTTTGATAATGGTCCGCAAGGCTGGACAACTGCACGCCTGTCCTCCCCGATGTATCACCGGAGATGTTTCTGGAGATCCGCACTGAGCCCGCCAAGAAAAGCCTCCGTGAGATTCAGGGATTCCAGGAATTCCCGCCCGGCCGTATCGATGCAATAGCGGGCCGTGGCGCCCTTGTACGAAGAACGGGATACGCCGCCAGGCTGGCTGGTATGAAGGGTCCCAGTTCATCCCTATAGAAGAGTTCTTGGTCACTAGGCGGCGTGGACCGACCCGGCCTGCCTCGTGGTGCGGCCTGGGCGGCCTGTGGGTCGGCGCGTGCGCGGCTCACAGGGGCGTGGAAAAAGTGGGGCAGCATCTCAACATTGAGACTCAGAAGATACCAGATCCAAAAGCAGAAGTCCTGGGTATCCTTAAAATCTTTGAATTACCTTCATATCCTTGCCTTGCCCTCTAATGCTATCCTGGATGCAGTCATGACTAGGGCTTGGGAATCTCCATTTGCCAGCCCACCAACCTCTCATAAAATGGATTTAAAATTCCATATGAGGCAATCACAGTTTTATTCTATGGTGCAGCATTCTCATGCCTCAGTGGTAGTGGAGTCAGCTATGCAGAAGGCCAAAAAATCATGTCTGCATTCAAACACTCCACCCGGAAAGGATTCCAAATACTTGGATGATTTTGGGATATGGGCTTTTCAATCAGGGATGCTAAATGTGAAGATTCAGTAGCACCAGTTCTATATTACACAGTACCTGTACGAGTGTCTCCAATCTCTAAAGCCCCTTCTTCATGAGGTGTCCTCAGACCACCGACCTCCTGAACAGTTCCATGACTTGAAGGAAGGGTTAAGGCACATCCTCTGAATGGTTTATGAGGGCTTCGATACCTCGGCCAGGTCCACAGCAAACACCATTGTTGCCCGATATTTAGCATGGCTTTGAGCGAGTGCAATTCATGAAGACATGCTTGAAAAACTTGCTGACCTCCCCTGTCTCCCAGATAATCTCCTTGGAGACAAATTGAGAGAGTCTGTAGCACAGCTCAAAGAGCAGACGGTGTCCATTATATCGCTAACCACTCCTTCCGATGCATCTAGGTGATATATCTCATCCTATAGGAAGCCTTATTACCAACGGTGTCTCTACAGGCCTACCCATCCTACCGGCCTCAACCATATACATCAAGTCGCCTTTAGCCTCCTCAGCAGCAAGGATATCGATGACGCCAACGCCTTCCTCGAAAGCCTCATCTACCTCAAGACAGCAATCCCCCTAAGTCTCCTCAGGGCTTTTAGGGACTGTGAACCCATCTCTACTACTACCAGTAGGGGGCAGACTTTCCCACTTTTTTCCAGGATGAAAGGCGATCACATCCAACCATTGGGTCTTACAAATCATCCAGGATGGCTACTCCCTCAATTATGCATCCATCCATTCTGTTCCACACCTGGTATGCCATAGACACCTGAATGCACAGTATGGACCACTTCAGCAGGAGATCAACAAATTGCTTCACCAGAAGTGCATTCGCGAACTACCCTCGGCGTAGTTCCACCAGGGGTTCTACTTCCAATACTTCCTTATACCCAAGAAGTTGGGGGGGGGGGGGTTACGACCCATCCTAGATCTACATTCTCTGAACAAATACTCTACAAGGGTGAAATTCAAAATGACGTCACTCAAATCCATCCTGCCCTTCCTTTACCCCAAAATTGGATGTGTTCACTCAACCGCAAGGATGCCTATTCGCACATACTGATGCATCTCACGTCCTGGCAGTACCTATGCTTCACGGTCAATGGCTGCCACTTCCAATACAAGGTGCTCCATTTTGTCCTTTCCTCAGCCCCCAGAGTTGTTACGAAATGCCTAGTGGTAGCGGTGGCTCACCTCCGACACAGGGTATTCAAATATTCCCCTACCTGGACAACTAGCTGCTGGTAGCCCCCAACCCATCCCTCCTACACCCCATTTTCTCTCAACCATATGCTATCTGGACAACCTGGGACTGCTTGTCAACTACGAGAAATCAAATCTGCAACCCACTCAGGTCTTACAATTCATTGGGGCTCAGATAGACACCATCCGGAACAGAGCTTTCCTTCCAGAATCCCGGGCCCTTGCCCTCACATTGCTAGCTGGCCACCTACAAGAGACCACCATTGCTCCTGCCCACCAAATCCTGACCATCCTTGGGCACATGGTGGCATCTATATATGTCGTTCCACACACTCGCCTTCACATGCGTCGTTTACAATGGGGTCTGAAGTCCAAATAGAGCCAGTTCTGTAAACCTCTCTCCACTCCCATCACCCTCACGTTCAGCATGAAACGGGATTTGGAGTGGTGGCTAACACCATCGGCAGTCACGATAGAAGCACCTCTAAGGCCCCCAGTATATCATAGTGCCTTGCTCATCTTGCAGAAGTGTGGCAGGATCTCCCGCATGATTAAGATGGACATTGAGTCCACCTTTCACTTGTTTCCGGTCTGCTCAGATTATTTCTCCCTCCTGGGTTTAAAATTCATGGGTTCCTACTCCTTTCACAAGTGCATACCAATGGGCTGCTCCATCTTGTGTGCCTATTTTGAGATGTTCAGCTCGTTTTTACACTGGGTGGTAACCCACCAAGGAGAAGCTGATTCCATTTTCCACTACCTGGATGATTTCCTGATTGTGGGCCCAGGTGGTTCACCTGTCTGTGACAGGCTATTCTGGCTCTTCCAGACAGTAGGAGGCAAGTTTGGCATCCCCTTGGCTGCTGACAAATCTCAAACCCCCTCTGCCACTCTAAAGTTCCCGGGGAAAGAGCTGGACTCCCAAGGGTATGGTATGTAGGCTCCCTTCAGATGAGATAGTGGCCTTGGCAGGCCTCTCAAAAGATGTGTCCCTTTCTCCAAAGCATTCTCTGAAGCAAATGTATTCCTTAATCGGAAGCCTAGAAACACCCCAATGGGCAGGGTGTTTCTCTAGCGCCTCATCCTGTCAACAATTGCATACAGAGTGATCATCACGATATTAGATTCACTGAAGCAATGTGTGAGGACCCCAGTGTGAGGATCTGCATTCCAGGAAGACTTCAACGGGGTCACTGTTTGGTTTCCTCCACCGATTTCAATCACTTATCTCACATTTATTTATTTATTTTGGATTTTTATATACCGACATTCTTACATTACATGTAAATCATACCGGTTTACATAGAACAAAAAACAGCTGGAGAATAATTCCATAGTCTGATACAGTGAACAATTACAAATTAAACTTGTTAACAAACTAAAAAGGGTACATAACTTGGAAAAGGTTTATATAACAGAAAATGTACAAAAAAAGATATTAAATGAGGCACCAAGGGTTGCACGAAGGGGAGCACAAAGGGGAAAACCCCTTTGTTGCACCCCTTCGTCACGCGATGCACGGTGCGCGGCGTCTGGTGGTGAGGCGCTTTTCAACCGCCGACGAAGGTCTCCGTGACGTCGTGGGAGGGGGCATGGTCTCTCTCTCTCGCGATGTCATCTCACCTCCCGATGTTATAGTTGCCTCTCAGTTCCTTTTCTTTTTTTTTAACTTTTGAGGATGGAAATTAAAGATACTGCGGGGGCCCTAGATGTAAATGGGCCTCCCTGCTCGCCCATGCCCGGCAGCAAGGTGCCCCTCAAACCGCCGACGAAGGTCTCCATGACATCATGGGAGGGGGCGTCGTCTCTCTCTCTCGCGATGTCATCTCACCTCCCGATGTTATAGTTGTTACATTGTTCTCCAAAGCCACTGGGTCCACCTGGTTTGGGGTGTACTTCCAAGGCTCTTGGTGCACCAGTACTTGGCCATCAGACTGGGTACGGAGGGGTGTCATAGAGAGGATCAATTTCCTGGAACTTTTTCCCATTGTGGTAGCTCTCCATATTTTGCAATCCAAATTGAGCAATAGCAGAGTGGTGTTCTGGTGTGACAATTCTGCTGTAGTAGATGCCATAAATTCCCAGGCTGCCAAATGCCCACTTATGGCTGAGCTCCTGCATGAATTTGTGCTGACATGCCTAAAGCTGAACATCACAGCTAGGTCTCACCATGTTCTGCGGGTTCATAATGAGATTGCCAATTGACTTTCTTATTTAAGTGGTCCCGTTTCTGAGTTGGCCCTAGAGGCAGACAACTGGTGCCAGCATACATCTGGTCCTGTGGAACAATGAAGTATTCAAATTGATGCAATGGTCCATAGCCTCTGGAATGTGGAAGGCCTACACAAGGAGTTGATTGGGAGAGGTTGGAGAGGAGGGGCCATTCCAGAGGACTTAATGATAGACTACATCATTGCACATAAGAGCACGGGAATGTCGTGGGGTAGCATTAAATCTCATTTGTTTGGGCAGGCCTTTTTGGTTAAACTGTGAGGATCACCTAACCCCGCCATTTACTTTGTGGCCTATTTGTGGGCTGGGCCTGAAGTGAGACTATCGCAGCTGTGGCATACTATCCCTGACATAGCTTCTTTTATTTACAAGGTGCTCCTCTTTTGCCCTTTCTTTAGCCTGGCCTTTTTGTGGCACTGATGGTGGGGAAGTTGGTGTCGGCCATGCACTGGGTATACAACTGGACCGGCTTACCGTTGTCAGCGGTGGCAGTGTCCAGCAACAGGTATAGTGCTCTGCTATTCAAAGGTCCAAGATCGATAATCTTGGTAAAGGCCAGAGATTGGTCCTGTCTGACATCCATGAGTTGTCTACTTATCCTATTAAAAATGCAGGCTACCTGGCATCTCAACTGGCAGGTGGATACCACTTCTCAGGCAATGACGATCTCCACCTCCTTAGCTGTTTTCAATTTACTGCAGTCTTCCAGAAGACACTTGTGATTTACAAGCTGAATATTACGGTCTACACTCCTTTAGAAGTGGAGTGGCCAGTACTGCAGTGACATAAGGCCTTCCGTTTCATGCCAGTGCTTGGGCAGATGGGGTTCTGTGGTCTACATTTCCTACATATAGCATGCGGATGGCACCCTGGGAAGTGCTTGCATTTAACCTGCGGTTACTTTTATTAGTCATCATAGGTGTACCTGAGAGGCCCAAGATGGTATAGTTCCTAGGTCACTCGTTCGTTTCCTGGACTGAAAACGCCATGCATAGGCAGAAACCCCTCAGTTGGTGGCAGTCCGACGCGCAACACTGGAAAGCACAGTGGTTTGGCAAACCAGGCATGTGCTAGTCAGAGCTGGTTCCCTTCGTATGGTGGCTGTTACCTGACCTTCTGGAGCCCGGTGATCATCCAACGACATTGGTAGATACCCCTCATGCTACATTCTGCTTAAGACTATAATCTGTGACCTAGCCCTCATTGCTTTGTGGCTATCATGGGTTACTTTGCTATGGTCGGAGATCATTCCCCATTTTAAGTTTGCACATAAGACAATTGTGGTCAAGGAGGGTAGCCACAGTTAACAGACAGATAGACAAGGCAGTTTCCCTACTGGTAGGCGGGAGGCTCACATTCACTTTGACTGGGTGGTTGTCTCTTGTGCCAACCTGTATGAGGATGGGGTTAACCTGTCCAACTTTGGCATGAGATTGTTTCTATACTCGCTTTCAAAGCTTTATTAGCTATATACCTGTACTCATGTAATCTGGTTATATTCTAAAAAAATAAAAGAGGTGGAGGAGGTGGGAGGATTTTAGAATTGTGGCCGCGGTTGGGTTGAGGGTTGTGCCTTCCTTGCAGACACAGGCACTTGTGATCTGGTGAGCAAGGATTAAATTTGGCCAGTGTCTGAGCCTCTGAGGAGGGGGAACATGCTGCTGGGAAAGAAATGGTTCCAAACAGACCACCTTTGCAAGACGTATGAGATGGAGCTACAACTTGGCATTCCACTTGTAAGACCTAGCAAGACAAGGCAGTCCTTGGAAATACTGCCCAGGGGCAGGATTGACCCCATCACTCAACATGGGGCCAATGATGGATCAGCAAGTGGTGGCTCAGGGCTCATGCCCCTGGTAGTGATTCTGTGGGACCGGGCGATGGTCTTGGCTTTGCTGCGGTGCATTATTGGCGGGGAGGGGAAGAAGGGAGGGTAAAGTGGTATATATGTTGAGGCTCCGCACCTTAGGTTTGTAGTTGTGTATAAAGTATAAAGTCAATAAAGCTGCAGCCATACTTTTCCAAATGTGAATCAAGATGTTTCCCCTTGTTGTAAACTGAGTGTATATGTTGGGGTTGAGGCTGAGGGGGGGGGGGGGGGGTATGGAAAGGTGAGAGATGGGGGCGACAATGTTCCTGGTGCTCTGGTTAACGGGCAGCTGCTGCCCCAACTGGCTTTACCTGCATTGAGTGGGCTGGCATTGCTAGTAATGGGATGACTAGGGCCTTCTCACCATGGGTAGCATGTGCTGCCACATCACTCACCAGGTGGGTTGGAGGGCATCAAGAGTCTGGTGGCATGATTTATTTATTTAGTTAGTTGTTTGTTTGTTTGTTTTTCTATACCGATGTTCAACTAGTGTTATCACACCGGTTTACATAGTAACAAGGAATCCAGGAGCTCAGGCCTTGCTATGCAGCATGGATTAGAGGTGGTGGGGAGTGGAAGGAGAGGCTCAATGCAACTTCATGTTTCCCTTACTGTCTCAGCATAGGTATGGCAACCACCATGAGGTAGCTGTGTTGCATGCTGCAAACTCTCAGCAGCATGTGTGGCTGCATTCTGATGTCGGTGCTGACAGGGATCTGAGGATTGGTCAGCTGGTGATGTCAGGGACAGGGACTGCAAGGGGTTTTAAATCTTGGTTGCAGCGATCTCCCTTTTGAAATCACTGCCACCAGCCGGCTGTTCATGTCTTACCCTCCCTGTCCCATTCAAACAGCCAGGGGTTATCCTTCTGTGTAGGTATCTGGTTTTATATTCGTATTAGATAATGCCTGTATTAGATAGCATTGTCACAGCGAGTGTCTGAACCTCTGGGGAGGAGAAAATACTGCTGGGCCAGTGTTGGTTCCAAACAGACCACCTTTGCAAGGAGCATGAGTTGGCACTACGGCTCGGCTTTCTCCTGGCAAGACCTTGCAAGACATGGCAAGCCTTGGATGCACTGCCAGGGGCAGGTTCGACATCACTCGATATGGGGCCAATGATGGATCACAAAGTGGTGGCTTGTGGCCCTTGTTGTAGGACCAGGCAATGGGCTTGGCCTGAAACTGGTCCATTATTGGAAGAGTAGAGTGTGGGTGGTAAGGCAGTACATATGTTCAGATTCAGCACCTGAGGTTCATAGTTGTGTTATTGTTAAGGTTAATAAAGCTGTGGCAATACATTTCCAAAAGTGAATCAAGGTGTTGTTCCTTCTTGTTGACTGTATATCTAGGGAGGAGCGGAGTAGGGGAGGAAGCAAGTGCCAGAGGTGTCAATGGTCCTGCTGTTCAGTTGTTATGCATGTGAAGTTTTGTTAACCACTTTAATTGTCTTTGGACAAATTATGCAGTATATAATTGTTTTTTAAATAAATACATACATATATACTTTATGCCTTGTGGGTTTCAATGCTTCTACATTCTGTATGATAGCCTATACCAGTGATGGCCAACCTTTTGAGCTCAGTGTGTCAAAATTCATAAAAAAACCGAGCATAACTCGGGTGCTGTGTCACTTCTAGAAAAATCCATAATTGTGATATTTGTAGCTCTAATTAATAACAAGTTATAATTTTAATATATGTACTGTATTTATTAATAAAGCAAAAACAAATAATTCTTTACCTTGCCTGCTTAGTGACTTTTTTGTTGCTGAATTTCGTCGGCTAAATCTTCAATTAAAACACTCTCTCCCCCTCCACCCCCCACCCCCCCTCCCACACAAACTCTTACTCCCCTGGATTTTCTCATACACACTCATGCTCTCACACTCATTGGCTCCCTCACATACACACAAACACATACACCCAGGCAGGCTCCCAGTCATTTTCACACCACTCCCGCTCCATCCTCCAGGCAGGCACCAATTCATTCTCACACACACAGACCCCCAGGCAGGCACCTATGCATTCACACACATACACCCCCAGGCAGAGTCCCATTCATTCACATGCACACATTAAAGGCAGACCCCCCTCTCTTTTGCCAGCAACTTCGGAACCTCTCTCATTCCTCTGCTGCCACTGTCACTGCTGCCACATGACTATTGGGGATGTTACTATTCTTGCACATTCCCAAAGATTACATGTGCCCGTCACTAAAAATATATATATTTTTTTTAACCTTTGCTGTCTGATCTTAGTTTTCTAATTGATTGGTCACAGGCTTTTTTTTTTCCACCTTCCCTTTCTTATTTTTTCCACCTTCCCTTTCTTATTTTTTTTTTTTTTGCCAATTCCTTTTATATTGTCTTTTTTCTGTTTCTTTTCTCTCCATCTTCTTCCCTCAAACACACAGTCAGGTTCTCATTCTCACATGCATTTCTCTCACACACACACACACACACAGCTCTCACTGGCACATGCTGTCTGACTCTCACACACACAGGCTCTCTCTCACTCCCACATGCTATCTTGCTCAAGCACATGCAGTCTCTGCAAACATTCAGGTCCTCACTCTCACACACAATCTCTCAACTCATGTCATACACGCGCGCACACACACAGACCCTCAGCCTCTCTCTCACCTCTGGGCCTCCTCTTCGCGGGTCGCGCAGGATGAGCTCTGCAGCGGCCCTGCTACCGGGCTTCTTCCTCTTCTCGGGCCGCTGCGATTTGAGATTCGCGGCGGCCCGTAAGTGCAAGCGATGCTCCTCTTCTGCACGCACTGATGCTTCTCCTCCTTCCTGCCCACGCGGCTCCGGCAACATTTACTTCCGGGGCCGCACAGGCAGGAAGGAGGAGGAGCATCAGCGCGTTCAACACGATCTTTTTGTTTGGGCCGTGGTGACGTGAGCTCCACCACGGCCCTGCCTATCTGCCTGTCGCTGCGCCGCATGCGCCTCCCTGCGCCTGGGGGCATTGGGGGGGGGGGGGCTGGAGGGATACTAAAAAGCTAAAAAACTAATTTTATAGGGTTGGCGCAGCCGGAAAAAAAAAAAAGGGCTCGGCACAGCCGATAAAAAAAAAAAATAAAAAAAAATCGATAGTCCCAAAACGCTACGCGTGTCAGCAAAAACGGCTCGGCGTGTCACCTCTGACACGCGTGTCATAGGTTAGCCATCACTGGCCTATACTATTTGCCTCTGTGCTTTATATCATAACCTACACTCTGTCTCGGGGGCTTTGCTACATCCATGATGTTTGGTACAGCAAACGCATTACCTTTTAATGTTGCTGATGTGTTCAAGCTGTTTGGGCTACCCCACACTGTATGGCTTGGGGGTTTTAATGCTTCCACACAGTTTTTTATAGTCCCCACTATTTGCCTTGGTGGGTTTGAATGCCTCTGTGCTGTTTTGAATACCACACATTCTACCTCTTGGGGGTTCTGATGCCTCTTTGGCATTTGCAATACCACAGACTCTATGCCTTCAGGGTTATGACATCTCTATGCTGTTTGCTATACCATGCACTGTACTTCTTGCAGCTTTTGAAGTGTCCATGCTGTTTGTGATTGGTATCACTGTATGTCTTGAGAGTTGAGATACATCTATTCTTTTTCTATACCATACACTCTACCTCTTTTGGATGTCATTACTTCTGTGCATATTGTTGCATCTGTGCTGCTTGTGAGGTTATTTTGCCTCCATGTTATTTGGTATAAAACATGCTCAGATTCTTGGTGGTTTTGATGCCTCCTTGCAGCTTGTGATACCCCACACTTTACACATTTGGGGGTAGAGATGCATCTGTGCTGTTTTTATACCACACGCTCCACCTCTTCGGTGCTTTAACATGTCTGGCTATTTGTGATACCCCACACTAAATGCCTAGGATGTTTTGTTGCTATATGGTCTTTAAACCTTACAGTGCTAACACTCCTCTATTCCCATAACACAATGCGTGAGATGAGCATAGAGGACACGTTAGCTCCATCAGGGTTGAAGACCACAGGGCCATTATAAGAGGGGGAGCTGAAGAATGGACATGTATAGGTTTCAGCTTTAGAACTCCTGCTCTCTTTCCCCAGCAAATGAGGTATAAAGTGGCAGCAGCAGTGGAGGAGGAGTAAAAGGGCCTGTGGATCCTGCCTGCGGAGGTTGCATGAGTGTGTGAATGGGAGCCTGCTTGGGATGGGGATGTGTGTGTGTGTCTGTGTCTGTGTGTGTGGTAGAGAACCAAATAGGCAAAAACAAATGCTAAAGTGTTCCAAGAAAATTACATATAAATGTCGACCTGAAGTAGCAATAATGTACATCTATATAAATAAAAATGTAAAATAGTTTGGACGTAATCGATAATCTCAGAAACTACTGCACCAATTGCTTTCAAATGTGGACACAACCTTCCTTTCACTTTCGGCAAGGTTCTTCTCTATCTAGATTACATAGATGTCACACGGTTACAGATAAAAACATGTTTTTACATGTGTGTGGGGAAAACAGCGACATCTGTTGGACAGACATGCAACACACGCTATCTACCTTGGGAAATGAAGCTGCTGTACTGCGCGGGCGCGGGCGGGAGTTCACGTCGGGCACAGCGGGACCACCATGGCGCTGGGAGGAGCAGCAGCAGCGGAAGGGCGGCAATATCGGACGTGGTGGTGTCGGCCGGCCGAAATTCTGCATCTGGGAGGAGCTGCGGCTGTGATCTGGTACGGCTCACATGCACGACAGGGAGGGATCCTCGCTGACCTCGCGTCTTTGGGAGCGGGCCACGCAGAACTGCACAAGAGGGAGAGGGATGGGGGGAGAGGGATCAGCTGGGAGGGCATTGTGAGCGGGAGGGGATCAGAGTCAGGGAAGGAGATTCAGAGAGGGTGTGCTGTCACTGATGAAAGGGTAGGGAGTAGGCGGGGAGAGGTGACAGTGAGGGGAGAGAGAATGAAGGGGGCGGTGAGTGTCAGGGGAGAGACACAGAGGGGAGAGGTGAGTGTGAGGGGTGAGAGTTGGAGTGAGGACAGGGGAGTGAAGGGGGGGGGGGGTTAGTGACCAAAGGGGGAGGGGTAAGTGTGAGGGGAGAGAGTTGGAGTGGGGACAGGGGAGTGAAGGGGGGGTGAGTGACCAAGGGGGAGGAGGATGTGTGACTGAGGTATATGAGCGAGGGGAAGGGGGAGGGGGGGAAAAGAACCTGACTCTGCCACTGCAACGCGTGGCCAGGTACCACTAGTATTGTATATAGATGCTTTTTTTTTTTACAAAACCATTTTTTTATTTGCATAAATATATGAAAACCAAATACAAAAATACCATACAACTACATGTGTAAGTTATACCTAATAAAAGGAGACTATCATAGCGTCTTATATAAAATAAACATTTTATGTGATAGTGAAAAACTTACAAAATGTCAATAGCCAGAATGTATCTTGCATCAACCAATACTTATGTAATTGAAGGAGGGTATGCTGTGTTTAAGCCAGCATTCGGTCATATTTTTTGACATGTGAGTTCTTCATTACTCCGTTCATAATATAATAGCAAATCCTCTTGCCCTTTTTGTTTCGCCATGACTGCTTTCTTCAGGGGAAAGATCGCTGCTGCATCGAGGACCTTTATTGCTAAAAAGGCAATAAGACAATGTGTATACAACCAATATGATATTTTAATGTTATTTAAAAAACATTCTTTATGAATTTTAAAACAGGACTTACACTCCCTGACATCTTATGTGCTGCAATAGTCTAGTAAGAACAATTTGCAAAGAGATGTTGCTATAGAAGAAGCATCGTTCACATAGACAATCTCCAGGAGGTTGAAATAATCTACAACCAAGTTTTACAATTAGAGCTTAGAAAAGCTCAAATTAAGACACAGACTGTGTCATGGTTCATAATGCTAGACCATTAGAAACAATAACATAACAAAAGGTAAAAGCTATCTGAACGGAGCCTACCTCAGTCTTCCTGCCACTATTGTTTGCAGCAGTGGAGATCATATGGGATGCCAGTAAAGGAATGCTGCCTGCACGAAAAGGGTGAATGCACAGTGACATAGTATTGACGGCAGAAAAAGACCAAATGATCAATCTAGTCTGCCCAGCAAGTTTCCTATGATAGCAACTGCTGCTCTGTGCAGGTTACCCCCATGTTTCTGTTATGTTTCAGTTAAGGGTAGAAACTGCTGTTACTAGCAACAGTAACATGGGATAGACTTAGTTTTTGGGTACTTGCCAGGTTCTTGTGGCCTGGATTGGCCACTGTTGGAAACAGGATGCTGGGCTTGATGGACCCTTGGTCTGACCCAGTATGGCATGTTCTTATGTTCTTATGTTCTTAAAACAAGGCCTTGTGACCCATTTAAATACACCTGAGACGTTGTCAAGAAACTGCTGAGTCACTTACTAGTAGCTTAATGTAAACCATAAAAATAGAATGAGAGACAACAAGAGCTTCCACAATAAAAATCTATAAAAAGGCTTCCATTCAATAAGGGGCGGATTTTCAGAGCCCTGCTCGCGTAAATCCGCCCAAAACCGGGCGGATTTACGCGAGCAGGGCCCTGCGCGCCGGTGAGCCTATTTTACATAGGCTCACCGGCGCGCGCAGAACCCCGGGACTCGCGTAAGTCCCGGGGTTTTCGGAGTGGGCGTGTCGGGAGGCGTGTCGGGGGCGGGGCCGGAGCGCGCGGCGTTGCGGGGGCGTGTCGGCAGCGTTTTGGGGGTGGGTACGGGGGCGTGGCTACGGCCCGGGGGCGTGGCCGCGCCCTCCATACCCGCCCCCAGGTTGCGGCCCGGCGCGCAGGAGGCCCGCTGGCGCGCGGGGATTTACGCCTCCCTCTGGGAGGCGTAAATCCCCCGACAAAGGTAGGATGGGGGTTTAGACAGGGCCGGGCGGGTGGGTTAGGTAGGGGAAGGGAGGGGAAGGTGAGGGGAGGGCAAAGGAAAGTTCCCTTCTAGGCCGCTCCGATTTCGGAGCGGCCTAGGAGGGAACGGGGGTAGGCTGCGCGACTCGGCGCGCGCAGGCTATACGAAATCGATAGCCTTGCGCGCGCCGATCCAGGATTTTAGCCGATACTTGCGACTACGCGCGTATCTACTAAAATCCAGCGTACTTTTGTTTGCGCCTGGAGCGCAAACAAAAGTAGGCTGTTCGCGCTCGTCTGAAAATCTACCCCAAACTGCGTTAAGACCATCTGGAGCAGAGGTCTTCCTCTTAACAATAATTTCTTGCTTATGACGTTGCAGCTGCATAGATATAGTCCCACCTCTGGCAGAGTGTAAACATTGTATGCCAAAAAAGCTGAGTTCTCTTAATGAATGGTTACATGCTAGCCTCCTGACCCCCCCAAGCTGGCCAAAAGTTCCGTTTGTGTCCAACGAGGGGTCCGGGAGCGGAACCGCGGTGGACCACGTGACGGCCGCGTCATTCCGACGTGACGCGGACGTCACGTGCTCCTCGCAAAGGAATAGAGGAATGGCTTCCTGACTCCCCGCTGGACCACCAGGGAGTTTTGGTAAGTCTTGGGGGGGGATTAAGGAGGGTGAGGGGTTTAAATTTTTATTTAGGATCAACGTATTCAACATAGCTATGTTGAATAAGTTGGAAATCCGATCGTTTTCGCCTCATCACTTTTTTAAGCTAAAAAAAAAAAAGTAGCGTTTTACATATAAGTTGAAAACGAATGCATACCCCTAGTGATAATCCCTTTTTACTGGTCCTTGGTGAGGCCTCACCTGGAGTACTGTGTTCAGTACTGGAGACTGTATCTCATAAAGGACAGAGACAGGATGGAGGCGTCCAGAGAAGGGCGAAAAAATGGTGGGGGGTCTCCATCACGATTTATGAAGAGAGGTTGAAGCACCTAAATATGTATATCCTGGAAGAGAGGAGGTGCAGGGGGGATATGATACTTTTTCCATTGAAATATGAAACTTTTTTCCATTGATAAGAAATCAGTAGATCTAGGAGTCACATAATGAAACTCCAGGGAGGACGATTCAGAACAAACATCAGGGAATATTTCTTCACAGAGAGGGTGGTGGATGCCTGGAATGCCCTTCCAGAGGAGGTGGTGAAGACAAAAATGGTGAAAGATTTCAAAGGGGCATGGGATAAGCACTGTGGATCCCTAAAGGCTAGAGGATGGAAGTGAGGAAAAGAATGCATGGGGGTAAGTTGCTGGTGTGGCGGTTATTTATTTATTTATTTCAATCTATATGTTTCAGTCGGACACTGCAGGCGAGGTGGTGAACCCTTGGGCCGGCCTAGTTAGAGAGATGGGATAGGCCGGGAGGCAGAGCCACAGGTAGAGAGTGTTCACCCGGGAACCAGGAACCCCCCAGGAGGAGCCCGTAGGGCACTGGGACCACGGGACTTGGCGATTAGACAGAGAGTCCAGAGGCAGGGGTGGCCTTAGGTCGGGACCAGAGTGAGCAGGAAAGACAGGAAGTCCAAAGTACTCTGGAAGTAGGGAACCGGCTGTACAGGGCCGAGGGCCAGCTGAAGACAGGGCAGCGGGCGGCAGTGGAACTGTGGCAAACCGGAGCTGAATCAGGCTGTAGGCTGAAGCGGAGTCTGTAGCAAACCGGAGCTGAAGCAGGCTGTAGGCTGAAGCGGAGTCTGTAGCAAACCGGAGCTGAAGCAGGCTGTAGGCTGAAGTGGAGTCTGTAGCAAACCAGGGTCAGAGGCAGGCAGCGGGCTGAAGCGGAGTCGGAAGCAAACCAGAGTCAGAGGCAGGCAGCAAGCTGAAGCGGAGTCAGAAGCAAACCAGGGTCAGAGGCAGGCAGCAGGCTGAAGCGGAGTCGGAAGCAAACCAAAGTCAGAAGCAGGAAACGTGGAATCACCAGGAACGCAACTAAGACCAACTATGCAGTTGTGAACCTCGTTGCAAGGCAATGAGAGAGAGTCCGGGCGCCGGTTATATCGGAACTTGGGCGTGACGTCAGCAGCATGGGCGGAGCCAGGCTTCCGGGCGATGAGCGCGCGAGACGGAGGAGAAGCAGGCACGTAATGGCGGCCGCCACATGGAGTGAGAGAAGCCCCCGGGGTCCAGCGCAGGCGAAACGCAGCAATTCCTGAAGCGGAGGTAGGCAGGGTTGAGCCCTGAGTGGAGGGAAGCGGTGGAGACCGCAACACTATATACCAGTATTAAAAGATATCATACTGGTTTACAATCTAAAACAATAAATTGCATTCTAAAACAATAAGATACATAAAAAATTAAAACAATAAAATATTCAAATCCAATATTAATTAATAAAAAAAAAAAATAAACAGCATATGTGAACATACTATCAACAGTGGTACTACCCTTAACCAATAAGTCTTCATATATTGATGTAACTCATTATTGCTCTCTGCTTTAACGGCAGGGGGAAAAGAAGAAAAGGGGAATTAGATTCAGACAGCAACCAACAAGGACATTGAATTTTATGGTCTTGGCAAACAAATAAGCATGGGGGTAACTTGCTGATGCAGCTGTTACTACCCTTAACCATTGAGCCTGATACTTTGGAGGTAACTCCAACATTGCTCTCTGCTTCAATGGCAAGAGGTAATGGGGAATTGGACTCGCACAGCCACCAATAAGGGCCCTGACTTGGCTGGTTTGGGAAGCTAAGAATGGGGGTGACCTGTATGGCACGGCAGATGCTACCATAAGCTTGCTGGACAGACTGGATGGACCATTTGGTCCTTTTCTGCCTTCATTTTCTTTGTTCTATGTTTCTAATAGGAGAATCAAGTTTCCTAGTCCATATGCAGCTCTTGTGCTGCATACTCCGTGCCTTTCTGGCCGATTTTGTGTGGCCTGTGAACAATTTTAAACATGGGCATTGAATATCATTTATCACCGGAGTGGTGTTGCAGTTAAAATGCTGACAAAGTCAAAATTGAATATTTAAAGTTGGATGTTGGGATGTTTGAATATGAAGAACACTGTCACAAACAATACACTTCTGGAAAGGAACAGTCCGACGGCTGAGTGGCTCAATAGTTTTGAATCCGTCATCACCAATCTCTCACGCAGGTTTGAGCCCCATGCACTTTTTATGTTTATTTAAATTTAAAAAAAGCTTTTTGTGAATAAAGCATCTATATATAATATATACATTAATGCTCCTACATGTGGATGTGTGTGCGTGTATGTATATATATATATATATATATATATATATATATATATACTAGCTGTACCCGGCCACGTGTTGCTGTGGCAGAGCCTGGTTAAGTGGAAAAGAAAGAAAAGAGAAAGCGCACGTTTCGAATATGTTTAATTTCACAATGCTTGTGGGTATACAATATTTTTAGTTGTTCCATTGTTTGTGCAGATATAGAGATTGTAAGGTTTGCTGACTCTTGAACACGCAACATATAATTGTCCATGTGAAAAGCAATTGGTTTCTGGATCTAAATCGCAGAGTTGTAAAGATTGCCCTTGAGCTTTATTGATGGTTATTGCAAACGCTAATCGAATTGGGAATTGCAATCTCTTACATTGAAATGGCAGATCTGTTGGAATGATAGGGATGTGAGGAATGAGTACATCTTCACCTTTGAAAGGTTCTGTCAAGATTGTTGCTTCTATGACATTGCTCATCAAATTTTTGACAGCAAATCGTGTGCCATTACAAAGCGTTGGCTGGTTGATATTTCGTAACATGATAATTGGAACGCCAATTTTCAATTGTAGTATGTCAGGTGGCATGCCTGGGAGGTCGAGTGAATTAAAAAATTCTGTGGGATAATTAACTGCTTCATAAAGTTTGATCTTCAGCGAGGCATTATTTGGCTGAAGTAAAGCAGATGGCTGAAAGGTCTGTTAAATGACTGAGGTGAATGGGACCACAATGTCCCAAGAAAGAGTGAAATGCAAATGAAAGTAATGTAATTTTTCCTAGCTAAGACGCCCCAGGCCATAACATGCACCTAGGATGCAGAGTGTGAAAAGAAAAAAAATGAAAATAGTTGGTGGTAAATGTGGTCTGTCCCTGGGCGTGGCTAACCAATTTTTTACTCCCCATGTTGTTTTGCGGTCTGGGGAGGGCTATTTCAGAGCCTTCCCCAGATCGTGCAACTTTTGTCTTTCTTTTTGTGTGTGAACTCCCCTCCCCCAAACCCGCCCCCCATCACAACCGTTCTCTGTAAATAACCACCCCACACCCTCCTGCCCTCCCCCCCAGCCCAGCAAAATAAATGATTTGACCTCCCACCGGCGACATGTCAAGCAAGTACTCCAAATCCTCCGAGACAACCACCTATATGCGAAGCTTGAGAAGTGCCTTTTTGAACAAGAGTCACTGCCGTTCCTGGGATATATTATCTCTGCAACAGGGTTCTACATGGACCCGGAAAAGGTATCTGCGATCAAGAAGTGGCCCTGGCCGGTGGGCCTAAAAGCATTGCAGCGCTTCTTAGGGTTTGCTAACTTCTACAGGCACTTCATACCTCAATACTCCCAACTGGTAGCCCCATTAACCGCGCTAAGAAGGGTGAAGACGCTCGAGCCTGGTCCACCGAGGCCTGTAGAGCGTTCGACAAACTAAAAGAGGCCTTCCTACTGGATACCTGCTTACGCCATCCGGATCCACAACAGCCCTTCTTTGTTGAAGTGGACGCCTCTAGCGTAGGCGTAGGGGCGGTCCTTTCTCAGAGCTCCAGTACTGGACATCTTCTACCACGCTCCTATTTTTCCAAGAAATTCACCCCAGCCGAAAGCAACTATGGAATAGGAGATAAGGAACTACTAGCAATCAAATTAGCCTTTGAGGAGTGGAGGCAGTGGCTGGAGGGGGCCAGACATCCGATCACTGTCTATACCGATCACAAAAACTTGGAATTCCTCAGCCAGGCCCAACGCCTCAACCCCAGAAAGTCTCGATGGGCCTTATTCTTCAGTCGATTCGACGTCTTACTCAAATACCATCCAGCATCGAAGAACGTGCAAGCGGATGCCTTGTCCCGCAACACCATTCTGGAAGAAAGGGAGGACCCCCCCGCAATACATCATTGATCCAGCCAAAATCTGCCTAGCCAGCACCACAGTCTCCACGCAGGGGAGAGTGGTTGTTCCACGAAGAGACCAAAGAAGAGTTCTTGAGTGGGCTCATGACTCTCTCACAGGCGGCCACGCCGGCAGAGAAAGGACCCTTGACCTACTTAACCGATACTATTGGTGGCCCAAGGTGCGGCAAGATGTACAACTTTATGTAGAGTCATGCCCAGTGTGTGCCAGGCAAAAGCCTATCAACGGTCAGCCATGGGATCTCTTACAACCTCTGCCAATACCCACAGAACCGTGGACCCACATCGCCACGGACTTTGTGGTGGACCTACCACCCTCGGAGGGAAACTCTGTAATCTGGGTCATCGTTGACCATTTCTCTAAAATGGTCCACTTAGTACCTCTGCCCAAACTTCCGTCAGCCCCTGAGCTGGCCCTTCTGTTCTCTCAACACATCTTTTGGGCTCATGGCCTCCCACAGAGCATAGTATCTGACCGGGGCCCGCAGTACACAGCTCGATATTGGCGGGCTCTCTGCAGAAAGTTTGGGGTGCAGTTAAACCTGTCAACAGCCTTTCACCCACAGAGTAACGGACAGACCGAGCGAATGAACCGCTCCCTAAAGACCTTCCTCCGTAGCTTCATCTCCGAGAGACGGGACAATTGAACAGCTCTCCTCCCACGGGCCAAATTTTCTTATAATAACCATACCCACTCGGTTACCGGACTATCGCCCTTCCAGATTGTTTTCGGCCGTCACCTCAGGCCACCTGTACAAGTTCCTGCCGCCGTTCCCTCACCAGCGGCACAATCATCAGCTCTCCAACTCCACTGCCTCTGGAAGGCTATCCAGCGACAACTCTCAACAGCAGCTGATAAGGCTCGAAGAGTCACGGATCGACATCGACGCTCGGCACCAGTCTTCTTGCCTGGCACCAAGGTCTGGTTGAGCACCAAGAATCTCCATCTGCTCGCATCTTCTCGAAAGTTGGCACCCAGATACTGTGGCCCCTTCCAAGTGGCAGAACGGATATGCCTGGTGGCCTATAGACTCTGTCTCCCTTCCTCGTTACGCGTTCACAAAGTGTTTCATGTATCTCTTTTGAAGCCAGTGGTACACTCTCGTTTCCATCACCCGACACCAGACCTCGCCTCATCCTCGATGGCCGAGGACATCACTTACCAAGTACGGGAGGTACTGGACATACGTTTCCACAACCGTCGTTGGGAATATCTCCTGGCTTGGGAGGGGTGCGGATCCGAAGAAGACACTTGGGAGCCCGCTCGAAATATTCTGGACAAATCCTTGCTGGCCCAATTCCACTGGGATAACCCCGGGAAACCTGGACCCCTAAGGAGGGGGCGTAAAAGGGGGGGTACTGTTGCGGTCGCGCTCCTCACGAACGGCCTCTTACCTGGCTCCGGTCCCGGGGGCCGGCACGGCTCCCGACCATCCCGCTCCTGCTCCGGCCTAGTTCGCGGCGCTCCCACGAGGGAGACGCTGTCGGAATCTGTCGGCCCCGCCCCTAGGGCTCGTGCGCACGCGCGCAAAGGGAACCCTTTTAAAGGGCCTCTGGCGCGAAGAGCCGGGTCCACCCCCGGAGTAACGTCAAGTGCCGAGGGGGATTTAACTTGGCATCTGACTCCCTTTCAGTGCCTTGCAATGCGGTCGCTCCTGGGAGTAAAGAGTTGCTGATCCTGCCAGCTTGTTCCTGTGTTCCAGATCCTGCCAGCCCGTTCCAGTAATCCTGATCCTGGTCCGTCTCATTGTCTTCGACTTCTGCTGCCTGCCCTGATCCTGGTCCGTGCCTTCGGTCATCGCTCGCTCCATAGCTGCTCACCTAAGTCCCAGGGGCCTGGGTCCCTACAGGCTCCTCCTGGGGGGACCACGGGCTTCCAGGGCGAAGCCACCTAAGTCCCAGTGGTCCAGGCCTCTACAGCTCCTCTGGAGGGGTCACGGACTTCCAGGGTGAAGATCTTGCTTCGGCTGCGGGAGTCTGCCTTCCGACCGTCTCTCATCGCCGGTCGGACAAAGAATCCACTTCCGGATCACAACACTGTGTGATGTAAATCTCTAAAGTAAACATCTGCTGGACGTACACAGGATGTGCATGGAGGTAAAAGGTCAATCTTTGAGAAGCATAGGAACTTTCCAGAAGCCCTGGATCATCTTTGTGTCAGAGGATGTTACTTCCTGAGGGGCATTCCCTGAGGGGTTTAATGATTATCAGAGATAATAAAAGGCCTTGACCTTCCTGGGTCAGGGGCTGCTTCAGATTTGCACTGAAAGAAATTGGTTGGAGCTGTGATCCTCTCCCAGGACTGACAGAAGGGAGCAGCAAGGAGAGAGACAAGGATTTTCTACTAAAATCCCTAGGAGGCTAAGAAGGGGAAGCAAGGCTGCAATATCACCCAGGATTCACAAGACGGACCAAGTGTCTGACCAGGACAGGAGCTCTTCAGGACCAGGAAGCCAAACTGGGTCAGTGGGTCTTGTGCTGGGCTTGGAGGACTCTGAAGTTACCTCTGAAGGGTTTTTCCTTGAGCTGGAACAGGACATTCGAGTGAGTAACAATCCATCCACATCTAAGGACTGAAGGAAGCGAGGGGGCAGAGGTTACACAGAGGGATAAGAGGGGGGAAAGTAAGAGAGTTACAGGGGACCCTGTGTGCTACTAAGAGGCCATCTCTAAAGGTGGGAGTTGTGTAAAGAGGAGAAAAGATTTCCTGGACGGCGCCTTCTTTCCTGAGTTACATATCTGCCTGCTTCCACCCGACTGTCATTATGAACTCCCCTGAAGAAATGGAATTAAACTATATTTACCTTGTAGCACATTTAGAGACTGGAGAGTGACTTATTTACTTAGAGTATTCTCGGGCCGGCACTGGCCCTGCAGGGAGACCTGGCCCTAGCCCTCGATCCCTGGAGAACTGATCCCCTACCTCAAGGGTGTGAGTACCAAGCGCCCCGAGACTGGGAAGGTGACCCCCACGCAAGGGGAGGGGTTACAACAGCAAAACCTGTCAATATAATATAAAGTGACATTTTTATCTCAGCAGACTGAACTTGGTTCTTTCCCATGTAAAATCTATTATAAATACATAATTCTTCCCTGTGTGTGCGTGTATGTGCGCTCCTAGGGCACCCGATACCCTGGCACCACCATGGGATCTGGGGGAGGTGCTGAAGAGTCGGGCAGTGGGGGTGTCACTTTTTAGAGTTTGGATTGCTGGAGGCAGCTGGGGGGGTTTGGTTGGCCTGGGAGATGGACTGAATACATGGGGAGGGGGGCAGCACAGTCATTTTGCATACAGGGCAGCAAAAAAGCAAGCACCAGCCCCGACACACGGCTGAATAGCAGCACTTCATTTAAGGTTTAAGGTTTATTTTTATTTATATACCGTCATCTCAGCGGTAGCCTTCACGACGGTTTACATTACAATAAAAACATAATAAGAAAGTTACAATCGTATATTTCTCTCCAGCTCTGGGGTCTTTTGATTTATTCTGTCCCTACATGAGAAAAAATGAATTCTCACCCCTCCCTATAGTTCAGAGATTGTGTGACGATGCCATTAATAAGCATTTGGGATGGAGCATGAAACCTTTAAATATCAGAACTGAGTTCTATGTACATTTGGAGAAGAAATGCAATGTGTTTATAGCAGTACTGAGTCTGTCCCTCCATCCATCAGTCTGTCTCTGTCTGTGTGCATCTATCAGGGCAGAAGCCTATGGATGGGCAGAGTCCAGGAGTTAGTGCTGAGTACACGAGGGGAGAAAGTCCATTTGGCTGCTTTGGTTTGGAAGCAGGGCGAGTACATGTTGGGCTATTAAAGACCACGGAGGCAGAGGACAGTGAGAAAAATACATTTACCTACTTTGTGCTAAACTTACTGCGTGCACTTTCACAATTCTGTCTGATCATTTCGCAAAGCACGTAAAGGCTCCATCCATTTCACTCACGTTTACAACCAATGGCTGTGATCCAGGTCAGATGTCACTGGACCAGGGCCGGATTTAAGTTGCCACTGCCTATAGGCAAAGGGTACAGGGGAGGGTTTTGTCTGCATCCACTGCCCACACTCGCCACGAAGGCAGAGTACAATTTATCCCCCTGTTCCCCCTGCTGAAATGATCCCCTCTTATGCATCCCTCCTCACTTTTATGTTGGGACTAGTGATCCGCAGTCCCTCCTGACCCACTGATGCTCTGTTTCTGAGATTCCAAGCCAGGGGTTCTGTATCTTTCAGTTGGGTATAGATTTCATATTATCTGACAGTGAGGGGTCATTTTTGGAAAGGTTTACATGGGGGCTGTGTGTGTGTGAAATCATGATATACCTGTGCATGCAGTCCCTGTGTGTTATCTGTGAATTTTCAGGTTACTTGTACTTCTTTGTGAATAAAAATGAGGGTGTTTGAGGGATTCTGGGTGGGGTTGGAAGTCCATGCACAAGTGAATATTTTGTCAGTGTTGAACGTGCAACTTCCCCGCATGTTGTTACCCCTGCTAGTCAAGTCACGGAGATGAAATCACACTTTTATTTTGTCTGCAGTTTTTAGATGGAAGGTCAGGGGACCTTGATGGGGGTCTCAGGGGGAAGTGAGGGAAGTCTGAGTGAATTGGAGGAGGTGTCAGTGAGCTGGTGATTAAAGAGTGTGCAGAAGTGAGTATTTTCATAAGTGGAGAGCACTTATACATTATATAGTTCCTGCCTCTGCACATAAACAATGGGGTTATTGCATGCACAGGTTACAATTATTTCCTGTTTAAAATATATAGGGGCACTTTTATACAATAGGTACAGAAAGTATGTGGATTCCCTTAGTAAACCAATGTCCATGCTCAGACTCAGACGTGCATGCTTTCTGGGTGGAGATACGGGGTATTTGATAAACTCTACATTTCCCACCATACTATAAGAAAATTATTACTTACCTGCTAATTTTCATTCCTATAGTACCATGGATCAGTCCAGACAGTGGGTTATGTCCCCAATCCAGCAGATGGAGTCAGCACAAGCTTCGAGGGGGCGTCACCATATATACTACTACCCCCTCTGCAGGAGTTCAGTATCGAGTATATCAAAGCCCGAGTAGAAAACAAAACCCCCGTATTGGATCAAGTTTATATAAACCGGCAACAATAGGCCTTGTAACTTTAGTAACTAACTGCAAACGCCCTACGAACTTGTAGGGAGCTGCGGAAACAGCCTGCCAACTTGTAGGGAGCTGTGAAAAACAGTGAAAACTGAGAAGTCGTGAAAGACATATAACACTACAGTACCTTAGAGAAGAGCGGAGCAGGATGAGAACCCAAACGCGGTGGGCGTCTGGACTGATCCATGGTACTACAGGAACGAAAATTAGCAGGTAAGTAATAATTTTCTTTTCCCTGTACGTACCTGGATCAGTCCAGACAGTGGGATGTACCCAAGCTTCCCTACATCGGGTGGGGTCCTGCGAGGCCTGCTCGAAGAACCTGCTCGCCAAAGTGTCCAGAGACTGAAGAGGTGAGGTGCAGGCGATAGTGCCTCGAGAACGTGTGTAACGATTTCCAGGTGGCTGCTCTACAAATTTCTTGAGAGGAGACTGAGCGAGCCTCCGCCCAGGAGGCCGCCTGAGAACGTGTAGAATGCGCACAATGCCGGGTGGGGGAGTCCGTCCCGCCCCAATGTAGGAAGCAGCAATGCCGGCCTTCAGCCATCTGGCAATGGTCGTCTTCGAGGCCTGAGACCCCTCCTTAGGACCGGACCAAAGTACGAAGAGATGGTCAGAGGTCCGGAACTCATTTGTAGCCTCCAGATAGAGGCGCAGAGTGCGCTTGACATCCAAGAGTCGGAGAGACTTCGGCTCTGAGGAAGAGAAGGACGGCAATTCCACCGTCTGGTTCACATGGAATGCAGAAACCACCTTCGGAAGGAAGGAGGGAACGGTGCGAAGCGAAACTCCAGAGTCGGAGAAACGGAGATAAGGCTCTCTACACGACAGAGCTTGCAGCTCCGAAATGCGTCGAGCGGAACAGATGGCCACAAGAAATACAGTCTTGAGGGTGAGATCCTTTATCGTTGCACTGCGCAGTGGCTCGAACGGTGGTCCCGACAGGGAGCGAAGCACAAGGTTAAGACTCCAGGAGGGACAAGGGTCCCGTAACGGAGGCCGCATATGCTTGACACCCTTGAGGAAGCGAGCAATGTCCGGGTGCTGTAGAAGAGAGCCCCCATCGCTCAGCAGCGAACCAAGGGCGGCCACCTGAACCCGTAGTGAATTATAGGCGAGCCCTTTTTCCACCCCCGCTTGTAGAAACTGAAGGATCTGAGGTACAGAAGCCTTTGCGGGTCTCATGGCCTGGCTGGTACACCACAGCTCGAACACCTTCCAGACTCGAACATAGGCCGCCGACGTCGATGTCTTTCGTGCCCGCAACAGCGTTGATACTACCGCCTCCGGGTAGCCCCGGCGCCGGAGGTGGCGCCTCTCAAAAGCCAGGCCGCAAGACAGAAGAGTTCTGCCTGCTCGAAAAATACCGGGCCCTGATGTAGGAGCCGGGGGAGGTGCCCCAGCCTGATTGGCCCGTCGATCACCAGCTGTAGCAGATCCGCAAACCAGGGTCGCCTGGGCCATTCTGGGGTGACGAAAATCACTTTCCCCTGATGGCTTTCTATTCTGCGGAGCATCCACCGATGGACGAGAAGTTGCATGACTTCGTCGGAGAGAGACCACTCTCCGGGGTCCAGCAGTTGGCGACTGAGGAAGTCCGCCTGGACGTTGTCCACCCCGGCGATGTGTGAGGCCGCTAGCCGGACGAGATGACGCTCTGCCCATTGCATCAGCAGCGCCGCCTCGAGCGCGACCTGGGGGCTGCGCGTGCCTCCTTGTCGGTTGATGTAGGCTACGGAGGTAGCGTTGTCCGATAGGATTCTGACCTCCCGGTTCCGAAGAAGCGGCAGGAAATGTCATAGAGCTAGCCGGACCGCTCTGGTTTCCAGACGGTTGATTGACCACTTCGCCTCCACCGCGGACCACGTCCCCTGCATTGCGCTTCGATCGCAGACTGCACCCCAGCCTACTAGACTGGCATCGGTGGTCACCACCACCTAATTTGGCAAATCGAGGGACACGCCAGGTTCGACGGATCCAACCACCAGTCCAGACTGTCCCTGGCATTCTGTGGGAGCGGGAGGATCATCTGGTAGTCCTGCGACACTGGTTTCCAATGGGAGAGGAGCGCCCACTGTAAGGGCCTGAGGTGCACGAACGCCCAAGGTACAAGGTCGATGGTGGAACCCATCATTCCCAGGAGTTGCAGGTAGTCCCAGGAGGTGGGCTCTGGTAACGCAGAGAACCGTCGTGTGTGATCCCGCAAGGATTGAGCCTTGTCCTGGTGCAGAAAAACTTTGCCCAGTCGGGTGTCGAAGGTCGCCCCCAAAAAGTCCAAGCGTTGCGAGGGCACGAGGGAGCTCTTGGAGAAGTTCACTACCCATCCCAGGGAATGTAGAAACCGTACTACTCGAGTCACCACTGAGCGTCCATGGTCGAATGACTTCGCCTGGATGAGCCATTCGTCCAGATAGGGATGAACCAGAATGCCCTCCCTCCGGAGAGCTGCAGCCACGACTACCATGATCTTGGTGAAGGTGTGCGGCGCCGTCGCCAAACCGAACGGGAGAGCCGTGAACTGAAAATGCTGGTCCAGAATTTTGAAACGAAGGAAACGGTGGTGGTCCGGGCGGATGGGAATGTGCAGGTAGGCCTCCGTTAAGTCCAGGGAGGCGAGGAACTCCCCCTGATGCACCGCCGCAATCACTGATCGGAGCGTTTCCATGCGGAACCGAACGACTCGGAGAGACTTGTTGACTTCCTTCAGGTCTAAGATGGGCCGGAAGGATCCGTCCTTCTTGGGTACGACGAAGTAGATGGAATAGTGGCCCCAGCCCACCTCTCCGAAGGGCACGGGCGCAATAGCGCCTATCTCTCGGAGTCTGTCCAGCGTCAACTGTACCGCTCTTCTCTTGAGGGCCGAACCACAGGGGGAGAAGATGAACCTTCCCTTCGGAGGGCGGACAAACTCCAAGGCGTAGCCGTGTTTTATGGTGTCCAAGACCCACTGGTCTGAGGTGATCCGCACCCACTCCTCGTAGAAATTCGCCAGCTGGCCCCCAATCCTGGGGACGGAGGAGTGGGTGAGACTGGCATCATTGGGTGGCCTTGGGTGAGGGATTCCCAGGTCCGGAGGTGGCGCACGCGGGCCTACGACCGCGAAAGGAGCGCGACCAGGGCTGAGACCTGGAAGCGGAGGGTCGGGACCCCGTCTGTCTGTAGCTCCTGTAGCGTCGCTGCGCCCTGGCTCTGGTCCGAGAGGAGGCAAAGGCCCTAGAAGGACGGTATCTGTCCTCCGGGAGTCGATGGACAGCATTTTCCCCTAGGGACTTGATAATTTGATCCAAGTCCTCACCGAAGAGGAACTTACCCCTGAACGGGAGAGAGCCCAGACTCGACTTGGAGGAAGTATCCGCTGCCCAATTGCGAAGCCACAGCAGTCGTCTTGCCGCCACTACCGAGACCATGGATCTTGCCAGGACCCGAAAAAGGTCGTACGAGGCATCCGCCCTGTACGCCACTGCAGCTTCTAGCCGGTCCGCCTGAGCGGCCTCCTCGGGTGGCAGTTCTTGAGACGTGAGAAGTTGTTGTACCCAGAGAAGGCTAGCTCGCTGAGCAAGGGAACTGCACATCACCGCCCGCATACCCAGTGCGGAGACTTCGAAAACCCTCTTGAGAAAAACTTCCAACTTGCGATCTTGCGTGTCGCGTAAGGCCGCTCCTCCCGTCACTGGTATAGTCGTCCTCTTCGTGACTGCCGACACCGCGGAGTCCACTTTCGGGACCTTGATGAGGTCCAGGAAGTCCTCAGGGAGTGGATACAGCTTCTCCATGGCATGGCTGACCTTCAGGGAAGCCTCCGGGGTATCCCATTCCCTAGTGAGAAGTTGGAGAAACGATTTGTGAATGGGAAAAGCCCGTGCTCTCGGCCGAAGCGCTGCCAGGACCGGATCTCCCTTCTTTGAAGAAGTGACGACAGCGGGGGCTACTGGAGCGGGCGGGTCCGGCGGCGGGTCCAGATCCAATTCCTGAATAATCTGTGGGATAAGGTCATCCAGCTCTTCCCTCTGAAAAAGGCGGAGGGTACGCGGGTCGTCCCCCTCAGGCGTGCCGTCCCCTTGTCCTACGTCCGGGAGGTCCGGGCCGCGTCCCAACTGGCCTGAAGCCGCCCCCACCGCCGCGGGAGGCAGCCATACCCTGGTGGGAGGCTGGCCGGGCCCCGCCCCCGCCGGGCCGGAGGGGGCCTGGGTGGAAGGCGACATCCGTGGAGCCTTGGCAGGTGGAGGTCCCGCAGGAGCTTCCAGGCCCTGCAGGTAGGCCGTATGCATCAGGAGAATAAACTCCGGTGAGAACCCCGGCCTGCTCGGGGGGGCTCCGGATGCAGCCGAGTCCGCTGTTCCCTGTCCCTGAGGGCCTGGTTCCGGCATCAAAATCGGAGGGGAAACCCCCAAAAATCCAGTGTCCTCCCGCGCTGCCAGAGTCTCCTCAGGGTGCTGTGAGGGTAAAATGGCCGCCGTTCCCGCCAAAAATGGCGGAGTGGCCGGCCCGCACCGCCCGGGCAACGAGGAAACAAACGAAAACTCGCTGAGGGACTGCGAGGTGCCTTCCCCCCTTGGGAGGCACCGTGCGCAGATGCCCTCACGCGAGATCCGGGACCCCGGGTCGCTGCAGGCCGAGCAACGTGACGGCCGTGGCATCGGGATCGCTCTCTGAGACAGGCAAAAAAACCCGGCAGAAAGCAAGAAAAGCTTCGGGGGGGGGGGGGGGGGCCAGGCGCGAGGAGCGCCGCTGTGGGGGGGCCCGTTCGGCCTGCACTGCCGTCCTTCGGAACCGCAACAAAGTGCCGCGGGGGGGCCTTCCCGGCCACTCAACCCGCCCGAAAAATCCCTCCCCGTCTGCCTCAGCAGCCCACGAGGAGCTGCAAAATGGCCGCGGGGAGAGAGCAGAGACGCGGAGAGGCCGGCCCCACCGGCTTCCGCAAGGCACCGAAGGTGACCTGCAAAGAAAAGCAAGAACACTGCAAGGAAACTGAAAACCCTCTGAACTTACCCCCGGCCGAAATCGACGGGTCACAGCACGGCACAAGACAGAGGAACAAGAGAGAGAGAGAGAGGGGAAGCCACGCCTCCCCAAAAATTGCAAGGGTTTTTTTTTTTGTTTTTTTTTAAACTAAATTGGAAAAACTTGATCCAAATCGAAAAGCAGCAAAGTCCCAAGAAAAGAACCAAAGGACAAGAGATAGCCTTACAAATTGTGGGAAACCCTGATTCCCCTACTCGCATCTGCTGGAGTCAGAAGATACTGAACTCCTGCAGAGGGGGTAGTAGTATATATGGTGATGCCCCCTCGAAGCTTGTGCTGACTCCATCTGCTGGATTGGGGACATAACCCACTGTCTGGTCTGATCCAGGTACGTACAGGGAATTGCAAAATACAGCTTTAACTTTAAATGTACCACTTGTGTGTGTATGTGCTGACTTATGCACACCATTGAATATTATCCCCTTAATATTCTTACAGGTTAACCTTAAATAATTACTACAACTTCCTGGCCTTGGTTTTTGCAGTGGAGGAGATTAACGAGAACTCAGAGCTCCTCCCCAACCTCACACTGGGGTTCCACATTATCGATTCTCACAACTATCTGGCTCATATGCTTTTGGCTGCCTTGAAAATATTTTCAGGAAGGTGGTACTGGATCCTCAACTACAGCTGCCAAACATCTGGCACCCTGGCTGCAATAATTGAAGGCGTTCCCTCTGAGGAATCAAGTGAGCTGTCCCATATGTTGAGGACGTACCACTTCCCACAGGTCAGGGGTTGCTCTTCCCAATTTTACTTTATATTCTGCTGCATAATCCTCCCCTCCTGAATGTTGTATTCCATGGAAATGAATCCAGCTTGTTGTGCACAATCCCTGAAACGTGACACAGTGCAAAGTATTTCTCTGTCTCCAGCAGATGAAGGTGTTTAAAAAAAAAAAAAAAAAGAAGAAGAAAAGAAAAAAGACATCAGAATTTATTCCACTCTGGCTAAATCAGACATATTTCTTTACAAAAAAAAAAAAAAAAATAGAGCACTTTGCCTACCAAGGAGAAGTTTCTTCTGAGCTTCCTTCCTTGGTTGCGGGCTTGCGGGGGTTAAGCTTTTAGCAGCCCTCATTCCCAGAGCATTTCTACACTGGCGAGTGACTGGGGGGATTTACCGGTGTGCCGGTCCCCCCCTCCACCCCCCCCCCCCGGCCCAGAGAAAATAGTCACTTATTCCTCTGCTGAGGCCTGAGCTTTCGCTAACTGCCTTGTTTAAAAAAAAAAAAAAAAGAAGATTTCAGCAGCATTTACGGTCTCTCGGGCTCTGGAGGTTATTTTTAGACTTCCCTTCTCTGCACCGCGGCAATGCCGTGCACATCGTGTTGTGCTGCCTGTGGGGAGCCGGCAATGCGGCTCTCCCACGAAAACCTCTGCTCCCGTTGTATCCCCGGGGGAGAGGGCCCGTCGGTGGCAGCGGCCGGCGGGAGGGGGAAGTCTTCGGCACAGTCCCGTGGCGCGGATAAACCGATGATGTCTCATAGTCCTAGGCCTGCCCCCATCCTGTGGAGCATGGGAACGGCGGCCATTTTGCGTTCTTTAGATGCTTCTGCAGATTTCTCTGCAGGAGGAGGGGATCTCCCTCCGCTGTTGTCTCCACACGATCAGAGCCAGGTAAGAACCAATTTTCCTTTAATATTCCATCACAGTTATCAGATTCCTTTTAATTAAAGAAGAATTTAACTGATAAAAATAGGGCAAAGTGTGAAGAGCACTGTCTTTTCCTGTGCTGAAAATATGTGAGAGAATATATCCCTAATAAACTGAATAACTTATTCTCCTGTAATTACCACCTTCTGCTCTCCGAGATTACACTGGATCTCAGAATACGACTCCTTTTACATATCTTTTTACATATCTCATCCAGGATTAACTTTAATTTTAGGATCAATTCCCATGAAAAACCTGAAGATTTTTCTAAGAACTAAATAAAAGCATCATGAGGTTTATATGGAGAGGGGACAGGCCTAGGGCAGCAGGGAGCACTTTGTCACATATCACAGCACAATGATGATTTGCACTCCTGCACTTTAAAATGAGTTCCTGGCAGTCTTCTCCATGGTGTAAATGGAAAATGAAGAGAAGCATTGGGCAGATCTGGAAAGGGATCTTCCTCCTAATGATGATTTTACATTTTGTCTATGGAATCCCAGCTATTTAGGAAAATTATTGACCCTAGAACTTCTCCTAATTGTAGTTGGGTTACAGACCTGGATACTGATGGCTACAGATCGCAGGCTCATTTCCTCTGTTCTCTCTCTGCTTCCCGTTTCCTATCAGCAGATTAAACAGAGATCATAACTCGGTCTTTACTGACAGAGGAGGCAGCTTCAGCAACTTCCAATTTTATGTAACAGCTAAACAAATAAAGAAAGCCTTACTGCCCCCAAACTGGAGATGACAGAAACAGAAATGCTGCTGGGGAAGCAGGAATTGTGTCCTCAGCTCCCGATGTCCTCACTTGGGAGACTGTACAGAAAATGTGTTTGTTTGTTTGTTTATTTATTTATGTATTTATTTATTTAGTGTTTTTCTATACCGACATTCAAGATAAGGATCACATCATGCTGGTTTACATTTAACAGGGGGTGTAAAGTGCAAATAAACTAAAACTGTAACGTGAAGAGAAACACTGAAGTTACAATGAAACAGGGATGTTCAAAACTGGGAAAAGAAGGAAAGGCTAGAGGAATTTAACGGAAAGAACAATTGTTTACAATGTTCAAAGAATGTCTGACTGTGGTTGTTGGTGAATTAAGGTTCAGTTGGGTTCTGGAAAGGCTTGCTTAAACAACCACGTCTTAAGCCTTTTTCTGAAAGTTAGAAGGCACGTTTCCTGTCGAAGATCTGGTGGAATGGAATTCCATAGCGATGGTCCTGCTGTAGAGAATGCCTGGTCTCTAAATGTTATATGTTGAGAGGTTTTGGTGTGTGGAACATGTAGTGAATCTCTGATGGGTCTGGAGGAGGTATGTTTTCTGAATGGGATTTGTAGGTTGAGTGGAGCGTGGTGATGAATGGCTTTATAGATAATGGTAATGGACTTATGAATGATTCTGAAGTGAATTGGCAGCCAGTGTAGGTCTTTGAGAATGGGAGATATGTGGTCTTTTCTCCTCGTGTTTGTCAATATTCTGGCTGCCGTGTTTTGGACCATCTGAAGAGGTTTGGTGTGGGACAAGTGGAGACCTAATAAGATAGAGTTACAATAGTCTATCTTAGAGAAGATTATTGCTTGCAGAACCGTTCTGTGATCATGAAAGTGAAAGAGTGGTCTTCTTCTTTTCAGGACATGTACTTTATGAAAGCAGTCTTTAGTTGTTTGGTTAATAAAAGATTTTAGGTTTAGACGATTATCAATAATAACTCCTAAGTCTCTTGCTTTGGAGATGTGAAGGTTGGCTGGTGGATTCATCGTGATGTTACTGTTTTCTGAGGATATGAGAAGGAGTTCACTTTTTCTAGAATTTAGTATTAAGTTTAAGCTGGTGAGGAGGCAGTTGATTTCTTGAAGGCAGTTTTCCCAAAATTCCAGAATTTTTGTGATGGATTCTTTAAGGGGGATCACGATCTGGACATAGTCGCATATAAGAAGTGTTTTAAGTTTAATTTGGTTAACAACTGGCATAGTGAAAGAAGGTAAATATTGAAAAGCATGGGGGACAGGGAGGAACCCTAGGGAACTCCTATGGAGGAAGGATAATGAAGGGATTCTTTATTGTGGATTTTAACCTTGTAGCCTCTGTTCCCAAGGAATGTTTTGAACCAGGCCAGTGCAATTCCTATTATGCCGATGTTCGCCAGCTGGTTGAGGAGGATAGAGTGGTTAACAGTGTCAAATGCTGCCGAGAGATCCAGGAGAATCAGTAAGGAGGCATGACCTTTATTGAGGCCCATGATGAGGTAGTCTGTCAGGGAAATGAGTAGGGATTCTGTACTTAATGCTTTTCGGAATCCATATTGGGTAGGGAACAAGATATTGTGGTCTTCGATGTAATCTGATAGTTGTATATTAACTAATTTTTCCATGACCTTGGCTATAGTTAAACATAGTTAAACATCTTCCTTAAAGATCTCTTCCTGTTAAGTGTTGTGAACTGTATCACTGGAGAGGTGGACCCTTGGGCCAGCCGTGAAGATGATGGAATGGCAGTGGGCGGACTACCGCCATGAGGACTGGCCAGGAGGCGGTTCGAGACCGGCAGACCAGTCAAGAGATTCACCCTGGGAAGCCCGTGGTCCCCCAGGAGGAGCCTGTGAGGACCCGGGCTGCTTGGGATTAGGAAAGGTCTCCCGGAGCAGACATAGTCCATAGAACAGTCCGAGGTCGAGACAGGCAGCAGAACAGCAGAATGAAGACGTACCGAAGACGAAGCCAGGAAGACAGTCCGAAGATCAGGAACCAGATACTGAAGCTGAAGAACAGACCCAGAATCAAGAGCACTGGAACTGGAGCTAGAACACAGGAACTGAAGCAGGAACTCAGGAATTGAAACAAGGAGACAGGAACTGAAGCAGGAACACAGGAATCAAGGCAGGAACTAAGGAATGCGAGGCAACTAGTGACTCAAAGGAGTGAACCCTGTTGCAAGGCGATTTCCCTAGTCAGACGCCGGGTTTAAATACGCTGCGGGCGTCTGACGTCATCTAGGGGGCCGGCCGGGACTCCATGCAGCTGTGCCTTTAAAAGGCTTCCCCCTGCGCGCGTGCGTGCCTAAGGGGGTCAGAGTCAGGATCGGAGCTCGGCAGCATCTCCCTTGTGGAGACGCCACTGCGGAGAGGCCTGGCAGGCCCGAAAAGCACCAGACCCCGTCGCAGGCCTCAGCGCGGTTAAAAGGGAAGGACCCGGTCGCAAGGAACAGTCACAGGCAGAGGTAACGGTGATTTAAGTTGCTTCCCATAAACTACTTTAAAGGGAGACTTCCCTGTAACTGAATGAGCATGATTGTTGTAGGAGAATTTGGCCTATGGTAGCAGAGCTACCCAATTGTCCTGTCTCTCAGAAACAAAGGTACGAAGAAAAGTTTTTAAGGAGCGGTTCATACGCTCAGTTTGTCCATTGCTTTGCGGATGGAAGGCTGTGGAGAGGTTCAACTGGACTCCAAACATTTTCCACAGTGCCCTCCAGTATCAGGCAGTGAACTGTGGTCCTCTGTCAGAGACTATAGGCCTCATTTACCAATTTCACATCATTAACGCATGGGTACCGCCTGCATTAATAAAAGGGGCGTTCCCATGTAAATGAGGCACTTTCCGCGCAGCAGGGAATTTTCTCATCCCGTGACGGTTTCGCGAATCGCGAAAATGTTTTCGCAATTCGCATTGAAATCAATGGAAAATTAGCGCGCTGCGTGATCCTTTCGCAGCTAGCGGTAAAAAGTGAAACCAAGTACCGCGCCCCGCGATAATGTGACATGTATAAAAGGTCACTTCCTGCCCCTCCTCCTTTGAGGGTTTGGAAGGAGTTTTAGAGAGGAGGTAGGTGATGGAGATTTTGAGCATTTGGAGTTAGGATATCGATTACTGAGTGCGGTGTCTTGTTTACTTGTTGTCATCTGTTTCCCTTTACCTGTGTCTTGTGTAATCTGTGTTGGAGTGAAAGATTGTCAGTTCCCTGTTTGTCCCTATCTGTGTGTAGGAGGAGGAGGAGGAGTGTGGTGGTGGTGGTGGTGCTGGTGGGGGGGAGGAGGAGGAGTGCAGTGGTGGTGAGGAGTGTGGTGGTGGTGGTGCTGGTGAGGAGGAGGAGGAGTGCGGTGGTAATGCTGGTGGTGAGGAGTGTGGTAGTGGTGGTGGTGGCGAGGAGGAGTGTGGTGGAGGATGGAGCGTGACAGGAGTGGGAGGAGAGGACAGAAGAGGGTAGTTGAGAGTAGTGGGAGGAGGAGGGAGAGGGGGAGGGAGGAAGAAGGACCTAGTGGTAGGGATCTGAGGAGTAGGAGCAGGGACAGGGCTAGTGGGAAAGATAGGCAGGAGGGACGTGATAGGAGGGTGGGGGAGGGGGAAAGGGTGAGGCAGGAGAGAATTGTGGGAAGAGGTAGGGCTAGACAGGCAGGGCAGAGGGGAAGGGAGCAGGAAGTGCAGGGTCAGGTGGGGGGGGGGGGAGGAAGGGAGTGGGGAATCTGGTGGGTTGGAGAGTGAGGCTAGGGTGGAGACCCCTCCGGAAGTGGCACCCTAACAAGGCAGCCAGGCAAGGGTGAGGCAGCATGCTATACGCTTCAGCCAGGAGGACAATGATCGGCTGATCGAAGGTGTCCTCCGTCACTATGCCCATCTCTTTAGCAACCTGGCAGTGAAGACGTCCAAGGCAGCCAAGGCACAGCTATGGGCCAGAATTGCAGCGGACATCAGACGACAAAGTGGCATACCTCGCACCGGGGAGCTGGTGTCCCACCGTTACAGGGACATCAAGGCTCAGCTGAAGGTAAATATTGCGGAGCGGAATGAGTACCTGCGGGAGACAGGAGGAGCGGCCCCTTGCCCAATCAGATTCACAGAGATGGAGAGGCGTCTGATGCAGCGGCTGGGACCAGACATGTTCGAGGGGTTGGACCCACGACTGGATAAATCCCACCTCGAAGATGGTAAGTTGGCCTGTACCTCCCACCAGGTCCTTTGCTGTCCTGTTCAAGGTTCATACACAATGTTTAGTCCTGTATTCGGTTGAGGTTCCCCATGTGTTCTCCAGAACAGTGTTGACCCTCCCTCCCCCACACTGTGCCTAGCAGGATGAGGTGTTCAGGAAATGCTTAGAACTGTGAATGTGTTCTCCTCCCCCATCTGCTCTGCACAGGCCCTTGCGGAGCCCCCATACCCCATTCCCCATTCCCCAGGCCATGAGGTACAGAGATACAACATAACCTTATAAGCTGCCCCACATGATTAGGTGCCCCTGTTCCATGTTACTGTCATTCAACCAAAGGCTGAGATACTGATGCTGTCCATCCTTTTGTCCCCCATCTTCTACAGAGCGCTCTGGTCCCAGGCATCAGAGGTCGGATCCCAGCTGGGAAGGCCCAGGCACCAGAAGTGATCCACCTGGGACAAGGCGGCCACCGATGCTCACCAGGCCCTTCGTCCTTGATGCCGGGACGCAGTGGTCGGATGAGGAGGAGGAGGAGGAGGGAGAGCTGGGCCCCACAGCAGCAGGCAAAGGCAGCCCCCTCAACCTGACCGAGGCCCTGGAAGCTTTGGAGTGGGGGGCCTCCCCCACTGCTCTGGGTGCAAACAGCCCACTCCCATTCGAGAAAACACCGCCCACTGAGGATACCCCAGTCATGTCTCCATTCAGCCCTACACCTGCAGCTGTGCCTGCAATTGCACAGCTCCCAGCACCAGTAGCCCCACCACCAGCACCACAACCAGTTACAGCAGCCCCACCCTTCCTACCGAACAAGGACCCAATCACATGCACACAGGCAGAGCAAATCCCGATGGAACTGCGTGGGCTGAGGAGAGAAGTTACACAGCTGACCCACCACTTCCAGCTCCTCACTGCATCCACCACCCAGGCATCCAACAGCCTGACAGCAGCAATCACAACACAAAACACAATATTGCTGCAAATCCTGAGGTGGATTACGGAGCAGCGGGCGTCATCGTCCACAACCTCCACACCACAACCAAATCCCTCAGGGTCCCGAGGCCACAGGGGCCGTCCCCCCAAGAACCTGCCACCTCCCACAGGACCAGCAGGACGTGGTGAGGGGACCATCATACACCTGAAACTGGGTAGCTCACTCACTCCCACCCGCCACTGGGATGGCCATCCCGCAGACTTGCAGTGCCGCTGAGATGGAAGAGTCTGCATCATGCAAAGCTGATGAGGCACCACCTCCCACCCACCTGGTCAGCTGGCCCACCTGCATCCACTGCGGCACTCTGCTCTGTGCCACCTGCATCTGCTGTGCCACTCTGCTGTGTGCCACCGGCCTCCGCTGCATCACTCTGCTGTGGGGTGCTTTCTGTTCTCAAGGGCTGCAACTTCTGCCTGTGTGCTGTGGGATGACTTGTGTGCTCAAGGGCTGTCAATGCTGGCTGTGGGGTGCGTTCTGTGCTTCATGGCTCCAAATGGCACTTGGGCTGTGTCGTCCTGGGCCTCCTCCTACTGCCATGCCGCTGCTGTGTCGTCCTGAGCCTTCACTGCTGTTGCCATGCCGTATTGCAAAATGGCGCCGGCCATATGGCCGGCGCCATTTTGCAATACTCGGGCCTTTGTGTCCTCTTTATGTTCCTAATGTGCCCTTGGTGTACACCCGCCACACCTTGCATGCTGCATCACACGTTGGACCAATGCAGAGTTTCCCAACTGCCCCCTGTCTGAGGTTCAGTATAGCAACATCTGCACCTGCCATTGACATACCTTACAGTTAGCTTCATGTACTAGGAGGGTGCTAAGGGGGACCCTGCTGAGTAAACATTAGGGGAGTACATGACATGTCCCTGACAGTAGAAGAGGTACTGTTCCTCAGTACAGTCAGGGAATGCACAGTAAGGGAGCATTCTAATGTATGCCTGCTCTTATGATCTGTGTGGAAAGGGGAAGGGGTGGGTAGCAGTCTATTGCAATTGTATTGCTCATGTCAGGCACTGTTGGTGTTGAGGGGTCCAGACACGTATTTTTTACCAGTGTTCAGTATTATAGCTATCTCTGCCTGACAAACACCACGTATGTGAGGCTAACCGATGCTAAGGAACTAACTGAGTTTGCTGCCTAGATTGGTCTGCCACATGTGCTGGTAAACGGAAGATGCCTTCCACCAACGCTGGGTGACTGACAGACAGGTTGCCAACCTCTGGTGCCATGCAGGACACCCATTATAGTGGTGGCTCATGCATACGCTTAATTTCCAGGCTCCATTGGCATACAATAGTGTGTAGCTATCCTCATCTGCACATGCTAAGCATGTACCCTGTGCATACTGATATATCAATGTACATCGCCACCATGGCAGCATGTGTGGCAGGGATGGTTTCCTATAGTTACTGTCTTAGCCTTAAGGTTGTGGGCCACTGAAAGGTGAGGCATGGGAAGGGTTATATTGCTATCTGCATGCCGTGTATTAAAGGAGATGCACAGACTGTCAGCGGCCAGGTAACTAGGCTGTTGCTAGTCGTACGGAGAGGTGAATATATTAATGCTAATGTGTCATACCCGTTTACATGGTGCAACCGTTGTAAGGCATGCTCAACAGGCCTTAAGTGTGTTGTTCTGGTGTCCAGGTGCACAAAGATGTGGTGACTAGGGATGTGAATCATTTTTTGACGATTTAAAATATCGTCCGATATATTTTAAATTGTCAAAAATCGTTAGAGCCGCGATACAATAACAATTCCCCCGATTTATCGTCAAAAAATCGTAAATCGGGGGAAGGGGGAGGGGAAGGGGGAGGGCGGGAAAACCGGCACACTAAAACACCCTAAAACCCACCCCAACCCTTTAAAATAAATCCCCCACCCTCCCGAACCCCCCCAAAATGCCTTAAATTACCTGGGGTCCAGAGGAAGGGTCCCGATGTGATCTTTTACTCTCGGACCTCCGGTGCGTTGTAGAAATGGCGCCGGCGCTACCTTTGCCTTGTCATATGACAGGTCAAAGGTAGCGCCGGCGCCATTTTGTTTTTTGTCCCCTGATGTCAGGAGCGTAGGAGATCACTCCCGGACCCCCGCTGGACCCCCAGGGACTTTTGGCCAGCTTGGGGGGGCCTCCTGACCCCCACAAGACTTGCCAAAAGTCCAGCGGGTGTCCGGGAATGACTTCCTGCACGCGAATCGTTTTTCCGTACGGAAAATGGCACCGGCCATACGGCAACACGATTCGACTGCAGGAGGTCGTTCCGGACCCCTGCTGGACTTTTGGCAAGTCTTGTGGGGGTCAGGAGGCCCCCCCAAGCTGGCCAAAAGTCCCTGGGGGTTCAGCGGGGGTCCGGGAGCGATCTCCTGCCGTGAATCGTTTTTCCGTACGGAAAAATGATTTGCATGCAGGAAGTCGTTCCCGGACCCCCGCTGGACTTTTGGCAAGTCTTGTGGGGGTCAGGAGGCCCCCCCAAGCTGGCCAAAAGTCCCTGGGGGTCCAGCGGGGGTCCGGGAGCGATCTCCTATGCTCCTGCCGTCGGGGGACAAAAAAACAAAATGGCGCCGGCGCTAACTTTGCCCTGTCATATGACAGGTCAAAGGTAGTGCCGGCGTCATTGCTACAATGCACCGGAGGTCCGAGAGTAAAAGATTGCACCGGGACCCTTCCTCTGGACCCCAGGTAATTTAAGGCATTTTGGGGGGGTTCGGGAGGGTGGGGGATTTATTTTAAAGGGTCGGGGTGGGTTTTAGGGTTGTTTTAGTGTGCCGGTTTTCCCGCCCTCCCCCTTCCCCTTCCCCTTCCCCTCCCCCTCCCCCCCCCCCCACTGGACCCCAGGTAATTTAAGGCATTTTGGGGGGGTTCGGGAGGGTGGGGGATTTATTTTAAAGGGTCGGGGTGGGTTTTAGGGATGTTTTAGTGTGCCGGTTTTCGATTTACATGATTTACACGATTTACACGATATTTAAAAAACCCAAACTGCGACGATCCGATTCCCTCCCCCTCCCAGCCGAAATTGATCGTTATGACATTCGATCACACGATTCACATCTCTAGTGGTGACTGCTGGTGTGCAGTCAGTGTTAACCACCAGTATATTAATTTGAGGGCCAGAAAAGGGCAAGGGTTGCAAGAAATGGTCACCATCCATTGTGAGACACATGCCTCCGGTGCAGTCTCCCAGCTGTGGGGTATGCAATGGACCCTTTATAATGGCCACGTCCAGGAGGAGGAAAGAAGGAAATTAATTACCTGACGAGAAGGGTGAGGATTATCCGGCCCTTTTTTGCAACTTTTGCTGTTTTTTTCTTTGGAGAGACGATGAGGATGAGGACTGCTTGGCCTTCCCGCCCCCCCCCCGACTACCCGTAATTTCGCCGCTGAGCGCTGATGTCATCAAGGGGCGACTGGCTGAGCATAAAAGCCAGCCCCCTGTGGCCCATCGACGAGGAGGAAAGAAGGAAATTAATTACCTGATGAGAAGGGTGAGGATTATCCGGCCCTTTTTTGGAACTTTTGCTGTTTTTTTTCTTCGGAGAGACAGTGAGGGTGAGGACTGCCTGGCCTTCCCAGCCCCCCCGACTACCTGTAATTTCGCCGCTGAGCGCTGACTTCATCAAGGGGCGATTGGCTGAGCATAAAAGCCAGGCCACTGCGGCGCATCAACTCCGCCGGTGCGTTGCCGAAGCCACGCGCGCCAAAGGGGCGCGCGGCTTTGTTGGAGAATTTGGTTAAAGATTGCCTGAAGTAATATTTCAATTTCCAAGGAGAAGATAAAGAACTGTGAGTAAATAGTATTCCTTATTCCTTCGATAAACCTCTTTCAGCCACTTGAGGTGATTTATAAAACAAATAAGGGATTGAGGAATTGGAGGGATTGATTCTGTGAGACTTTTTACATCAACCAATGCCTCATAATAAAAGAAAGGCAAGTATTAGGGAGGTATTAACCTCATCTCCCAATCCAGAGCCTAATCAGTCACAGATACCTTCCTTCTTTTCATCAGTCGCTTTAAATAAACCGGTAGATATGGCCGCTGAGGAAATAGCTCTTGAGCGGGTGCAAAATCCTCTGGCCGAGGCATCTTTATAACCGGGCACTCCTAGTACTCCTCCTCCGCCACAACTAGTTACCTCTGAACATTCAATAAATGAATCTTTAACAGGATTGGTTGGAGATGGAGACCAAGCTAAAGGAGGTCAAATTGGACCAAATGAACAGCTCCAGTCTAATAAAGCTGAAGATATAACAATGAGCTCTATATGGTCAGCAATTAAATCTTTAGAAGCTGCAATTGTGAATTTAACAAAGATTAATGAAACATCAAATCAACGCTTCAATAAAATAGAAATGAATGTGTTAAAGTTGGAAAATCAACAACAAGAACTGGATAGGAGAGTAACTGGCATTCAAAGTAGTACACAAAAAATTACCAAAATGGAGATATTATATGATAAAAGGCTTGAAGCCATTGAAAATCCATTAAAGTATTTAAATTTGAGGATATTAAATTTTCCTCAACACGATTTAATTGTGCCACTTGAGATGTTCAAGGAATATCTTGTTAATATACTCTAAATGCCACAAAAATCTATTCCTCCTGTTGCCAAGATTTATTATGTGGGAATTAAGAGGGGTAAAGAGGAGATAGAGAGTAAAGCTGAGAAGCCACAATTAAATATATCTGAAATTCTTGAAGCATCAGCAGATACTAAAATTGAAACCAGAGCTACCTTGCATGTATCTTTTGTCTTTTCTGCAGAGATGCAGTGTTTCGCATTTTATATGAGGAAGAGGCTAGAAAAGTTTTATGGTGCCCCTGTTTGGATTTATCCTGACCTGTCTCGTCATACACAGGTTAGGAGAAAGCAATTTCTTGCAATGAAAAATATAGTTGAAACTAAAGGAGGGAAAATGCTAGTGAGATTTCCCTGTAAATGCGAAATAACCCGTCTAAATAAAAAATATATCTTTTACGATATTTCACAACTGAAAGTTTATTTGGACTCATTGACCTAAAAAGCCTTAGTTTTGGTTAGGAGATATGATGGATAGAAAGCGCTACCTTATTTTTTCATTTGTAGATTGAGTTGATTCTCATTTCCTTAAACCGCTTGTTTAGCTTATCACCACTAGAGGATTACCAAATTACTTTAAGGTTGATACATATAAATGTTGCCAAAGAAAAATGTTTCTTTTTGTTAGATGTGTGTGATTACTGTATCTAAGATTTAATTTTCTATGTATTATTTGAAACGCATAAATAAAAAATTAAAAAAATAATAATAATGTTGGCCACGTCCACCATGTGAACACTGTCTGACAGCCAACACTGTGTGGTCCACAGTCCTACAGTGTCTTCACATATTTCACCTCGCCACACACACACATACAAGCCACTCTCCAAGGTTAACTGTCATTGTTGATAGCGCATGTAGTTTGGACAACCAGTATAGTCCACTGACAGGTATCTGTCAGTGGACTGTACCTGACAGATACACTGACAGGTATCTGTCAGTGTTGACAAATATTTGGTATACTTTACTGACTATTAACAGAACAACAATCATTTACATGCTGCAGAACCCCAGTGGACTTTCCTCCCTACAGGTGTGCTGTTCAAAAAGTTACAGGTAACGAATGTTGCTCACACATCAGTATCAGCAGAATATTAGTGTAGTGTTTGCACATACTGTATGACCTGTGTCACCATCACGTAATATACCCACCTCACCCCTGTTCTTTTCCATACTCTGTCTTGAAGCCCCTGTACCTGCAAGCCTTTCTTGAGGGACATCATGTGAATGGGACATATACCCTCCCAACGGAGTGATATGGGTGCATCTATGTCAATTGGAGGGACATGTAGGCCCATGTCTGGCCCATATTCCCTCTATTGTTGCACACAGCTCAGTTAGCAGTGACTGTGAAAACCACTGTCCGCCAGCTCCTGTGGAATACATAGTTGGCCAGTGAGCTAAAGGGGTATTCTCCACATGCATGCATGCATAAAAGTAGCATAGATTGAAACAATTTCCAAAAGCCAATCCATGCACATAAAACTTTTCCACAATTTAGACTTATGAAGGGAATGTTTAAAGGAATTGCACATGTAAAAGTAGCAATTTAAAAAATTATATTTACATACCTAAAGCCTTTTGAAAATTATCTTTATTTGTTCTACTGCTCCAACAGTGCTATATAATGTGGTGAGTGAGTGGTAAAGCTGCTTATGTCATGAAACGCTATCTGTATTTCAATGTTTGCTAAGCAGAAATCCCTTCAGCCAGATTATGTTCTGAGCACATGCAGATGTGACTCAGATAATCAGAAATAATGGGGAGGGATGAAACTGCTGAAGTGGCTTTGGGCACAGGGAATCAGAAATCAAAAGCTGTGATTGAATGGGATGATTCTGTGATCTAGATTACTCATCAAGCACCAGAATCTGGATCATTCACTCTCACTTTTTCATTCCAACAACTCAATTTCCTCTTATTGTGTAGTTGGCCTATATTCAGAAATAAATTTCGACAATGTCTATTGTAGCAATAATTCATTTCCTACTTACCATCAATGAGATAATTATGATTTACAATGTCATATCATTAAATCTTCCTGCAATTCCCAATCCATCTGCTGTGTAGCTAAAGGACATCCACTCATGCAATTTTGAAATAAATAAATATGTTATAAGTAAAAAAATAAATAAAGATAACTTTTAAATTACTTAATAGTGCATACTTGAGACACAGACACTTGCTTCTTTCTCCAAACTCTCAGATTCTAAGTCAGCAGGAAATAAAAGAGCCTCAATGCTTCTGGGACCTGATCACTAGAATGAGAAAGTGATTGACATGGGAACTCAGAGGACAGTCTATTAGACTTCTGAATTGTGATTAACTTTGATTTATTTTCTTTTCCTTCTTGATAAGAGCGTATGATTTTATAGATCTTGATTTCAAGTTTTGTTGGTGTTAGGGGTTTGGCAAAGTAAAATCATAAGTTGTATGGATATAGTAAAGAGCTCTTTGAATTTTTTCAGATATATTGTGAAATGATTTAATGGATTAAGGGAGTTTTAATGGAGTGTTAAATTTTAGGTTTGACTCTTAAGGTTTAAAATCCACTTTAAATGCTTTATTGGTAACGCATGTGTAAGCGTCAATAACACCACCATAAAAATTAACATAACACTGTAGAATTATTAAAGAGTTGTGCAAAATAGAAATACACAGACATCGACTCATTCATATTAAAATGGCTTAACACAAATTGCAAAGATAATCACCATTCTCCTTAAAGGTATTCAGTGGCAAGAAACTCTCTCAAAACAGACTCTAAATAGGAGCAGATTTCCCACCCCTAATCGTCATAACTCCCTGCCTTAAGCACAATGATAACCCACCAATGAGAAGTCCCTGTGGCTGGATTCCACTGAGGTCCCCTCCCCTCTGTTATCCATCTAAATGGCAAATTTGGCATATTCAGCCACTTATTTGTTTAAATTATACCTGGATTTGTAGATGACCAGCTATAATTTAGCCAGACAATAAAGGGACATTCCAGGGCTATTTCAGAGAGGTGTTGAATTATCTGGCTAACATAGCTGAATATTAGGTATTTCCAACTTGCTTAGCTGGCTAACTTTAGGCGTGCCTCAGATCAGGCCTAACATTTTCTGGTCTAGTGTGGTCAGATAATCTGCCACTTAACCAGATACCAGTGTTATATGGTTAAGTGGTGATCCTACCAAAATATAAAAACTGTGGCCCTACAGTCCCTAACCAGTCTCCTACCTCTCATCCAAGATCCAAAGGCGCAGCCCTGCCAGGCCAAGCCTGTCATCTTCCCAAAGGTTTCCTGCATCAAATTAAAAAGAAAATATAGAGGCTGAGGGTCAGTGCAGATCTCTCCCCTTCCTGCACCCAGGACTCATTTGTTTTCCATAAATTTGTATCTTAGGATCCATCTTCTCCTTCCCGCTCCCCCATCACAACTTTTGTCCGACCTCACTGTACCTGAATTTTATGTGCATCTTCAGCCCAGATCATGTACTCTCCTACCGTGACCTGGGTCAAATGCTTCTGGCGTAGATTTTGGCAAATTTAGCATATACGTATGTAAATAGCATGTACTCGTATAAATGCCATTGTATAAACCTCAAACATACATATGTAAGTAAGGGTTTGCAAGTAAATGTACATGTGTAAAAAAGGGGCAGTCTAGGGTCCTTCCAGGGCGGCACCAACATTTATTCATGCAAGTTTCTATTTTAGAAGAGATTTGTGCTTAAAAAGGTGAATTTTAAAAGTGCATGCCAAAATTTGGAGATACGTGCGCATCCACCAGATTTCAGAAGCTGTGCACATAGGTCTGAATATATGATTATCTCACTTTCAACAAAAAAAGAGCAGAATGTGGGCAGGGCGTGGCATTCCAGGGCGGGGGTCAAGAAATGTGAGCGCAGGTACGTAAGCGCCGGCGCATGCACCTGGGTATAGAGACACATAACCTTACTTCTGTTATTGAGGAGGTGTACGTCTTAATGAAAATATTTTCAGGCATTGCTGAAGTGTTTGGGGGGGAATTCAGAGTAATAAATCAGGAGGGTTTAGATGACCTAGCTACACTGGGCTGTCTTGGTGGATGAACTGGTGAAACTGGTCATGGTGTGAACATGTACTGGTTTTAAAATTCCCTCACTTATGCATCTGAAATGCAATTTAAGCTGCTGGCCATGCACAAGCTTAAAATTAGGCGCACATATACCCATACCTGGGTTATTTTATAACATGCTTGGGTATGTGGGCGCATGTTATAAAATTGCCATGTACCTGGGCGTGAGCTGAAATACATGCATCCGTTTGAAAGTTACTCGTGTATATTTGTATCTGACCATTATCTACAGTAAGTGATATTAAATGTGATTTTTGTGAAATTCTAACCAGCTGGGAGATCTGGGGGAACTGGGAAGAGAACCAGGAGGGTCTCAATGACCTGCAGAAGGGCTGGGCAAACTGGTGAATTTCTTGTTAACATTTGTCATTTTAATCACACATATATGTTAGACAATATGCAAAATTTCATGCATAAAAAGTAACTTACCCGGGGTAAGTGCTGTTTATATTTGAAAGTATACACTTGGAGATTTTACATATGAAATTCAAAGTATAAAATGCCACTTAACTAGATAAGTCTTATAAAGCGCTACTTATCTGGATACATAGAGCTTTTTAAGACTTATTCAGCTACCTTACTTATCTGGTTAATTAGCACTTTTTAAAACTTATCTAACATTATTTGTTCACATGTAGTTTTTACATACATGCAAATGTTGTAGGGTAAATTTACATGCATTTTATAATGTGCTTTTATGATATACGTGGGTTATGTAATACTGGAAAAGATATGAGCATATATAGACCCATGTAGGTCTTTTAAAATTATCCTTCCTCTTTTTAAACAATACACTGTCAGATTCTGAATGGCATCCTTAGACTCACCCATATCTATTACAATTTAACTACCAATTCCTGGGACATATGCCTATTATTTTACCTTTCCTTTCCTGTTTACTTTCTTTGCCATTATCATTTCATATTTACAAGAAGTCAAAACCATATTCCACCAAGTGTTTAATGTGACATGTGTCTTAGCGATTGTCAGTGAGTGCTGACTTTTTATAGGTAAAACATACAATAATCCCTAATAGGAATTCATAGAGTATCAGGTACCACGTGTCCTGTGTCCAAATAAGACAACCTATGTCTAAGATACCCTGGTCCCGCCTCCCATATTGAGATCCAGTTAGGCCTAGGATACCCACGTGTCTGATGATTAGTTTCGGTCATCCTTTGTTATGTCAGTCCTTCCAGTCTTTTGAACAGACTCTTGATCTCATGGGGATCTCCAGTTACACTGGGCCCCTCAAGTCGAGACAGTATTCTGTGAGAACATGGCCTGGTCCATGTGTTCGTTGTGACCTCATGACCCTCCATCACATCTGAATAGGCCTGAATTCATTCCAGATGTCTCCCAGAAGCCATTCAAGCTCGGGTCAGTCTGAGTTCCTTGTATGCCAGAAGTTTCAGTTAGGCAGAGACAGCAAAGGATTCTGGATAAGCTGAGTGAACCAAAGTCATAAGAACATAAGAACATAAGAAAATGCCATACTGGGTCAGACCAAGGGTCCATCAAGCCCAGCATCCTGTTTCCAACAGTGGCCAATCCAGGCCATAAGAACCTGGCAAGTACCCAAAAACTAAGGGGCGGATTTTCAGAGCCCTGCTCACCTAAATCTGCCCAAAACCGGGCGGATTTAGGCGAGCAGGGCCCTGCACGCCGGTGAGCCTATTTTACATAGGCCTACCAGCACGCGCAGAGCCCCAGGACTCGCGTAAGTCCCGGGGTTCTCCGAGGGGGGCGTGTCGGGGGCGGGCCCAGTCGTCGCGGCGTTTAGGGGGCGTGTCGGCAGCGTTTTGGGGGCGGGTACGGGGGCATGGCTACGGCTCGGGGTGGTCCGGGGGTGTGGCCGCGCCCTCCGTACCCGCCCCCAGGTCGCGTCCCGGCGCGCGGGGATTTACGCCTCCCGGAGGGAGGCGTAAATCCCCCGACAAAGGTAAGGGGGGGGGCTTAGACAGGGCCGGGTGGGTGGGTTAGGTAGAGGAAGGGAGGGGAAGGTGAGGGGAGGGCGTTAGAGGATTCCCTCGGAGGCCGCTCCGATTTCGGAGCGGCCTCCGAGGGAACGGGGGTAGGCTGCGCGGCTCGGTGCGCGCCGGCTATACAAAATCGATAGCCTTGCGCGCGCCGATCCCGGATTTTAGCGGATACGCGCGGCTCCGCGCGTATCTACTAAAATCCAGCGTACTTTTGTTGGCGCCTGGAGCGCCAACAAAAGTACGCCTATGCGCGCTATTTGAAAATCTACCCCAAAGTCTATTCCATGTAACCATTGCTAATGGCAGTGGCTATTCTCTAAGTGAACTTAATAGCAGGTAATGGACTTCTCCTCCAAGAACTTATCCAAGTCTTTTTTAAACACAGCTATACTAACTGCACGAACCACATTCTTTGGCAACAAATTCCAGAGTTTAATTGTGCGTTGAGTAAAAAAGAACTTTCTCCGATTAGTTTTAAATGTGCCCCATGCTAACTTCATGGAGTGTCCCTTAGTCTTTCTACTATCCAAAAGAGTAAATAACCGATTCACATCTACCCGTTCTAGATCTCTCATGATTTTAAACACCTCTATCATATCCCCCCTCAGTCGTCTCTTCTCCAAGCTGAAAAGTCCTAACCTCTTTAGTCTTTCCTCATAGGGGAGTTGTTCCATTCCCCTTATCATTTTGGTAGCCCTTCTCTTTACCTTCTCCATCGCAATTATATCTTTTTTGAGATGCGGCGACCAGAATTGTACACAGTATTCAAGGTGCGGTCTCACCATGGAGCGATACAGAGGCATTATGACATTTTCTGTTTTATTCATCATTCCTTTTCTAATAATTCCCAACATTCTGTTTGCTTTTTTGACTGCCGCAGCACACTGAACCGACAATTTCAATGTGTTATCCACTATGACACCTAGATCTCTTTCTTGGGTTGTAGCACCTAATATGGAACCCAACATCGTGTAATTATAGCATGGGTTATTTTTCCCTATATGCATCACCTTGCACTTATCCACATTAAATTTCATCTGCCATTTGGATGCCCAATTTTCCAGTCTCACAAGGTCTTCCTGCAATTTATCACAATCTGCTTGTGATTTAACTACTCTGAACAATTTTGTGTCATCTGCAAATTTGATTATCTCACTCGTCATATTTCTTTCCAGATCATTTATAAATATATTGAACAGTAAGGGTCCCAATACAGATCCCTGAGGCACTCCACTGTCCACTCCCTTCCACTGTAAATCTGAGACAAAGTCTTCATATTAGGCTACCTATATATCATTTCCCTCTTGTGCCACTTCAAATGACAAAAGTGGCACACCAAAGCATCAGAGATGATGACAGCAGTCTAGAGAAAATAGGCCTATAGGTGTATTCTAGCCACTAACCTTTGGTTTTATTGGGTGTGTCAAGCATGTGTCCCTCTACATCCCTAAATTAGGTACGTGATACTCACAGATTCAAGCAGTCTTCAGATAGCAAATGGCAGCATTAAGGCTGAAGTTAAAATAAAAGTCAGTCAGCTCTGTCGAACTGCAAATACAACTAGATTATCATGTATTTATTTATTTATTTATGTAAAGATTCTTGTATACCGTCATTCATAATATACATCAGAATGGTTTACATGTTACAAAATCATAAAATCAAGTATAAAATTGTCTATAAAAGGTACATTAAATTGTAATACAAATACAATTGTTAATAACATTATTAATAAATCAACATTTATTTATTTATTTATTTATAGCTTTTACATACCGACATTCAAATGAATATCACATCGGTTCACATACAACTGGGAAGTCAAAAACTAGTAGAGAGAAAGGAAGGATAAAAGTTACAATTAACAGGGAATCATAAGGAACTGGGAGAGAAAGCGGAACGGTCTAAAGGGCCAAGTCAAAGTGTGAGCAGGAAGAATACTGCAAAACTTAAAACTTTGTTGCGATAGCAACTATATTACATAATATATTTACAAAACTGTATGACAGTCAAAAGCATTAGCTGTTGCATCAAATTGTTGTGACAATGAATAATATTTGGGGTTTACCAGAGATGGCTATAGGTTAGTTAGGTAGTGACAGGGTTAAAAGTTGTAGTTATGGAAACTGGAGTAATGGAAACTGGAGTAATAGAAACTGGAGTAATGGAGACTGGGAGGTCGGCAGAGACAAGGAAGGGATTAAGAGTATGCTTGTTTGAATAACCAGGTTTTTAACTTTTTTTTAAAGGTGTTTGGACAGTGTTCCAGGCGTAGGTCTGGTGGCATCAAGTTCCATAATGTAGGACCTGCGATGGAGAAAGCCCGTTCTCGGGTGGAAGTGAGCTGGGCAGATTTGTGTGAGTGGGCGTTTAGAGTCCCTAGGTAGGCGGTTCTGGTAGGCCTGTTGGGGATATGAAACTGGAGGGAGTCATCAAGCCAGTGAATCTCATTATTGTGTAAGGTTTTGTGGATGATAGTTAGGCTTTTATGAAGGATTCTTGCTGAGATAGGGAGCCAGTGGAGGTCCCTGAGGATTGGAGTGATATGGTCAGATCTCCGGGAGTTGGTGAGAATTCTAGCTGCTGCATTTTGCAGCATGTGCAGAGGTCTGGTGGTGGACGCAGGCAATCCTAGAAGTAAGGTATTGCAGTAATCAATTTTTTAAAATAGAGTAGTTTGGAGGATAGTTCGGAAGTCGTTATGGTGTAAAAGGGGTCTTAATTTTTTCAGGATGTGTAATTTGTAAAAGCAGTCTCTTGTAATGTTGGTTATGTGTTTTTGGAGATTGAGGTGGTCATCCAAGGTGACCCCCAAGGTCTCTGACATGTTGTGAGAAGGGGTGAGTCGGGAGCAGCGAAGTGGGAGGGTGGCGGGCAGGAGAAATGTAGAGTAGTTCAGTTTTTGAGGAATTAAGGGCGAGATTAAGGTTGGTGAGAAGGCTATTGATTGAGGATAGGCATTTATCCCATAATTTAAGGGCATTTGTAACATAAAACAAAGAATAAAATAATGCTTCTCTATACGAATTAGTCCTTTTTTTCAAGATAGTCAACATAAGCCTGTTCGAAGAGCCATGTTTTTAGAGCTTTTTTAAAAGCTTTAAACTCTGATTATAAATGCAATTCAACAGGCATAGTATTCCAATGCATGGACCAGCAATTGAAATGGATCTCTCTCGGATTAATATAAGATGGGCAGAGTTCACAGATGGAATTTAAAACAATCCTTTGTTCGACAATCTTAAGGATCTCTGTGGGACATGTAAACAGATTAGGAAGTTCAACCAGTATGTTTTTTGTCCATAAATCGCTTTGTGTAATATACAACATGCTTTATACTGCATTCTTTGTGTTATTGGCAGCCAATGCAGATTGATTAAAACAGGAGTAATATGTTCACATTTCTTACAATTTGTTAATACTCTTGCTGCAGAGTTTAGAAGGCCTAAGAGGAGAGAATTACAATAGTCCAAAGATGAAAAGATCAAAGCTTGTAACACCAATCGGAAATCATTAACATCTAAAAGTGGTTTCAACTTTCGCAGCAACAACAATTTATAATATCCTTCTCGTAATTTAAGAGAGATATGTTTTTTAAAATTTAGTTGGCAGTCAATAGTAATTCCTAGATCTTTGACTGATTCAGACAGCACTAGTTTAATATTATTGGGTAATAAAAGGGTATTGTTCGTACTAGTGGAGTTATCTTTTGATTTTTTGTCAAGAAGAATCATTTCCATTTTTTCCATATTTAGGGCTAATTTCATATGACATAGTAATTGGTTGATGGCTCCGAGATAGATGTTTTTAATTTAAATGTTTGTTCAATAGTGCCAACAATAGGTATAAGAAGCTGAATGTCATCGGCATAGATATAAAAATTTAGGCCTAAACCTGCTAAGAGATGACACACTGAAAGAAGATAAATATTAAACAGGGTAGCCGATAAAGTGGACCCTTGTGGAACACCAGTTTGTTGAATTTTATCGGAGCAATTATTTCCTATTTTTACTTGAAAGGATCTTTGCTGTAAAAAAGACGCTATCAAATCAAGGGTCTTATTTATAAGACCAATCTCTTTTAATCTTAATCTTAAAATATTATGATCTATCGTACAAATGCCGCAGACAAGTCCAATAAAACAAGGATATATTTTTGTCCGGAATCAAAACCTTTTAAGACTGTATCCATTAATGATAATAAAAGTGTTTCTGTATTCAAATATTACCGGAGGCCAAATTGGTTTGGATATAAAATATTGTTGAATTCGGGGAGGTAGAGCTTAAAACAATACGCGATCGCATACTTTTGTTGGCGCACCAGGCGCAAACAAAAGTACGCTGGATTTTATAAGATACGCGCGTAGCCTATAAAATCAGGGATCGGCGTGCTCAAGGCTGCCGATTTTGGGCAGCCTGCGCGCGCCGAGCCGCACAGCCTGCCTCCGTTCCCTTCCTCTTCCTAACCCACCCCCCCGGCCCTATCTAACCCCCCCCCCTTACCTTTGTTCCTTGATTTACGCCTGCTAGAAGCAGATGTAAATCTACGCGCGCCAGCAGACTGCTGGTGCGCCGTCATCCGACCCGGGGGCTGGTCCAGAGGCCTCGACCAGGCCCCCGGGCCGGCGCCACACCCAGGTCCCACCCCCGAAACGCCACGTCCCGCCCCCAAAATGCCACGTCATTAGGCCCCGCCCCCAACACGCCCCCTTTTCGAAAACCCCGGGACTTACGTGAGTCCCAGGGCTCTGCGCGCGCCGGCGGCCTATGCAAAATAGGAGCGCCGGCGCAGGGGGTTTAAAATCCGCCCCTAAGTGTTCTACTAATTGTTTATGAACGATTTTTTCAATAATTTTTGCTAGACAGCAATGGTTCGATATAGGCCTATAATTACTTAAAACTTCGGGATTTAGGGTAGGTTTTTTTAAAATGGGTTTAATAACAGCTGACTTCAGAACTTCTGGCAAATATTCTTCAGCTAGAGAGAGGTTAACAATGTTTGCAAATATGGGAGCTATAATATGAGCAATAGGTTTTAGGGCAACCGAAGGTATAGAATCTAATGGGTGACTCACTGGATTTAATGTTTTTATAATATCCTCTATTTCTATAGAGGAAACTTCATCTATAGAGGAAACTTCATCAAACGATGGCCAGTCAGATATCATAACATTAGTCTTAAGCTTCAATTTAAATTACATATGTATCAGAAGAACAGTGTGAAAAAACTAAACAACTGGCAGAAGGAAGAAATCATTCTTAAAAGGAACAGAGAAAGTAATAAGAGGCAGTCCATTGTAGTGGACAAAGAAAAAGAAAGAAAACATAGAATGGCAGGATTGGAAAAATGTTTAAATCACATATAGTATTTTGTAGGTCAGAGCACTACAGAGTGTTGGATCCAGGATAAGGATGAAAAGAACAATAGGAAATTAGTATGCAAAAAGATATAGTAACAGAATAGTTTCATATCCCTATGGCAGTGAGCATCATGTATAACGGGTGCATTTTTGCCAGGAGGCCAATCTCATAATAAGCACCAAAGGCCACACTACCAGGAAACATTAGTGAGAGGGTGTAAACAAACTCTAGGTAAAACCTAATAGGAGTGTTACAGGAAGAGATGTTCAAAAAGGGTTACAGGGAAGAAATCAGAGTAAAAAGGGAATAGGATATTGAGATAATAAAGACCAGCAAAGTGATTACAATAGGTGCAGGCTGCAGAAGAAAGAATAAAATAAAAGACAACTTGTGCAGAGGCACCAACAGTAAGGCAAGTGAGAGAATGCTAGAAATAGCTTACAGCAGATACAACAGCATGTATTTAACATATGCTGTTATATTTAACATATACCTGGATGGTAAGTGAGGTTAACGTGTATTTAACCTCACTTACCATCCAGGCCGGTAAGAGAAGCATATAAGGACACCCTCATGGTCCCCCCTTTAAAAACTTCATTAATTAAGAGAGCCATCTCAGCCTATGGACCAATACATTGGAATTCTCTTCCTCCAGACCTCAGGCTGGAACATTGCCCGGTCACATTTAAGAAAAGACTCAAAACCTGGCTGTTCAAGCAGGCCTTTGCTGAATCATACGCCAGATGATCTTAAATCAACTCTATCACCAGTAACTCATTGACTCTTGCCTGCTTTCTCTCGATTCAGTCAAATGCTATATGTCCTACTTTAGCCCCAATTCCCAAGGCCCTTTGCCAATACCATGATCTTAACCTAACCATTCTCTACCAGCCATGTATCATAGCTCGATATATATATATATATACCCTGGTTTGTTTCAACAGTTTCATGATCCTAGTTCTGTATTCCTCTGTTTTATGTAATTGCACTATTTGAGGCACTGTTATTGTTATTATGTAAACCGTTTTGATTTGTAATCCTGTTACAAGAAATTTGGTATATAAAACTGTTAAATAAATAAATAAAATAAATATGCTGGTGTGGAAGAAATAGATATATATCCCTCTTGAACCTTGAGTTATCACTGAAATCGCAAAAGACACAATAAGCAAAAGAAGAGCAAGAGAAAAAGACAGATACTCAAAGAATAAGGAATTCAAGAAAACATTTGATCCACACTGAGACATATCCTAGAAAGGCAAACAGTGGGACAGGTGTGATCAAATCTGCTTTCATGGATAATGGTAAAGACATAGTACATAATCATTTAGCTGATTCAGCAAAGAAATGCACATAAGTATTAGAAGTTCTAAGACTGGAAAATGCTACAAAAATTGGAATGTACAAACGAATAAAAATGACATCACTTCAGACAATGTCATTAACTTAAGAACCTAAGCAATGGCAGTTGCAGATAGATACATAACCAGATATTAACTAGGAATATCATAAAGAATAATTTTAGTGGCAATCAGTTATCATGTCAGAAACCTCAGAGAACAAAACCAGATTCTAGGTAAAGCCACTCCCGCATGTGGCCTCTTTAGCCAGGTATTGGACAGAGGCGTGGAACATGGATATCTCTACTCCATACTTGCTTTCATGTTTCCAGCTTATGCCTAAAAGCCTACCGGACTTCTCTCTTCAAGAGTTACAATTCAAGATTTTGCACCATATTTTTTGCAATGACATTCACCACTGCCGGAAGGGGAGGGCATCTTCCCCTAAATGTATTAAATGTCATCAAGTGGCAGGTACTCTGGCGCATAGGTTGTTTGCTTGCCCTGTTTTGAGAGCCTTTTGGACGAAAGTGCTTGCAGTAGTTGCTCAATGTACAGGCTCCTCTATTGGGTGGACAGGCAAGTTACTTCTTTCTGGATTAAGGGGTGCTCTCTCTTCTTGTAACTATAATCATCATCTCCCATGAGACAGAGAAAGATGTGCTGTGTTTCTTCTTACCCTGGAAAGAAATCAGGCATATGACAATTAATATAATGATTAAAATTAACTTTAAAAGTGACATTATAGTTTTCAGCATTCTTATATACCTTAATTCAGCAAAAAGCAGTCATAAAGCTACTCTCCTGTCTCTAGCGTTCCACCTCTAGGAGGCACTGTCCCCTGTGATAAGAGCTACTTCCATTAACAAATCTAAAACCTCTTTTAGTAGGACATAAAAAAAGGCTTTGTTTGCTATACTAGAAAGCAATTAATTCCCTTCTGTGTCCTACATTAATATGCATTAGCCAAAATCTAAAACTGTATGGGGCGGATTTTAAAAGGCCCGCGCGCGTCCCGGATTCACGCGCGCAGGGCCCTCGTGCGCCGGCGCACCTATTTTGCATAGGCCGCCGGCGCGCGTAAAGCCCCGGGACGCGCGTAAGTCCCCGGGGCTTTCGAAAAGGGGCGGGAGGGGTCGTGTCCGGGGGCGTGGTGCCGGCCCGGGGGCGTGGTCGAGGCCTCCGGACCAGTCCCCGGGACCGGAGAATGGAGCGGGGCTGCCAGCCGGCGCGCGCAAAGTTACGCCTGCTTTCAGCAGGCGTAACTTTGCCAACAAAGGTAAAGGGGGGGGGGGTTTAGATAGGACCGGGGGGTGGGTTAGGTAGGGGAAGGGAGGGGAAGGTGGGGGGAGGGCAAAGGAAAGTTCCCTCCGAGGCCGCTCTGAAATCGAAGCGGCCTCGGAGGGAACGGAGGCAGGCTGCGCGGCTTGGCGCACGCAGGCTGCCGATTTTGCACAGCCTTGTGTGCGCTGACCCCGGATTTTATAAGATACGCGCGGCTACGCGCGTATCTTATAAAATCCAGCGTACTTTTGTACGCGCCTGCTGCGTGAACAAAAGTACGCGCTCGCGTATCTTTTGAAGATCTACCTCAGCATGAGGGATTTCCCTTTTTTTTTTTTTCAAACACCTGCTTACGAAGCATTGCTGGCACTAGCAAATACTGCTATTCACTGCCCCATAATCTATTTCTCCTTTCGGATATTGTTTAAACTTTTCAAAATACAAAAGTTCAATACCTGAGCTCCCTCCAAAATAAAAAAAAACCCCCAATTCATTCCCTTCCTCTAACATCCCTCTTCCAAAAGTTTGAATCTAGTGAGGTATAAGCAAAACTGAGAGATATCTATCATCATTAAAATATAACATAAGTTCTTTAACAAATACTGCAGCAGGGAGTTTGTGCATATTAGTTCTTTTCTTTTCTGACCTTTGTTTACTTAAATAACTCATATCTTCAATCTCCTTTCCTCACTCTAACACAATTAACTTACCAAGTCCAGTCTCTAACTTACCAAAACCATAAAACATAATTGCTCACTACAATAAAGCTCAGCAAGGCATTTTAAAAGCAAACCCATGGTGCAGGTTGTTTTTTTTAGATGCAACTGACTCACATTTTGTTTTTCTCTACTCAAACAAAGACATTCCTAAGGAAAGGAGTCAGCTGCTCTGTGAAATGACAAAGCATTGTTAATTCTTTTTATTATCTATTTATTAATTTTCAAAATTTATAACACAATTTTAAATATAAGTAGAAATTACACAAACAATAATAGAAAGAAATAGAAAAAAGCTGACATAAAAATAAAGAAACCATAAATTCATTTCACACACTAGCAATCATAGTCAGCTTTAAACCTTACTTATATAATCAAAGTAATATAGAGCAAACACCATAATGCTGGGGAGAGGCTTTAAGTTAATATAGGTAGTCTCAATCCATGAAAAAAAATTCAAAGAAAAGGCTTAACATAGACTTTCCTGCACTATATTTATACTTTCTTAGTTAGGTAGTGGGGACGAAGTGACTATTTTTCTTTCCTCGATGAAGCTTTTCAAGTGATCAGACATGAGAAATACAAAAATTTCCTGATTCTTTTTTAGCAAACATTTGCATGGAAACCTCAGTATAAATGAATAACCCAAGGATATAAAGTCTTGGCGGAGAGCCAAGAACTCTTTTCTCCGCAACTGAGTTGTTAAAGCAAGATCAGGGAAAATCTTAACACCTTTGTCATAGAATGAGATGGGATACTTTGAAAAAATATTTCTTCATGACCTTATTCAGGTCAGGGTAACTTATAAAAGAAACTATCAATGTGCCCCAATCTATCACGTGATTAGAATTTTCTAAAAGCTCTGTAATATTTCCCTGAAAAGGTAGTTCAGGTGTATTTAAAATTGAAATTCTTTTTGGCAGGAAATAGCAAACATTAATATTAGGTAAATCATTTTCCTCAAAACCTAATACTTCTTTGAGAAACTTGAGGAAAGTTCCCAAGGGTACTTCCCCCACAACTCTAGGAAAATTAAGGAGACGTAAGTTCAAATGCTTTAAATTGTTCTCAAAGTTTTCTATTTGTCTTTCTAGAAGAGCTCTATCTTTTACCGCAGCATGGAATTCCATATTCTTTTTCTCTGTCTCTTCAAGCACTTTAATCCTCTCCTCTGATTTTTTAATAGATTTTTGTAACAACTGAATTTCTTGTTGGCTTTTCCCGCTGTTACTGTCCATTTTTTTCTCAAGTCTCTTAATATTTGTCAACATTTCAGCCATTAGGTCCCACATTAACTCTAAGGTGACCACGGCAGGTCGAGTTACAATGTCCAAGGACTCACCACCAGCAGTCGGGTCTACTCCTCCGGTCGCACCATCGTTCAGATCCAGATCACCTTCCCCTTCCTCTGGCTTCTGACTCGATATCTCCGTGGCTTGATCCTCTGCTCCGACTGCTCGGGTCAGAGTCGCTGACCCGGAAGGAGTAACCTCCTCTGTAGCGTTTCCCAGGCATTGTTCCCCCGTTCTCTGTGCCGGTGGTGGTCTGCGATCTGGGCTCAGCGACGCCTCCTCAGCCAGGTCGGGCTGTCCTCCCAAAACGCCCGACCGATCTGGATCCTTGGCTCCCGGGTTTAGTGCAGGTGAGTACATAAATCGCATGATTTCCTGCTGTATCGGTGATTGTAGGGGTAGTGAGGGAAAAATTCTCACCTTCCCCTTGCGCTTTGGCGGCATTATCTCAAAAAGAAATTCAAATGCTGAATAGTCTAGGAGAAACCAGTGACTACGACCTCCGTCTATGCTGCTATCTTGCCTCTCCCTAAAGCATTGTTAATTCTGACATATAACTTTTACATAAGATAACACTACAGCGTCACACCTATGCCATCAGACTCACTTCCACATACTTTCAAACAACTTCCAGTAATGACATTTCAATTTCTGCATTCCCTGTACTGACAAGATAAAGATTTCTCTTTTTTTTTCTTTTGCACTGTAAACAAAACTGAACATTCTTGCTGACTCAAGGCTATTCTTCTTCTTCTTAATATCTTTTAATTCCTTGCCAATCTGTTTTTAAACTAAACACACAAATCTCTGTTTTTAAACTAAACAGATCAATTCATTAAAATGTAGTCTCCTTTTTTTTCCTCTGTCTTTCTGTCCGTTCCTCTGCATCCGCCACTCAGCTGACTCCCCTTCTTTATTTTTTCCTCTCTCTCTGCACTGATTCTCAAGGCGGGAGTTTTAAATTTTAACGATAGTAATTGACTTCTTGGGAACTCTGAAACAAGGAAAAATAATACATCCTCTTCTAATAATAAAGCAAATCTAATTATTAAATAAAAATAACTTTAAATAAACACAGTTGTAAAAATTAAAATGAAACTATGAGCAACATACAACTCTTAAGACTCACTATAATGACAACAGTCTGTGAACATAAGATTCCTTGTACCAAGAGGTTAAATCACACATCCCTGTGCTATACTGAGCGGGAGGGGAGCAAAGAAAGAAAGACAGCAAAGCAGTTTAAAAACACCAAACTTTTTTTCTTCAAATGCTCTCTCTCTCTCTCTGGTGGGGGCCAATTTACTCCAAGGGCTCCCTGAAACCAATGATCCACAGCTTTTAAGTTTACACTACAACTAATAGTCTATTGAGCAAGAAAACAACACCTATCTCCATAACCTTAACTCCTCATCAGACTAATTATAACTTTCAAACTTACCCATTGGGGCAGATTTTAAAAGGCCTGCGCACGCCGGCGTGCCTATTTTGCATAGGCCGCCAGTGCGCGTAAAGCCCCGGGACGCGCGTAAGTCCCGGGGCTTTCGAAAAGGGGCGGGAGGGGGCGTGTCCAGGGGCGTTCCCGAAATGACGTGGCATTTCGGGGGCGTGCCGCGGTGTTTCGGGGGCGGGCCCGGGGGCGTGGCGCCGGCCCGGGGGCGTGGTCGAGGCCTCCGTACCAGCCCCCAGGACCGGAGGACGGAGCGGGGCTGCCGGCCAGTGCGCACAAAGTTACGCCTGCTTTCAGCAGGCGTAACTTTGCCGACAAAGGTAAGGGGGGGTTTAGATAGGGCCGGGGCGGTGGGTTAGGTAGGGGAAGGGAGGGGAAGGTGGGGGGAGGGCGAAGGAAAGTTCCCTCCGAGGCCGCTCCGAAATCGGAGCGACCTCGGAGGGAACGGAGGCAGGCTGCGCGGCTCGGTGTGCGCAGGCTGCCGATTTTGGGCAGCCTTGTGTGCGCAGACCCCAGATTTTATAAGATACGCGCGGCTACGCACGTATCTTATAAAATCTGGTGTACTTTTGTTCGCACCTGCCGCGCGAACAAAAGTACGCGCTCCCGTAGATTTTGAAAATCTACCTCATTGTGTCTATGGGCACATACAAACAACTTTGACATTTACTTAATTCCCTCTTTCTCCTTTTGAAACTGCTGTGATTCATTCTGTACCAGCAAACCTCTCAGCAGGCATGCCAGGCAAAATCTTAGAACAAAGGACTAACTGCTGCTGGTTAGCCTTCTGTGTACTGGAAGTTAACTGAACTCCATAATTAACTCCGCAGCTCCCAGCACGCTGGCAATTGTAATATGAAACTATTGTAGTGCCAAACTGCCCAGTCATGCATCCTAGGACAAAGAAATGACTGTTGCTGTTTTAAAAACTCTAGTATATTATTTCTAGGGATGTGAATCGTTTTTTGACGATTTAAAATATCGTCCGATATATTTTAAATCGTCAAAAATCGTTAGAGCCGTGATACAATAACAATTCCCCAGATTTATCGTCAAAAAATCGTAAATCGGGGGAAGGGGGAGGGGAAGGGGGAGGGCGGGAAAACCGGCACACTAAAACAACCCTAAAACCCACCCCGACCCTTTAAAATAAATCCCCCACCCTCCCGAACCCCCCCAAAATGCCTTAAATTACCTGGGGTCCAGAGGAAGGGTCCCGGTGTGATCTTTTACTCTCGGACCTCCTGTGCGTTGTAGAAATGGTGCCGGCGCTACCTTTGCCCTGTCATATGATGGCTACCTTTGCCCTGTCATATGACAGGGCAAAGGTAGCACCGGCGCCAATTTGTTTTTTTGTCCCCCGACAGCAGGAGCATAGGAGATCGCTCCCGGACCCCCGCTGGACCCCCAGGGACTTTTGGCCAGCTTGGGGGGTCTCCTGACCCCCACAAGACTTGCCAAAAGTCCAGCGGGGGTCCGGAACGACCTCCTGCAGTCAAATCGTGTTGCCGTACGGCCGGCGCCATTTTGCGCAAAAAAGTTGTTAAGTCTGTAAACCGTTGTGAAGGCTTGCTCCAAACAACGATATATAAAAGCCGATAAATAAATAAAAATAAATAAATGTGAGGGAAAGGTCAAATCTGTGCAGTGCACTTCATTCTTAGATGAAAGAACAGTGCTAGATAAAATCTTGCATGACGAATCAGATATTGATGATGATGATGATGATGATGATGATGAGGAGGAGGAGTATGATGATGTTGATGATCAATCTGATGTGGATTTCCTAATGGGTGAATCTGCTAACAAGGGGAAGGGAAAATCTGTTGAAATATCTCAGAGTTTTTTGGCTAGTAAAAATTCTGAAGAGGAGGAGGAGAACACTAGGGATGTGCAGAAGGAAAAAATTTGTTTCGATTCGGTTTTCATTTCGCCAGGACCCAAATTTGTTGCATTAGTTTCATAGGTGGGAAAACCAATTCATTGATTAGTTTTATTGGTTGTCCGTTTTCGAATTAAAGTCAATGGGGGAAGTATTTGCAGCCTATTTTTGGCTGCAGAATTGGGGTTTTCTTATCAATTCTGATGAAACTTCTGGGGAACAATCATCAGAATGAGAAAAGAGCTCCAAGGTACTTAGACTGTCGCAAAGTGGCACCAAATTGGCATGAATAGCCTAAGGCACTGTAAAGGGGCAAAGGGGTACCAGGAGTGGCAAGAGTGCTTTAACAGAGGTGCAAAGCAGCAGCGGGAGTGTAAAAAAAACACCACAGCTTCAAAAGAGAGCACTGATAACAGATGCATGAGCCCTTGAAGGCAGCACAACATGCAAAGTGGCAAGACAAGTGGCATCAACATCCTACAGCACAATGAAGGGGGAACATAGCAAGCAGAGTGTCAGAAAAAACCACGAGGTGCCGATAAAATGACAAAGCAGCAGAAAGACTAGCACCAACACACTGAGGAACCATGATAGTGGCAAGAACACCACAAGGAGTAGAGTGAGTCGTCTGGTGTATGGCAGCAAAGCAGAGTGGCAGAAAGTTGATAGGGGCAAGACAGGCTGCAGAGCAGAGATAGTCTGGTCCCTGTGGTTTTGATAGGGGCAATACAGGCTGGCCCCGGGGTGAGTTCCCTCTCCTTTGCGCAGGAAAGGGCTCCCTAGAATGGGTTCGTGACTAGAGTGGGGTGTTTCCGTTAGCGTCTAGTGAGCTCTCGCTAGTCTTTTAAAATCTGGTGGACTTAGCAGATATACAAACGAACATTTTCAAGGACGAGGCAGAGGAGATTTCCATGTGAACAGCGGTTCAACATGGGTCAGCAGGTGTTAAGAGATAGCTTGGCTACAACCGGGGTGAGTTCCCTTTCCTTTGCACAGGAAAGGGCTCCCTGAAATGGGTGGGCCCCTAGAGTGGAGCACAAGCCTTCAAGCATGGCAAGTCGACATGGAGGAGGTTTCCATGTGAATAGCGGTTCTGGTTCAACATGGGTCAACAGGTGCTAAGAGATAGGCTGGCTACACCCGGGGTGAGTTCCCTCTCATTTGTGCAGGAAAGGACTCCCTGAAATGGGTTGGCCCCTAGAGTGTGGTGGCTCCATTGGCGTCTAGTGATTACCCAGAAGCTATTTGTTATGGTCGCCGGCCGCGGTGGTCCGCGGTCAGGACCGACTGTCATGGCCGCCGGTCGTGGCAGCCCGCGACCGGGGCAAAAGCCTACCCACAGGGTCGGGCGTTTCCCAGGCTCCAGCGGGTGCAGACGGTCCTCTCCCATGCTTCTCTCATGGCTATTTCCGCTGACAGCGGCCGGCCGCATGGCTCCTCTCTTGCCAGGTTGACTCCGCCCTCCTCTGGGACTCACTAGGGCCGCACGCATGGCTGCAGGCTAAAATTAAAGGAACCACGACAGGATGTTGTCATGGTTCCTCCCTTGGACTCCTCCCTGTATTTTTTGTATTTAAAGCAAGGTCTGCTCCTTAGACCTTGCCTTGGTATTGAGGCTTCCTGTTTGGTCAAGTTCTGAGCTCAGAGTTCCTTGGTTCCTCCGACCAAGCCTGTTCTTGTTTGTTTGTTCCCACTTCTGCTCTTCTCCCTCCTTGGCTTGTGGCGTTGACTCTGGACCGGATTCAGACCTCTCTCCTGGCATTGACTCTGGACCGGCTTCTGAACTCTCTCCTGGTGTTGCGTTCATGCCTGTTCTCGCCCTCACTCCACCCTCTCTACCTTTGTGGCAACTCCCTTCGGGTCTGATGGACAGATGCTGCCGCGGCTTCTCCTCGCTGCTTCTCCCCGGAATCCCCGGGCTGGCCTGACGCTGCGGATCCACCACGTTCTTGCTGAAGTAAGGGCGCGCGCGCACGCTCCAGAGTTTGTACGGCAAGGGCGCGAACCTCGGGGGCGTCCCCCTGTAGTGACGTCATCCGCTTCCAACTTAAAAGGTCTTTGCTTGCAACTATGAATCGAGTTAGCAAGGGGAATTCTTTATCCACTGCTCTGCCTCCATGAACTTACCTAGGGGTACCCGCTCCTCGGGGGCCCTGCTCTCTCTTCTTGATTTCAGATTGCTAAGATGGGATCCAGTACTCGCTTCTCAAGGGCTTACGTCCCTGAATGCTCAGAAGACTCCTTACTGCCTGTAAGCGATCACAGACGTGAACATTGTGAGTTCTATTACAGATAGGAACCGGTACTCGCTCCACAAGGAAGTTCCTAATCCCTGAAGACTCCCTTCTGTCTAAGACATTATCGCAGGTACGGAGATCATGAATTATTATTACAGATTGCAGATAGGAACCGGTACTCGCTCCACGAGGGCCCATGTTCCTAAAACCCTCCAAAGACTCTCTTCTCTTCCAGAAGCCATCTCATACACAGATATTGTGAATTCTTATTCCAAACTGCATATAGGAATCAGTACTCGCCTACGGCTCCTGTTCCTGAATATACTAAAGACTCTTTGTTGCATAAGAAGCCATTACAGATATCTACAATTGTGAGTGTACCATCTACTACTGGTAATGTATCCAGCATACCCTATCTAATCACTACCTATAGTCTCTCTCTCTACAGCTCAACAACCCAGAGATCACAGTTCCAATATCTGAAGGACTTCAGCCCTGCCGGGCACATCAGCTCACTACTGCAACCTCTGGTGGTTCTACTTCCTGTCTAATAAAGAACTATCTGTGTTTGTCTCCATACTCCAGCCTAGCCGGTGGTCCCTCTCAGAATATCCTCCTGGGGGCGCTGTAATCTGTGATCGGCCCAGGGATTCACCAATTTCCATAAAGTGTTTATTCCTTACACTACTAGAGCGGTATCATACAGACTGCCACTCCGTGGGAGTCAACCCACAACAGATCATTAACTCTGCCTACTGAGTATTCCATATTGTTAGCTCATCCCCCTGGGGGAACAGCATTGAACAGATAGCTAACTCCTAGCATCAGATCCTGAACAGATTGCCAACTCCGCCCCCCTGGCGGGGTGATCTCTAACAGATTGCTAACTCCGCCTCCCTGGAGGGTGCTCCATAACAGATTGCTAACTCCTCCCCGCTGGAGGAGCAGATCTATAACAGATTGCTAACTCCTCCTTCAATGGGAGTCTCCAGCAGCCAGATTAGAACACCTGGCATTGACTCTGGACCGGCTTCTGACCATTCACCCATTTGGACTACAGGACCTGCTTTCGACCACTCTTCGGCTGTCACTACTGGATGGACTTATGACCTGCTGGAGGTGCCAGCAGTCTGGAGACCATGTCCTGCAGAAGGCACCTGCATCCAGACCAACTCTCTGTCCTCTGTGATTCACCTAAGTCCACACAGTCCTGGTCCCTATGGGCTCCTCCTTGAAAACTATTGAGCATATGAAATATGCAAGCTCCAAACATCTGAAGTCAGCTTTTTATGTTCTTACATTCCTAACATTGCAAAACAGAAAAAAGAATATTCTGGAAAGAAGTGATGCACAAATACATGAAACTGAAATTTGAAATACTAGAAGTAAACTCAGACAGGCACAGCATTTGAGGTCAGGCCCTTGTAGGGACGTACGGCCTGGACAGTTGACATGATAGATATCGCTGAGCCACTTTGGCTAGGTGTGGCCAGACAGTGGACTTGTGTGCCCAATATGCCAGCAGATCTGTCTGCATGTCCTCTGTGGCTCTGAGAGATACCGTGTCACTGACATTTGTGCTGGTGTCTCCTTTACTTGGGTGGGCTGAGAGTCACTCATGCCAGCTGCTTTCTCTCTAGCCCGTAGCAGAACAGATGATTCTTTAAGGGCAACATGGTATTGGTGTACTGAAATGGAGGAGGAGGAAGTACTAGCTGTCACTGACAGTGCTGCTCCTGCTTGGGCTAGCACAACTCTCTGAAGTGCCTGCTGTTTCCTCCTCTGCTTCATGCCTAATCTGTCTCTGCCTATGGCATTCCTGTTCATGGACTTTTATTAACAGCAGGTCCTTCACAAATGTGAGATAATTGGACTGTAGGGTGAGTTTCCCTTTCACACGGGGATCACAGACTGTGGCGAGCATGTATGTCTGCCAACCCCTTGTAGGACACTAGCTGATTAAATAGTAAATTCATCTGTAAATTTAAAATACTCTCATTCCAACTCCCTTAGTATCCTAAACTTAACTAGGAACTCAAAAAACTAAGATGAAGGCAGCAGTCCAGCAGCAAGAGAGGGTCTTTCCAGTCTTTTGCATTGAGTGTCACATGTATGAATTTTTACCTGCCGGTGAGAGATTGGAGGAGCTGAGGCAGACAGAGAGGTACATTGATGACACCTTCAGGGACATAGTAGCCAAATCCCAAATCCAGTCTGGCAGCCCCAGTGCTGCCTTGGATCAGAAAGGTCTTCCAGTAGGAGAACATCACCCTGATGTAGCAGGAAGTGATATAATAGCAAGGGCATGCTCTCCAGGTGATATATTGTCCTCTCACACTGAGGACAAGTCTCCCAGGGCTACTGCCCAGGAGGGAAGGGTTAGGCCAGCCATCATAGTTGGTTATTCGATTATTAGAAATGTAGATAGCAGGGTGGCTGGTGGACGTGAGGACCGCCTGGTAACTTGCCTGCCTGGTGCGAAGATGGCAGACCTCACGTGTCACCTAGATAGGATTATAGACAGTGCTGGGGAGGAGCCGGCGGTCGTGGTACATGTGGGCACCAACGGCATAGGAAAATGTGGGAAAGAGAGATTCTGGAAGCCAAATTTAGGATTTTAGGTAGGAAGCTGAAATCCAGAACCTCCAGGGTGGCATTCTCTGAAATGCTTCTTGCTCCAGGTGCAGGTCCCCAGAGGCAGGCAGTGCTCCAGAGTTTCAATGCGTGGATGAGACGATGGTGCAGAGAAGAGGGATTCAGCTTTGTAAGGAACTGGGGAAAGCTTTGTGGAAAGGGGAGACTTTTCCGAAAGGTTGGGCTCCACCTTAATCAAAGTGGAACCAAGCTGCTGGCACTAATTTTCAAAAAAAGATAGAGCAGCTTTTAAACTAGAACAAGGAAGAAAGCCAACATTCACTAATCACCACCGCCGGACCTAAACTCTGGAACTCTCTCCCTCCTGACCTGAGATTGGAACAATCGACACCCACCTTTAAAAAGAGACTCAAGACATGGTTGTTTAATCAAGCATTCTCCTAATCCCATTAACTATTCTGAACTTTTCAACAATCGACCTCAGGCCCGACACAGTCAATTCCGAAAATATATTCTCCTATTTTATATTTTATTTAAATTGTACTCTCCTTGCTCCGTTGAAGTTATTTATTGCTCTCATTAAGTTATTTTATTTATTTCCAAGTTCAATCTTCCCTGTTCTCAGTAAGACATTATTCTATATACTGTCAATTTTATTGTTATAATGTAAACCGAATTGATTAGTAACTTTGTTACTAGAACTTCGGTATATAAAACTGTTAAATAAATAAATAAATAATCAGTGCATGGTTCAGAGAAATGTATCCTTGAAGGTAACTATTGAAACCTGAGAGTTAGCGCATCCCAACAGAGAGGTTCCATTAAAAGCAAACATTGTCCATGTGCCTATATGTAAAAAATCACCCAAGCTAATGATTTCTGAATTATCCCTAACAACTGAAAAGCAGGTTGTTAATACAAACAAAAAACACAATTTGAAATGTCTGTATGCCAATGACAGAAGTCTAAGAAGGAAGATGGGAGAGTTAGAGTGTATAGGAGTAAATGATGAGATTGACATAATTGGCATCACAGAGACTTGGTGGAAGAAGGATAGACAATGGGACAGTGCTATATCAGGGTACAAATTATATCACAATGATAGGGAGGATCAACTAGGTAGGGATGTGGCACTTTATGTCCGGGAGGGTATAGAGTCCAACAGGATAAAGATCATACAAGAGACTAAATGCTCAGTAGAATCTATACAGGTAGAAATCCCATGTGTGTTGGGTAAGAGTATAGTGATAGGAGTATACTATTTATTTTATGTATTTATTTATTTAGCACTTTTATATACCGACTTTCCAATAACAGAGTTACTGATCAATTCGGTTTACATTCTAAACAGAAACATTGACAAGTTAATGTCTTACAATGAACAGGTAGCAGGAACTTGGATACAGATATATGGGGTTAATAACATAACGTAAATGCTACGGAGCCAAATGTTGGCTAAGGAAATAGGTGATAGGTATAAGGCTGGGTATTTGATTTTTAGACTGCCAAGGATTCATAGATGACCTGATAGTTCTTTGGGGGTACTAGAGAGAACTAGAGATGATTTATATAGTTCTCTACTGGTTACCAAAGAAGGGATCCTTGGCAGGGAAAGTTCCGCAGATTGATGATTATGAGAAAGCTTGGTTGAATAACCAGGTCTTTAGTCTTTTTTTTAAATGTAGTAGGGCATTGCACTGATTTGAGGTCTGACGGGAGAGCATTCCAGAGTTTGGGACCGGCTGTAGAGAAGGCTCTTTTGCTTAATGCTGACTTCATCGGTGGAATCTGAAGGTTGTTTCTGTAGGCTTGTCTCACTGGTCTAGTGGAGGTGTGGAGTTGGAGAGGTATTTTGAGCTTGAGTGGGGCAATGTTATGTAGTGCCTTGTGGATTGATGAGAGCACTTTGAAGAGTATTCTGAATTTGACGGGAAGCCAGTGTAGGCTTTTTAAAATGGGTGAGATGTGTTCTCTTTTGTTAGTCTTGGTTAGGATCCTTGCTGAAGCATTTTGCAACATCTGAAGAGGTTTTATGTCGTTTGCAGGGAGGCCCAGTAGTAGTGAATTGCAGTAATCTATTTTAGTAAGAATGATTGCCTGTAGAACTAATCGGAAATCTTGAAAATGGAGGAGAGGTCTCAGTCTTTTTAAGACTTGTAATTTGAAGAATCCATCCTTTACGATGTTCTTGATGAGAGATCTGTAGTTCATTTGGTTATCTAGTATAACTCCTAGATTTCTGACTTGTGGTGACAATATTAATTGAGGAGACAGGTTGGTAATTGGGTGTGTGTAGGTTTCGTCTTGGGAGATGAGTAGGTATTCTGTTTTGTTTTGATTGAGGATCAGATTGAGGCTTGTGAGCAAGTTGTTGATGGCTTGTTGGCATGTGTTCCAGAAGTCCAGAGTTTTTTGGAGAGATTCGGTAATTGGAATCAGTATCTGAACATCGTCTGCGTATAAGTAGTAGATAAGATTTAGGTTGAGGAGGATCTGGCAGAGTGGGAGCAGGTATATATTGAATAAGGTTGGTGAGAGTGAAGATCCTTGTGGGACTCCCAAGTTGCAGGTGACTGGTTGAGATTCCTCCTTGTTGACCTTGACTTTATAATGTCTGTTCTGTAGGAATGATTTTACTACCATCCACCTGGACAAAATGGTCAGACAGATGATGAAATGCTAAGAGAAATCAAGGAAGCTAACCAATTTGGCATTGAAATAATAATGGGAGATTTCAATTACCCCACATCAGACAAAAAGTGCAGGTAGAGGGTCAATCCTGACAAAAGACTCCAAATGGATTTCAAAGTTAATAAAGATTTTTATTCATTTATAAGGCAACTCCACTGTTTCAAATCCCAAGCAATGCTTTACGGCGTCCCCCGACACGGTCCCGTGTTTCGCCTAGGGCTGCATCGGGAGGGTAGCGCCAACAGGATTTCTCAATAGGAAAGCTAAAACAAATTAAACAAAACGTCAGGATGCTATATAGGACTTACACCGACTCAAAATACAAACAATGATCTTTCACCATAACTCTTACCTGACAGCTTGATTTTCTGAATTCTGACAGGGAGCGCACTAACCCTAGACGCTGTCAGGTATTTCAAGGATAGCGGTGGTGCCAAAATCACAGGTGAACCAATGACGTGGGTAAATTGTCCCCGTTCATTGGTTCCCGTGCCTGTGAGGTGCCCTAGCAGCATAGTATGTGACCAGTGCTTACTGTGAGAGATCTTATGTGAACAGAAACCATTCTATCTCCCGATTTCTGTTCACATAAGATCTCTCACAGTAAGCACTGGTCACATACTATGCTGCTAGGGCACCTCACAGGCACGGGAACCAATGAACGGGGACAATTTACCCACGTCATTGGTTCACCTGTGATTTTGGCGCCACCGCTATCCTTGAAATACCTGACAGCGTCTAGGGTTAGTGCGCTCCCTGTCAGAATTCAGAAAATCAAGCTGTCAGGTAAGAGTTATGGTGAACGATCATTGTTTGTATTTTGAGTCGGCGTAAGTCCTATATAGCATCCTGACATTTTGTTTAATTTGTTTTAGCTTTCCTATTGAGAAATCCTGTTGGCGCTACCCTCCCAATGCAGCCCTAGGCGAAACACGGGACCGTGTCGGGGGACGCCGTAAAGCATTGCTTGGGATTTGAAACAGTGTAGTTGCCTTATAAATGAATAAAAATCTTTATTAACTTTGAAATCCATTTGGAGTCTTTTGTCAGGATTGACCCTCTACCTGCACTTTTTGTCTGATGTGAGATTATCTCAAAGTGCAGTCTGCTCTGATATACTTTTGGTTCTAGATTTCAATTACCCCAATATTGACTGGGTAAATGTAACATCAGGACTTGCTAGTAGGGATGTGAATCATGTGCCCTATCGTCTTAACGATCGAAATCGTCTGGCAGGAGAAGAAAATCGTGTTTGGCACGATGTTTTAGTTAAAAAATCGTTAAAAATCGTTTTTTCCGATTAGTGCGCACTAACTCCCGTTAGTGCGCACTAACAGAAAATGATACAATTTGACACTTTTCAGGTCAGTTAAGGTCAGTTTAGGAATGAATATGTATTCCTATTGGCTGCCCTCTTATTTATTCATGTTACCAAGGTTCCCACTGACAGTATATGGGGGATGGGAAATGGAAACAGTTGGTAGCTTGACAAAAAAAGTAATGTGATCAGTCAATGTGACTAGAACTTGTGCCCTAACCCTGAAACCAGGGGTGTTGTGATCTTCCTGCACACAGTGCCTTTTCCACAAGCTGGAGTCAATGTGTGCAGGAAAGGAGACCTGCCTTTTCCCCAGCTGGAGTCAGTGTGTGCAGTAAAGGAGATCTGCCTTGTCCACAAGCTGGAGTCAATGTGTGCAGGAAAGGAGACCTGCCTTTTCCCCAAGGTGGAGTCAATGTGCTGTAAAGGAGACCTGTCTTATCCCCAGGCTGGAGTCAGTGTGTACAGAAAAGGTGACCTGCCTTTTCCCCAAGCTGGAATCAATGTGTGCAGTAAAGGATACCTGCCTTTTCCCCAAGCTGGAATCAATGTGTGCAGTAAAGGAGACCTGCCTTTTCTACAAGCTGGAGTCAATGTGTGGAGTAAAGGAGACCTGCCTTTTCCACATGCTGGAGTCAATGTGTGCAGTAAAGGAGATTTGCCTTTTCCACAGCTGGAGTCAGTGTGTGCAGTAAAGGAGACCTGCCTTGTCCCCAAGCTGGAGTCAGTGTGTGCAGTAAAGGAGATCTACCATGTCCCCAAGCTGGAGTCAGTGTGTGCAGTAAAGTAGACCTGCCTTTTCCACAAGCTGGAGTCAATGTGTGCAGTAAAGGAGACCTGCCTTTTCCACATGCTGGAGTCAATGTGTGCAGTAAAGGACTTTTCTTCTTTGCCTTTGCAACAGACTCTCTCTGTTGTGCCTGGACTGTGCTTCCTGTGCCTTGGCTCAGTGTCTACATGCCTCCAGTGTCTTCATGTTCCTGTGCTTTAGTGTCCTTAATCCCTCTGATCTTCACCTCCAAAGTTTCCTGCCCTTGACCGTGGATCCTACTGTTCCTGTGCCATCTGTTTGTCTCCTCAGGTAGTACCTTCGGACTGTCTCTGGTACTGACCTTGGCCTGCTTCTTGATCTCTCTATCTGCTGTCCGTTCCAATGCCTGGACTTCATTATCTTTTCCTGCCTGCTCCGGATCTAACGCCTGAACTTAACGTCGTCTCTTCGTTGCCTGACTTGGAACTTCTGCCTGGACTTTACACCATCTCTTCTGAAGGTCGGTTCCTGTCTCGTTGGGTGAACATGCTGAGTACCTGCTCCTAAGGGGCTCTCCCACATTCATAGGCTATCCGCTCCTCGGAGGGCCGTCCTGCCTGATTCCATGGAACCAGTCCTTGTGAGTCCTCCTCCTCACCTATGCCACCTCCCGGAGACGAGTCCCACTGAGGGGATCCTTTGGCGGTCTTCTCCTCTTGCTCCAGCTCAAGGGTCCACATCTTTAGCAACTTGTGTCCAGAGGTTCAGAAGTTACTTCTTACTTCAGATCCATGGCACCTTTAGAGTACCTCCCACTCCTCACATCAATATTCAGATGATATCAAAGGGGTTAACACTGGGTGGGTGCCACTGGTCTTCGGTAAACTCCAGACGCCTTTCCTCCTTGCCACAAAATTTGAATTACATAATCAGGCGTAAATGGTGAATAGACTAAACCTTGGGGATCAGCTACTGTATCCAGCACAGTCCACCTCAAATGTCTTGGTTGTTTATCTTGTAAGTTGTATTATGTGTGTTTTATTGTGCAACTCACCTGAAAGGCCTGGTTGAAGTAGGGAAAGTGTTTAATAAGTAAATGACCAGCCTCAGGAAGAAGGAGGCCCAGAACAGGAGGAGAAAGCTCCAGGAACTACGCCACAACCCTATGCCTGACTATTGCTTGTTACGCCCGTTGGTCGCAGATGGCTGCAACCTTTGATGCTCTCCTTTTTTCTCCCTGTCTCATCAACCCTGGGACAAATGACGGCGTCCGCCAGCCAACACCAGCCTCCCCGGCGTCTCCAGAACAGCATGGATGTTGACGACTGCCATCTTCAACCTGGTATTACCTAGGACGCGCACATGCACACAAGGACCTCATAAGTACACGTCATGATGGGAACCTCAGGGGCGTCCCCTCCCGATGACATCAGTCATCCTCTGTACTTAAACTGATCGGCCCTTGGCTAAGATGAGTTAGCAAGGAGTTCCTACTTGCCTAATTCCACTCTACCTTGGACTTCCTGTTCCTACGTGGATCTATGACGCTGAGTACCCACTTCTCGGGGGCTCACTTGCACTCTTGGCTATCCGCTTTTCGGAGGGCCTTTCTGCTAGTGTCTCTACCAACCCACTGTCTTGGAGCTATCTGGAACTTCCATCTGAGAGTACTACTCAAATTCTACTTCTTCGCTTGCTGAGTCCGCCTGCGGTGTACCCTGTCCCTCGGGCCACTACCGCTTGCCTCAGCTACCTTCCTAATCATCCTGTGCAGCAAGAACCTAAGAACATAAGAACATGCCATATTGGGTCAGACCAAGGGTCCACCAAGCCCAGCATTCTGTTTCCAACAGTGGCCAATCCAGGCCATAAGAACCTGGCAAATACCCCAAAACTAGGTCTATTCCATGTTACTGTTGCTAGTAATAGCAGTGGCTATTTTCTAAGACAACTTAATTAATAGCAGACTTCTCCTCCAAGAACTTATCCAATCCTTTTTTAAATACAGCTATACTAACTGCACTAACCACATCCTCTGGCAACAAATTCCAGAGTTTAATTGTGTATTGAGTGAAATAGAACTTTCTCCGATTAGTTTTAAATGTACCACATGCTAATTTCATGGAGTGCCCCCTAGTCTTTCTATTATCTAACCTGCCGCTCGCTACAGCTTCCTTGGGCTGCCTTGCCTCAGTCATCTACCAGCTCAGATCCTCGGCATATCCCGCGCTGCGGGCCACTACCAGATCTACAACCTGAGGTACACCATCGCATGTGAGAACATCCTGGAATACCCCACTCCGCGGGCCACCACCAGACCTCCATCATCAGCGGCATCCTCTGGGGTATTCCCCCACTGCTCAGAACTGTGTCTTCTCCGCTGTCCTGCTCTGCGGGCCCAGCCTCTTTCTCTATAATAAAGTCTGTCTCCAACAGGGTCCTGTGCAATTGAGTGAGGATCCTCCCTGTGAGCGGAGTCAGCTCTCACCTCGGCCCAGGGTTCACATTCATATAAAACCATAACATTGCTGTGGCACTGCTGAGGTAAGCAGGCTTTTGCTGCTTTTTCTGTTTATGTAAAAAATAAAAGTGCATTTTCTGTTGAAAGCCAGACTCCAGGTGATTTCTGTCCTCTGGCATCGCTCCCTAAAGCCAAGGACCACCCCATGCTAATTCAGTAAGCAGGAACTAGAGATGTGATTAAGGTTCGGCCTTCATTATTGGTCCGCCGCAGGAAAGTTCGTTTTCCTGTGGCGGTCTCAACAGGCAGATTTTTTTCGGCCGCCCCAAATTTCAGGGTTAGTGCGCACTATTCTCGAAAAATGAATTTTCCCCAAATTTTGGGAAAATCCGTTTCATTTTTTGGGGTGGCCGAACCAGGACAAATTAGGCAATGTCATTGAAATTGCCTAATTCGTTTTGGATGAATGCACATCCCTAGCAGGAACAGCATTAATTTACTTTAGCATAGAACATATCTAAATGATGGACTGACCATAGGAGGGTTTCTTGATAATGATTTAAAGTTATGAGCCAGGTCAACTGCTCTGTACTATTTGTTTGATTTTACATTTATAATTTATGTATGTTTTACATTTTCTGCCCTGAATGTAGCACATGTTTTTTAAATAAATATAAAAAAATAAAATATAGGTAGTGCCACTTTGCATGGAGCTGTGGAGATCTAATTATTGGGTGCCTGACTCTGATTCCTTTGTGTCTGTGATGATGTTTAGGCCACTTGGCAATGTGAGCTCATAGTAGTGGGAAAAGTGATAAAATGGTGAAGGTGCTGAGAGTCCCATCAGACAGCAGGACTAAACAATGAGTTGTCCTGTGCTTGAAGTTTGAAGCCTGCCTCTTGGGAAGCCTGACAATGTCCATGTGTATTTACCACCATTCCCCTTAAGGCCTGCTTATCGGCACAGTGTGAATTCCCTCAGTATGGTTGGAGAGAGAGCCTTCCTGCAGATGTGAAACATCTGGATGGACATTAGTGGCTCCAACAAGCAAGCTGCACATAGGTAGACAATGGTGAAACTCCCAAATGTGACCGAGATGTGCTTACAGCTGCTGCAGCCAGTCCCCCTTCAGTTGCCAGACCTCCTGGGTCTTCTCCTCCAGGTCCTCTATCTGGTTAGATATTGAATTAGATGAGACAGGGCACAGCACATAAGAAACATTCACTATTGCACATTGCCTTTGCTTCCGCCTAAACCTAGATCCCCATCACTATGGATCGTTCCTGGCCTTTTAGGCATCCATGGATCCCGTGTGCTTCTCACCTTCCTTTTAGAATTGACTTTGCATTTTCAAGTGAAGCTTTTCCCTTGGGATCCCATTCCGTACAGTCACCACCTTTGGTTTGCTGTAGTGCCATAGTTACACTGTAAATGCAGGCAGAAAAGCACCTTATTGCTCCTACAGTTTGTGCACCTGAACTGCTCCCACTGCTCTGGGTATTGCTCAGCTGCCTGGCAGCGGGTGAGCATTTTCCACAAAGCTCCTTAACCCTGCTAACCTTGTTCCCTCCCTTCATGTTGAGAGGAAGAGCCCCCAAGCTGATCACTAATTCTGCCCCCAGCACCCGCCTTTCCCTTCCCTATAAAGTACTTCCTGTATCTACTTCCCTGTATTCACTTATCTCTTGGGGGTGTGAGGATCTGGGATTGTAGGTCCTCCTGAGTGCCTGTCAGGCTCAGGACTTTCCTCTGAATCACACGGATGGGGAATAAAACTTGCCCTCGTGCCTCAGGATGAGTATTGCGAGCCTGCTTTCTTCCCCACTTCTGAGGTTTGGCTTTCAGGACTGGCTCGCCATTTTCCTGATTTCTCTACACCTGCAGAAGTGGAAACAGTGGATGTGGAGTGGATGTGCAAGCTTTTTGCTGTGTGTGGAAAGTATTGACATTCAGAACTTTTTACCACATTTAAAAAGCCTATGCGTACCTTTGAGCAGCTTGCCTGAGTGTGGGGGCAGACGTACACATACAGAGGGCCTGCCTTGTGTGCGTAGCTGCTCACTTTCTCACGCTGTTGAAATTACCCTCTGACAATGCTTGCATTTATTTACTTGAATAGTTTTATATACCGTCGGAAATGCCATCACAATAGTTTACTTTATAAATGAATAAAAATATACAGGGTACATAAAATAAGAAATTACAATTTACATAATAAGAGAATACTCAATGCAATAAAAGAATAAAAGAAAAGAAAGCATAAATCAGAAAGGTGAAAAAAGCCTTGGAGGTGCAGCACTCTCGTTTGCTATAGATCTCAGGAGCAGTAAGAACTGGCAAGAAGCTTAATCTGCATCCTGGGAAGCCTTCGTGAACAGCCATGCAGTTACATTTTTTCACAATAATTTTAAAACGGGTTGTAAACGTAGTTCGGATGGAAGAGGGTTTCAAATTTTAGGGCCAGCGAGAGAGAGAGCTCTTGCTCTGTCCTGCCTAAGGTGAGCTGATCGGACTGAGGGAATTTCTAAGAGGCCTTTCCTTGCAGATCTGAGCTTTCGCTGGGGAATGTGTAAGCGAAGGGCGAATTTTCTGCACCTCGCAGGCTGTTATGAAATTATTCTCAGAATGTCTAGGCTGACAGGCAAGGATGACCAGGAAATAAATTAGAAATGTTCAGCTCACAGGGAATCTCAACAAAATGTCTGCCATTTCTAAATATGACAAGGCCACATTTCTTACATGTTCAGCGATGATGCAGACCAGCAGGGGTTTGCAGACTGAAAAATTGCATTGGAGAATATTTGTGGGAGGCAGAGAGAGGCAAGGGCGAGCGCATTTGAGTGACTTAAAGAATCCAGTTCAAGGGGTCAGCAAATGCAGTTTTCAGGGATAAGGACTTTCACATTGTTATTCCAGCATTTATTTTAACTTCCATTGATTCTGCATCTCCCTATATGCAGGTCTGAAATATTCTCTCTTAAAGCCCTACGGTTTCTACAGACTGCAGCGGCACGCAGATCACGTCAGGTCCAGTTACCGCACTGGTTTTTGCACTTTCAGCTAATGATGCTGCTTTACCAGGCTCTCCGGGGAGAAGGTCCATCTTTTTGGCTGACTCGTTAACACTTTATATCTCTTCTCCTATACTGCTCTGCAGATCAAGAGCTGCTACGTGTTCCAGCTTTCAAGGTAATGCATCTTCAGTCCTCAAGGAGCCAGGCCTTTTCTCTTATTGGCCCTTCATTTAGGGATGCTCTGCCTCAGGAGCTCCGTGACATTTCAGACTACAAACTTTTCCAGAAAAATGTAAAAGATCACTTACTGCACCTCACATTCTCTTAATCCGCAGGAGCCCTTCCCTGCCTTTTAACATGCACTGCTGTATGTTTTCTTATGTCTTAGTACTTCCTCACTGCTCATTCATGTCTGTGTTTACAATGTAAGCCACTCAGCACGGCTTCTCCAGTACAAGCAGAATATAAAACTTTTATATACATTAAAACAAAGAAATAAGGGTGGGAGGGAGACTGCCAGGTGGACAATCCAGATGAGAATCAGATCATGGCTGAAACAGAGAAGGGGAGGAGCTGCTGATATTAGTTCTGAGTGTAATCGAAGGAGGACTATGTTATTGATCGATCTTCAATAATAGAACACCAATCAGGTATTCCCACTTTTGGAGAATGGGGAAAAGCCTGATAATTCATGTACTTAGGCTGAAGGTATTGTCTTATGCACTGTGACCTTGCCTGTGTCCTGCAAGGAATCAGATTTCTCGTAGATTCTGATCTCAGAAGTTCCCTGCCCTCTAGACCAAATGCACAATGCGGCTGATTAGTGTTATTAATCCTCTCACCAAGCATTACAGTCAAATTAATATTTGTCTCTCTGTTATTGAAAGCTTGACTTTTGTACCCTTATATCTTAAAACAACCTATATTTAATATTAAGTGCACGGACGAGAAGCAGCTATCCCTCGAGGCTCAGCCTGTATGCAGCAGGTCCCCATAAGGAGCACATGGGGTCCTCTCAGATCTTGGATCCCAGCTACAAATAGAGGCTTCACCTCATCAGCAGTGTTTTGTGTCTTTGCTCAGTCTCCTTTGTGTCCAGGAAGATGTCCACAGGTGAACTTCAGTACATATAAATATATTTTTTGTGCCCATCATTCAAAAATACAATTGGACGTGATCAACAAAACCCATAAAACTGCCCTCAGCATTCTCATGAATTGTGTGCAGGAAGGGCAGGCATTACCCCAGGATAAGCTGTTTCACGGCTGTAAGGATGGGAGCTCATCGGCTTCTGATTTTATTGCTGCTTTATAATGTCCCAGGGAAGACTGCTAAGCGCCAGTGTGAAAAAGTGCCTGCAATCGACAACACAAGATTTCAAGGATACTACAAGGCTGGTGATTTCATAATTGGGGGAATCACAAATATGTTCTCCTATGAAATACGAACATTTGATGCATCCTTCACAAGACTGCCCAATTGGGTAGCAGCGTACTGGTAAGTACCATCATTGCTTCTCTCCTCTCTGAGACCTGCTTTTAAGTTTTATTTTAGGTGGACATTTGCATGAATTGTAGATGTAACTGAAGGGATCTTTAGATGTAGATGGGAGGGGTCTAACAATATAACATTTTCCTGCCACTATTATTCTGATATTATTGCTTTAATAAAAATCGGAGGGCTCATTGTCCCCAGAGGCTGCTAATAAGTCACTTGCTATTAAAAGACATTTACTGAGAAGGTAAAGAGATGGGGAAATGCACCAAGGGAATTCTTAGAGGTCAATATTTAAAAGAGATTATGGGGTAACTTTTTGAGTTTCATATTTCCCACCCTGCCTAGCAGATAAATCTTATCCAGGTAAATAATAACCTGCGTGGGGGGCATTTCGGGGCAGAGTGAAAACTTAGCCAGGTAAGTCTGCTCAGGTAGATGATTGTCCTTTTACTCTGTCAGCTTTACCTGGGTACCTCAGGTGGGGCTATTCAGTGGCGCCCTATCCGGCTAACTGCTGCTGAGTATCTGTGAAAGGTTATTTGGGTAACTTTACCTCTCAGCTCTCCACTGAATATGGAGCTGGGAATAAACATGGAATAAGGATTTTTAGGCTGGTAATGTTTTATTATTTTTTCAGATCTTCTTAGCAATTCCATAGTCACTGAAATAAAGAAACACAGAAGAGGTCAGTAGTCAGGGGCTACTTGGTCCTTCCAGTCTGACCATTTGTGCGGTCACGGATTCTCCTGTGTTCTTCTTCCTCTCTGCCCACGATGCTGAAGTCCCTGTTTGAATTCTGGCTCTGATTTAGCAGCTACCTCCTCAGGCATCCTCCAACCTGTCTGTGAAAAAATACGCTCTCAGTCTCCTTTTCTCTTGAACTCTCTCTGTTTTGCTTCATATAACACCTCCTTTCATTTTATAGAAAATGCTACCTACTTGTGTTTTATTGACGTTAGAAACCTGTTTCAGTGTTTGCCTTACATCTACCCTTTCCCTATTCTTTGTACCCCAATCATTACCTCTATCTTTGCTTATAGTAGTGAACTCTTTTGAATTTCATTTACGGTCCCTTGTCCATGACATGTTTTGTAGATGTGGTCTCCAGGAGAGCCAGCAGTATTACAGGAGGGGTTTCACCAGACTCCTGTGCAGACTCTATCGAGCTTAACACCTATTAATCACTCTCTTTCCAAATTCTGCCTGTTATTGATATTTTTTCTTTTCATCACACATTCTGCTCATTTACATCAGAGTATATTTTAAATCCGGCACACGGGCACACGTGTGCACTTTCATTGGCCTGCACCCAGGTACTCGGATAAAGGTGCATTTTAAAAGCCCGATGTACGCATCAATCAGGGGATGTGTGAATATGTCAGGCTGGCATGCACCGAGTGGATTTTAAATGCCACCCAGATACGCACGTAAATACCACTGCATGCCCATCTCGTAACTTGTGAGAAAGGGGTGGGACATGGGCACTCTAGGATCTTAACCTGAAATTTGTGCATAAACACTTAAGTGATCTGACGCACACTGGGTTCTCCAGCCTCGGAACTTTACTTCTGCTATGGATGATGTGGAAGTGATAAAATAAAATAATCTAGGCAGATCAGTGGGGTTTAAAGGGTCAGGGCTAACAAGGGGGAAGGAAGGCTATTAAACCACGGGGGTTTGGAAGACCTATTTCTTAACTGGCCAAACTGGGAATGAACTGGGAAAACTAGCAATGGCGTCGGCATGAGTCCCTTTTAAAATTCCCCCACGTACGCGGTAGAAGTGACTTTTGCTCACACAGGCCTGTGTCCACTTAACATTGGGTGCACTTGTGCAAGAGGCCAGGCTATTTTATAACAACCTTATAAAATATCCGATAGGGATGTGCAGACAAAAAGTTTTTGTTGCGTTTGTGATACGTTGTCGTTGAGGGTCGATTCCGTTGAATATGGAAGTATGGAGAATTCCATAAGTTGTGGATCTGTCCCTACGTTTCCCGGTTCCCTAAATAAACATTTAAACCCCCACCCTCCTGACCCCCTCAAGACTTACCAAAACTCCCTGGTGGTCCAGCGGGGAGTCAGGAAGCCATCCCTGCACTCGTTTGCGATTTCCTCACGGCGCCGATAGCCTGTGTCACAGGGGCTGCCAGTGCTTTGGTCAGCCCCTGTCACATGGTCACCGGCGCCATCTTGTGCTCCTACCACGTGACAGATAGGTCAATTGGCAGGAGGTCGCTCTGGGACCCCCGTTGGACCCAACCGGAACTTTTGGCCAGCTTGGGGGGCCTCCTGACCCCCCTCCTGACCCCCCCAAGCTGGCCAAAAGTTCCGGTTGGGTCCAACGGGGGTCCCGGAGCGACCTCCTGCCACATGACCTACCTGTCATGTGGTATGAGCACAAGATGGCGCCGGTGACCATGTGACAGGGGCTGACCAATGGCACCGGCAGCCCCTGTGACACAGGCTATCGGCGCCGTGATGAAACCGCAAACGAGTGCAGGGATGGCTTCCTGACTTCCCGCTGGACCACCAGGGAGTTTTGGTAAGTCTTGAGGGGGTCAGGAGGGTGGGGGTTTAAATGTTTATTTAGGTTCACCGTATTCAACAGAAATCTGTTGAATACAGAATACAGAAATCTGTTGAATACGTTGAATACGTTGGGAGTCGCTCCCAACGTATTTTTCGGATCGCTAAAAATAAGTTGTGGATTACAAATACGGTGAAAACGAATGCACACCCCTAATATCCGATGTCAACATCCACTTGAAATGAAAGTCCACAATTAAATGTGGAGAAGCCTCAGCCACTTGAGTCTCTAGAGTACATGAATACTCCATCCTCATGTTTTTGGATGATGGGGAATCCTTTTCTGCATATCTAAAAATTACTTCTGTCCTGAATAATTTTCCAAGATATTAATCAATAAATTTTTCGTGCTTTCAGGCAGTAACTATTTGATCTCTTATTTATTTATTCCTGGCTGCTATCTTCTAATTAGTAGGACATACAAATATCTCATTACTGTAATACAAAAACCCCTCACATTTAATCTATTTAAAAGGTAATGTATATTCATGGAATGCTCATTATATGCTGCCAGATAACCAGAGGGTCGTATCATTTAGAGGGGAAAATTCAGTGTATCTGTCCAGCTAAGTTCAGGATTTAGCCAGAAATACCCAAAGTTTTGATTTTTCTGCCTCTAGTGATGGACAATTTTTAGCTGAGTAGACCATTAGCCAGCTGAAAATTTCCCAGATAAAAATGAGGCAGCATTGGAGAAGTCTGGGGATGGCTTACATTTCACCAGCTAGAGCTGATAGTCAGTGCTGTCCCAGATAAAGTCATCCAGGTAAGTCTGATCATGTCCTAGGGCTGTTCTAACATTAGATGCATCACTTTACTAGGGTAAGTTTGACTGTAGCCAGGTGAATTCAGCAGAATGCAGATGAAGCTATGTTCAACTTAATATCTGAGTAAAATTGGTCAGTTAACATTTCATGGATAAGAACCCTGCTCCCCAAAATCTTATTCTATGAATTCTTAGTGATTACAAGCAGCTGTTTGAGCTCTTTATTGTTTGCTTGTTTTGTTTTTTATTTATTTAAAATATTTTTATATTTTGTTTCTTCCATCAATGTGGATTTGAAAGGGCACATTCATAAAATCAACAAAAAATACATTAAAATGTATAACTTGTATATAAAACAGACACATACATTTGACAACAGAACATCATCAATATGAACATAATACACAATATAATTACTTAAGAGCCTCCTTAAAATATAGCGCCTTCGGTTGTTTCTTAAAATATTTTACATCCTTCTCCTACCTCATATGAACTACAACTCATTCCAAAAAACCGGGGCAACATGTCAGAATGTTCATATTTATTTTAATGTTTAATTTGATTTATATTCCGTTTTTTGGCATTGTACGATTACTCTACAACCAGTAGCTGCTTACTTAAGGAACTGTTGTTAGGCTTTTTCTGATGATGTCAACTGGCTTCTATCAATGCAGCTCATGTGCTACAATGCATGACTCCTCTGGATAGAGCAGCTGATGGGTAATCTGTTGCGATGCGGCTATGGTCGCAGCCATGAGCCGCCTCTTACCTCTGCCGCCGTTCCAACCAGGCCGCAGCCTGACTTCCTCATGGCCCAGAGGCCGCTATCTCACCGCTCCCATGGCCAGCCTGGAGACACCGATGCCACGGACCTCTGTGGCCCACCCGCCATCTTGCCGGCATGGCAGTAGTCATGCCGGGCTGTGTTTCGCAGCCTGAGAGCCGCCGACGCTGCCATCTACCTCCGCGACGTGGAGGCCGCATCCTCGAGGTTTCCTGTGGCATTGGAGCCGCTCCTGGAAGCTGCCTGCAGCTTGGACGCCGCTACTCCCTCGTCGGGCTGCCCTGAGGCCTGCTCTGTCTCCTCTCTGGCTCAGTGTACAGAGGCAGCATGGCCACTGTCCTGGGTCCTGCCCCTTCCTTCCTAAGGGATGGGCTCGTGGCTACTTGCTTGATTTAAAGGGCCAGCCAGGTGGGGCCCATCTGAACTCCTCCCAGGGAGTTGCCTGCTTCCTGCCCTATAAAAGGGCTTCTATGTCAGTCAGTCCTTGCTTCAGCAAGGAGCTAGTCCTCCTTGGCTAGTCCTCTTAAGGACTTCTTGTTTGCAGCTCCTGCCTTGCATCTTGACCTTCTTCCATGGATCTTCGTTCTTCCTGGTCTCTGTCCTGATGTTCCTTGCTTGATGTCCTGATGTCCCAAGTTCCACCATGTTCCTGCTCCTAATGCACCAGGAGGTTGGACCTGTGCCTCCGGAGATTTACTGCTTTTACTCCGAGTTTCCATACTCCAAGCTGTTATCTGGTTCCCTAATTTCGACTCCGGAGGATCTTAGTGGTTTCCTCTATCCTGCGCTATGAGACTGTCTGAGGCTGTCCCGATCTCCTCGTGGTCCGCGACCAGGCAGCCGGCTGTGTAGGGCGCGAAGGAGACAGTGTGGTTCGTGACCAGCCCCACGTGCTGTGTAGGGCACCTGAGGGTCTTGCTCATCCCTCTTGTTTCCTGTCTTCGACCCAAGCTCCACTCCATGTTCCAGCCTTCATTCAAAGCTCCAATGCTTACGAACTTCTTCCACCGTGACCTCTGTCCGGCCTACAGCATCTACTATACCCTGTGGCAGGTCCAAAAGGGTTTGGAATGGTCGGAGGACCACTCAGAGACCACCATTGCGTTGGAGGTCTCATGGGCATGCAGGTCGGCAGAGGGTTCGAGACTTGGACTGTCCTCACCACAAGGGCACACATTCTCCTGTCCCATCCTGGAGAGCTTTCAGTTGTGCCCCATCCCATCATCAGCACAACAGGCTTGCCAAGCCTTGAGTGTCCCGAGCTTGAGGCCGACACAAGCTCCAACATAATCACCAGTATTTTAATGTGTGATCTGTATTTCATTGTGTGACAATGTCGTTTTCGCAGTACTGGAGTAATATGCTCAAGACAGGAAAATTAGGGCCTACCTCCGATAATTTTCGTTCCTGTAGTACGAAGGATCAGTCCAGACTCCTGGGTTGTGCCTCCGCACCAGCAGATGGAGACAGAGCCAAACTTGTCAGGCTCCCCCTATATATACCAGGGTGCCACCCACAGCCTGTCAGTATAACGCAATGTCAAAGCAGAACTCTGACAACTAAACACTAACTAAACCCCACGGCATAGTAACCGGAGGAACCCCAGGCCCACAGTCCCCAACGAGAGACTAGCCCCGGAAAGAAAAAATAGCATATAGCTACTCAAATAAGAAAACCACGCAACCTTCGCATAACAGAACAAAACACAGCGGAATCTCCGAAACTGAGAAAACAGAGAGGGCGGGACTCTGGACTGATCCTTGGTACTACAGGAACGAAAATTATCGGAGGTAGGCCCTAATATTCCTTTCCCTGTACGTACCGGATCAGTCTAGACTCCTGGGATGTACCAGAGCTGATATTACTTGGGATGGGATCCGGAGAGGCCTGCTCTTAAAACACCTGCTCCGAAGTTGCCATCCCTTGAACTCCGAACATCCAAAATATAATGAAGTGCACAAGTATACCAGGATTCTAAGAAGCAGCCCAGTAGATCCCCTGTGTAGAGATCCGCATACACTATCCCAGGAAGCCGCCTGGGACCTCGTCGAACGGCCCCTGAGCCCTCGCGGAACCAATTTACCGCAAAGGGAATTATGCGGACCCTAAAATCTCCTTCACCCAGCAAGCCATGGTAGCCTTGGAGGCCCTATTACTCCTCCTTTGGCCCTGACAAACCAGAAAGAGGTGAGTAGAAATTCAATATCATTTGACACCCCCAACTACCACCGGAAAGATCCACGCACGTCCACCTTCCTCAGATCGCTTGCCAATGGCTCCGACCCCCGGAGATCCTGAAGGAAGGAAGTTCCACATCCCGGTGCAAGGAGAATACCACCTGTGGGAGAAATAAGGGAACCATGCGTAGCGTCCCCCCGCAGCGTCTCCCCGGCTTCCAGTATTCGCAAGAAAGCTCCCTGCAAAATAGGGCCTAAAAACCCCTGACACTCCTCTGGCAGACGCAACCGCCACCCAGACCACTATCTTCAACTTAAGGTCCTTAAAGGTTGCCTGTTTGAAATAGCGCGAAGGGAGGAGCACATAGGGCTTCGAGGACCACACTCCGATACCAGGAAGTACACTGAACCTTCAAGGTGTCCGCAACTGATCTGCCCCTCCGGGACCCGGGTCCAAACCGGACGTGCCGCTAAAATCTTTCTTCAATAAACTCCCGAACGCCACCGAGAACCACTATCTGACCCCTTAGGTAACCACAGGATAGCCACAGGATAGACCAAGTGCCAAACCATCCTGTAGAAGTCAAATAGCTGAAAACGGAAGCCCGAGTAACGGGGATTGACCGTTAAACGTACCATGAATCGAACTCCTTCTGTGATCTCAGCAAGGCGGCACCATCGCGTCAAAGTAGCCTTTGCCCCTTAGCCAACGCCTTTCAAAACCATGCCGCCTGCCCAAGCGATCTACCTGATCGAAACACATAGGATTCTGGTGGAGGAAATTTATTTATTTATTTATTTATTTAGAGTTTTTATATACCGGCAATCATGAAAACATATCTTGCTGGTTTACATAGAACGGGAGTGCATTAAATACATAAAAACTAGAACTGTGGTGACCGAAGGTACAGTTACATTTAACAGGGGTAGCCGAACTTCCTTAGCTGTTTTCAATTTACTGCAGTCTTCCAGAAGACACTTGTGATTTACAAGCTGAATTTTACGGTCTACACTCCTTTAGAAGTGGAGTGGCCAGTACTGCAGTGACATAAGGCCTTCCGTTTCATGCCAGTGCTTGGGCAGATGGGGTTCTGTGGTCTACGTTTCCTACATATAGCATGCGGATGGCACCCTGGGAAGTGCTTGCATTTAACCTGCGGTTACTTTTATTAGTCATCATAGGTGTACCTGAGAGGCCCAAGATGGTATAGTTCCTAGGTCACTCGTTCGTTTCCTGGACTGAAAACGCCATGCATAGGCAGAAACCCCTCAGTTGGTGGCAGTCCGACGCGCAACACTGGAAAGCACAATGGTTTGGCAAACCAGGCATGTGCTAGTCAGAGCTGGTTCCCTTCATATGGTGGCTGTTACCTGACCTTCTGGAGCCCGGTGATCATCCAACGACATTGGTAGATACCCCTCATGCTACATTCTGCTTAAGACTATAATCTGTGACCTAGCCCTCATTGCTTTGTGGCTATCATGGGTTACTTTGCTATGGTCGGAGATCATTCCCCATTTTAAGTTTGCACATAAGACAATTGTGGTCAAGGAGGGTAGCCACAGTTAACAGACAGATAGACAAGGCAGTTTCCCTACTGGTAGGTGGGGAGGCTCACATTCACTTTGACTGGGTGGTTGTCTCTTGTGCCAACCTGTATGAGGATGGGGTTAACCTGTCCAAATTTGGCATGAGATTGTTTCTATACTCGCTTTCAAAGCTTTATTAGCTATATACCTGTACTCATGTAATCTGGTTATATTCTAAAAAAATAAAAGAGGTGGAGGAGGTGGGAGGATTTTAGAATTGTGGCCGCGGTTGGGTTGAGGGTTGTGCCTTCCTTGCAGACACAGGCACTTGTGATCTGGTGAGCAAGGATTAACTTTAGCCAGTGTCTGAGCCTCTGAGGAGGAGGAACATGCTGCTGGGAAAGAAGTGGTTCCAAACAGACCACCTTTGCAAGACGTATGAGATGGAGCTACAACTTGGCATTCCACTTGCAAGACCTAGCAAGACAAGGCAGTCCTTGGAAATACTGCCCAGGGGCAGGATTGACCAGATCACTCAACATGGGGCCAATGATGGATCGGCAAGTGGTAGCTCAGGGCTCATGCCCCTGGTAGTGATTCTGTGGGACCGGGCGATGGTCTTGGCTTTGCTGCGGTTCATTATTGGCGGGGAGGGGAAGAAGGGAGGGTAAAGTGGTATATATGTTGAGGCTCCGCACCTTAGGTTTGTAGTTGTGTATAAAGTATAAAGTCAATAAAGCTGCAGCCATACTTTTCCAAATGTGAATCGAGATGTTTCCCCTTGTTGTAAACTGAGTGTATATGTCGGGGTTGAGGCTGGGGGGTTGGGGGGTATGGAAAGGTGACAGATGGGGGAGACAATGCTCCTGGTGCTCTGGTTAATGGGCAGCTGCTGCCCCAACTGGCTTTACCTGCATTGAGTGGGCTGGCACTGCTAGTAATGGGATGACTAGGGCCTTCTCACCATAGGTAGCATGTGCTGCCACATCACTCACCAGGTGGGTTGGAGGGCATCAAGAGTCTGGTGGCATGATTTATTTATTTAGTTAGTTGTTTGTTTGTTTGTTTTTCTATACCGATGTTCAACTAGTGTTATCACACCGGTTTACATAGTAACAAGGAATCCAGGAGCTCAGGCCTTGCTATGCAGCATGGATTAGAGGTGGTGGGGAGTGGAAGGAGAGGCTCAATGCAACATCATGTTTCCCCTACTGTCTCAGCATAGGTATGGCAACCACCATGAGGTAGCTGTGTTGCATGCTGCAAACTCTCAGCAGCATGTGTGGCTGCATTCTGATGTCGGTGCTGACAGGGATCTGAGGATTGGTCAGCTGGTGATGTCAGGGACAGGGACTGCAAGGGGTTTTAAATCTTGGTTGCAGCGATCTCCCTTTTGAAATCACTGCCACCAGCCGACTGTTCATGTCCTCCCCTCCCTGTCCAATTCAAACAGCCAGGGGTTATCCTTCTGTGTAGGTATCTGGTTTTATATTCATATTAGATAATGCCTGTATTAGATAGCATTGTCACAGCGAGTGTCTGAACCTCTGGGGAGGAGAAAATACTGCTGGGCCAGTGTTGGTTCCAAACAGACCACCTTTGCAAGGAGCATGAGTTGGCGCTACGGCTCGGCTTTCTCCTTGCAAGACCTTGCAAGACATGGCAAGCCTTGGATGCACTGCCAGGGGCAGGTTCAACATCACTCGATATGGGGCCAATGATGGATCACAAAGTGGTGGCTTGTGGCCCTTGTTGTAGGACCAGGCAATGGGCTTGGCCTGAAACTGGTCCATTATTGGAAGAGTAGAGTGTGGGTGGTAAGGCAGTACATATGTTGAGATTCAGCACCTGAGGTTCACAGCTGTGTTATTGTTAAGGTTAATAAAGCTGTGGCAATACATTTCCAAAGGTGAATCAAGGTGTTGTTCCTTCTTGTTGACTGTATATCTAGGGAGGAGCGGAGTAGGGGAGGAAGCAAGTGCCAGAGGTGTCAATGGTCCTGCTGTTCAGTTGTTATCCATGTGAAGTTTTGTTAACCACTTTAATTGTCTTTGGACAAATTATGCAGTATATAATTGTTTTTTAAATAAATACATACATATATACTTTATGCCTTGTGGGTTTCAATGCTTCTACATTCTGTATGATAGCCTGTACTATTTGTCTCTGTGCTTTATATCATAACCTACACTCTGTCTCGGGGGGCTTTGCTACATCCATGATGTTTGGTACAGCAAACGCATTACCTTTTGATGTTGCTGATGTGTTCAAGCTGTTTGGGCTACCCCACACTGTATGGCTTGGGGGGTTTTAATGCTTCCACACAGTTTTTTATAGTCCCCACTATTTGCCTTGGTGGGTTTGGATGCCTCTGTGCTGTTTTGAATACCACACATTCTACCTCTTGGGGGTTCTGATGCCTCCTTGGCATTTGCAATACCACAGACTCTATGCCTTCAGGGTTATGACATCTCTATGCTGTTTGCTATAACATGCACTGTACTTATTGCAGCTTTTGAAGTGTCCATGCTGTTTGTGATTGGTATCACTCTATGTCTTGAGAGTTGAGATACATCTATTCTTTTTCTATACCATACAATCTACCTCTTTTGGATGTCATTACTTCTGTGCATATTGTTGCATCTGTGCTGCTTGTGAGGTTATTTTGCCTCCATGTTATTTGGTATAAAACGTGCTCAGATTCTTGGTGGTTTTGATGGCTCCTTGCAGCTTGTGATACCCCACACTTTACACTTTGGGGGTAGAGATGCATCTGTGCTGTTTTTATACACACGCTCCACCTCTTCGGTGCTTTAACATGTCTGGCTATTTGTGATACCCCACACTAAATGCCTAGGATGTTATGTTGCTATATGGTCTTTAAACCTTACAGTGCTAACACTCCTCTATTCCCATATCACAATGCTTGAGATGAGCATAGAGGACATGTTAGCTCCATCAGGGTTGAAGACCACAGGGCCATTATAAGAGGGGGAGGTGAAGAATGGACAAGTATAGGTTTCAGCTTTAGAACTCTTGCTCTCTTTCCCCAGCAAATGAGGTATAAAGTGGCAGCAGCAGTGGAGGAGGAGTAAAAGGCCCTGTGGATCCTGCCTGCGGGAGTTGCACGAGTGTGTGAATGGGAGCCTGCTTGGGATGGGGATGTGTGTCTGTGTCTGTGTCTGTGTGTGTGGTAGAGAACCAAATAGGCAAAAACAAATGCTAAAGTGTTCCAAGAAAATTACATATACATGTTGACCTGAAGTAGCAATAATGTATATCTATATAAATAAAAATGTAAAATAGTTTGGACGTAATCGATAATCTCAGAAACTACTGCACCAATTGCTTTCAAATTTGGACACAACCTTGCTTTCACTTTCGGCAAGGCTCTTCTCTATCTAGATTACATAGATGTCACACGGTTACAGATAAAAACATGTTTTTACATGTGTGTGGGGAAAACAGCAACATCTGTTGGACAGACATGCAACACACGCTATCTACCTTGGGAAATGAAGCTGCTGTACTGCGCATGCGTGGGCGGGAGTGCACATCGGGCACAGCGGGACCAACATGGTGCTGGGAGGAGCAGCAGCGGCGGACCGGCGGCGATATCAGGTGTGGTGGTGTTGGCCGGCCGAACTTCGACACCTGGGAGGAGATGCGGCTGTGATCTGGTACAGCTCACGTGCACGACAGGGAGGCATCCTCGCTGACCTCGCGTCTTTGGGAGCGGGCCATTCAGAACCGCACAAGAGGGAGAGGGATTGGGGGAGAGGGATCAGCTGGGAGGGCATTGTGAGCGGGAGGGGATCAGAGTCAGGGAAGGAGATTCAGAGAGGGTGGGCTGTCACTGACGAAAGGGTAGGGAGTAGGCGGGGAGAGGTGACAGAGGAGAGAGAATGAAGGGGGCGGTGAGTGTCAGGGGAGAGACACAGAGGGGAGAGGTGAGTGTGAGGGATGAGAGTTGGAGTGGGGACAGGGGAGTGAAGGGGGGAGGTTAGTGACCAAAGGGGGAGGGGTGAGTGTGAGGGGAGAGAGTTGGAGTGGGGACAGGGGAGTGAAGGGGGGTGAGTGACCAAGGGGGAGGAGGATGTGTGACTGAGGTATATGAGCGAGGGGAAGGGTGAGGGGGGGAAAAGAACCTGACTCTGCCACTGCAACGCATGGCCAGGTACCACTAGTATTGTATATAGATGCTTTTTTTTTTACAAAACCATTTTTTTATTTGCATAAACATATGAAAACCAAATACAAAAATACCATACAACTACATGTGTAAGTTATACCTAATAAAAGGAGACTATCATAGCGTCTTATATACAATAAACATTTTATGTGATAGTGAAAAACTTACAAAATGTCAATAGCCACAATGTATCTTGCATCAACCAATACTTATATAATTGAAGGAGGGTATGCTGTGTTTAAGCCAGCATTCAGTCATATTTTTTGACATGTGAGTTCTTCATTACTCCGTTCATAATATAATAGCAAATCCTCTTGCCCTTTTTGTTTCGCCATGACTGCTTTCTTCAGGGGGAAGATCGTTGCTGCATCGAGGACCTTTATTGCTAAAAAGGCAATAAGACAATGTGTATACAACCAATATGATATTTTAATGTTATTTAAAAAACATTCTTTATGAATTTTAAAACAGGACTTACACTCCCTGACATCTTATGTGCTGCAATAGTCTAGTAAGAACAATTTGCAAAGAGATGTTGCTATAGAAGAAGCATCGTTCACATAGACAATCTCCAGGAAGTTGAAATAATCTACAACCAAGTTTTACAATTAGAGCTTAGAAAAGCTCAAATTAAGACACAGACTGTGTCATGGTTCATAATGCTAGACCATTAGAAACAATAACATAACAAAAGGTAAAAGCTATCTGAACGGAGCCTACCTCAGTCTTCCTGCCACTATTGTTTGCAGCAGTGGAAGATCATATGGGATGCCAGTAAAGGAATGCTGCCTGCACGAAAAGGGTGAAAGCACAGTGACATAGTATTGACGGCAGAAAAAGACCAAATGATCCATCTAGTCTGCCCAGCAAGTTTCCTATGATAGCAACTGCTGCTCTGTGCAGGTTACCCCCATGTTTCTGTTATGTTTCAGTTAAGGGTAGTAACTGCTGTTACTAGCAACAGTAACATGGAATAGACTTAGTTTTTGGGTACTTGCCAGGTTCTTGTGGCTTGGATTGGCCACTGTTGGAAACAGGATGCTGGGCTTGATGGACCCTTGGTCTGACCCAGTATGGCACGTTCTTATGTTCTTATGTTCTTAAAACAAGGCCTTGTGACCCATTTAAATACACCTGAGACGTTGTCAAGAAACTGCTGAGTCACTTACTAGTAGCTTAATGTAAACCATAAAAATAGAATGAGAGACAACAAGAGCTTCCACAATAAAAATCTATAAAAAGGCTTCCATTCAATAAATGCGTTAAGACCATCTGGAGCAGAGGTCTTCCTCTTAACAATAATTTCTTGCTTACGACGTTGCAGCTGCATAGATATAGTCCCACCTCTGGCAGAGTGTAAACATTGTATGCCAAAAAAGCTGAGTTCTCTTAGTGAATGGTTACATGCTAGCCAGTGTTTTACAATAGGATGGCTGGACCCAAACAGCATGGATTTACCAGGGGAAGGTCCTGTCAGAAAAATCTGATTGATTTTTTTTGATTGGGTGACTAAAGAATTCAATAGAGGAAGAGTGCTCGATGTGATCTACTTGGATTTCAGCAAAGCTTATGATACGGTCCCACATAGGAGGCTTGTGATTAAAATGAGAAGCTTGGGAGTGCGCGCCAAGGTGGTGGCGTGTCTTACAAACTGGTTGACCACTGTACTGCAATCCCTCATTTTTTTGAAAGTTGATTAATGTAATGCCCTTCTCCTAGGCCTACCCAAAACTACCATTCTACCACTACAAATGCTTCAGAATGCAGCAGCACGCATTCTCACCAACACCAGAAAATAGGAACATATTACTCCCATACTCAGAGATCTGCACTGGCTCCCCATTGCGCAGAGAATCATGTTCAAAATCTTATCTCTAATACACAAGACCCTACACAATGAAAACATGGCATGGTTCAATAATGAACTTTACTTCCACAAACACTCCAGATCCCCTAGAACACAACATGCAGCCACCCTACACACCCCCACACATAAAACCACCACTCTTGAGTCAACTAGGAAGCGTGCGATAACCATAGCCGGACCGAACTATTGGAACAATATGACACCGGAGTTACGGCAAGAAACATGCCCAATAAAATTTAAGCAAAAACTGAAAACATGGCTTTTCCTACAGGCTTATACTTAACCCTTACGCTCTCCTCTCTCCCTTACTCCTACAGCCTTGCCCACTAATGTACTTAAATGTACATCCCCTATTTCTTTCTCACCACACTTAACTTTTTGTTGGCAATTATTCATATTGATTGTATATCGATTGTATATAAGACTTCTATCCCATTTCTTTCTCTCATACCCAGCTTTTCTCTTTTCCAATTGTGTTTTATAAAATTCATTCTATTTATAGACTTATAAATTCAGTGAGATAACAATTTGCTTTGTACCACTATATTATTTTTCCCTTTCATTGTTCCACTGTTCTCTCCCCTCCCCCCCCAGTTAACAAGTTTATTGTAAAGCACTATTGCATATGTTTGTTAACAAGTTTATTGTAAAGTTTATTGTTTATTGTTTTTTGTAAAGCACTGTTGCACATGTTCGTTCTATTTGGCACAGCTGCAGTGTTTCTGTTAATTGTGAACCGATGTGAGGTTACTAAACAAATGTCGGTATATAAAAACTGCAAATAAAATAAATAAAAATAATAAGACAGCATGAAATGGTAAATGGTACCTACTCTGAAGACGAAGTGATGTTAAGTGGAGTGCTGCAAGGATTGGTCTTGGGACCGGTCCTGTCCAATATCTTTGTGAGCAACATTTCGGAAGGGATAGAAAGTAAACTTTGTCTATTTGCGGATGATACTAAGATCTGCAACAGAGTGGACATGCCGGACTGGAGTAGAGAGAATGAGATGTGATTTAAGGAAGCTTGAACAGTGGTCAAAGATATGCCAGCTGGGTTCAATGCCAAGAAGTGCAGAGTCCTGCATCTGCGGTGTGGTAATCCAAAAGAGCTGAATGTCTTTGGAGGTGAAGGGCTGTTGTGCACGGAGCAAGAGAGGGACTTTGATGTAATAGTGTCAAGTGATCTGAAGACCGTGAAGCAATATGAAAAGGCGATAGCTAAAGCCAGAAGAATGCTGAACTGCACAGAGAGAGGAATAACCATTAAGAAAAAGGAAGTGATAATCCCTTTTTACTGGTCCTTGGTGAGGCCTCACCTGGAGTACTGTGTTCAGTACTGGAGACTGTATCTCATAAAGGACAGAGACAGGATGGAGGCGTCCAGAGAAGGGCGAAAAAATAGTGGGGGGTCTCCATCACATGATTTATGAAGAGAGGTTGAAGCACCTAAATATGTATATCCTGGAAGAGAGGAGGTGCAGGGGGGGATATGATACTTTTTTTCCATTGAAATATGAAACTTTTTTCCATTGATAAGAAATCAGTAGATCTAGGAGTCACATAATGAAACTCCAGGGAGGATGATTCAGAACAAACATCAGGGAATATTTCTTCACAGAGAGGGTGGTGGATGCCTGGAATGCCCTTCCAGAGGAGGTGGTGAAGACAAAAATGGTGAAAGATTTCAAAGGGGCATGGGATAAGCACTGTGGATCCCTAAAGGCTAGAGGATGGAAGTGAGGAAAAGAATGCATGGGGGTAAGTTGCTGGTGTGGCGATTATTTATTTATTTATTTCAATCTATATGTTTCAGTCGGACACTGCAGGCGAGGTGGTGGACCCTTGGGCCGGCCTAGTTAGAGAGATGGGATAGGCCGGGAGGCAGAGCCACAGGTAGACAGTGTTCACCCGGGAACAAGGAACCCCCCAGGAGGAGCCCGTAGGGCACTGGGACCACGGGACTTGGCGAATAGACAGAGAGTCCAGAGGCAGGGGTGGCCTTAGGCCGGGACCAGAGTGAGCAGGAAAGACAGGAAGTCCAAAGTACTCTGGAAGCAGGGAACCGGCTGTAAAGGGCCGAGGGCCAGCTGAAGACAGGGCAGCGGGTGGCAGCGGAACTGTGGCAAATCAGAGCTGAAGCGGAGTTTGTAGCAAACCGGAGCTGAAGCAGGCTGTAGGCTGAAGCGGAGTCTGTAGCAAACCGGAGCTGAAGCAGGCTGTAGGCTGAAGCGGAGTCTGTAGCAAACCGGAGCTGAAGCAGGCTGTAGGCTGAAGCGGAGTCTGTAGCAAACCAGGGTCAGAGGCAGGCAGTGGGCTGAAGCGGAGTCGGAAGCAAACCAGGGTCAGAGGCAGGCAGCAGGCTGAAGCGGAGTCGGAAGCAAACCAAAGTCAGAAGCAGGAGACGTGGAATCACCAGGAACGCAACTAAGACCATCCATGCAGTTGTGAACCTCGTTGCAAGGCAATGAGAGAGAGTCTGGGCGCCGGTTATATCGGAACTTGGGCGTGGTGTCAGCAGCATGGGCGGGGCCAGGCTTCTGGGCGATGAGCGCTCAAGACGGGCGTCCGTGCGTGCGAGACGGAGGAGAAACAGGCACGTAATGGCAGCCGCTACGTGGAGTGAGAGAAGCCCCCGGGGTCCAACGCAGGCGAAACGCAGCGATTCCTGAAGCGGAGGTAGGCAGGGTTGAGCCCTGAGCGGAGGGAAGCGGTGGAGACCGCAACAGTAACCCCCCCCCCCCCTTTACGACCCCTCTTGAGAGGCCCGGGTTTCTCTGGGTGATCCTGATGGAACTGCTGCAACAAAGATTTGTCCAAAATGTTGCGGCTGGCCTCCCAAGTGTTGTCCTCATTAACGCAACCTTCCCAAGCGAGTAGGTACTCCCACCTACGATTGTGGAAGCGAACGTCCAGGACCTCGCGTACCTGGTAGGTGGGATCATTGTCGATGGAGTTTGATGAAGAATCTGGCGGTTTGCGGAGACAGCGGGAGAGGACTACGGGCTTAAGCAAGGACACGTGGAAGACATTGTGGATTCGAAGTGAGGATGGCAGTCTCAGCCGATACGAAACTATCCCCACTCTCTCAGCTACCTGGAATGGCCCACAAAATCTGGGCGCAAATTTTCGTGAGGGGAGGCGGAGACATATGTTCTTGGTGCTAAGCCAGACCCGGTCCCCTGGCTGGTAGGTAGGAGCTGGTCGTCGGTGGCGGTCGGTCGCCTGTTTGGCGGAAGAGGCTGAGCGGAGTAGCTTGTTCTGGGTTCATTGCCACAATGTCTGTAGCTGGCGTGCTGTCAATTGGGCGGCTGGTGAGGTGCTAGGGACAGTGTATAATTTTTTGGACTCAAAGCCAGGGCAATCAGAACACTTCGATTCAGAAAAAGATTTTAAAATATAATTTATTCAGCTGTTTATAAGAAAGTCCAAGACAAGTGTTCTGGGAGATGCAATATGACTGCCCTCTATTAGTAATAACTTGCATCTCATCTAATACAGGAAGAGAGCCTTCTTTTATAATTAAAACATACAGTATTGCCGAAACTTCCAGAAAGGTGTAACCGCCCACAAACACATGATGCTGTTGTCATGACAATCTATCCTGTATAGGAAATGCTTGTGAGGACCTCCCTCAACTAAGAATTCTTCTAACCCTGTTCCTCTTCCCACCATAAAAAAGTTCCTTTATCAATCATGACTTTGCTGGCTTTGTTCTTCTGTTCTTCTCTTGATATTCTTTGTTGTATAAACAGGTAACAAGTCTGGTGTTTGATTAGAAGCTCAGCATGAATTCCATTTCTTGGCACCAGGGTTTACTTGAAAACTGTAACCTCACAGGATCTTCTTTTCAACTGATTTCTGTTCGTTGAAAGAGGCATCTGCAAGACAAAAGCCTGCAGCCTGGACAGTATCTCTGTATTGTGGTGCAAATGTTGCCATTAAATAGGCCTCTTTCCTGTTGTTGCCAGCAAATCTGTCTCAGAGATTTTCTGCAAGTCATGCTCAGAAAAACACTCAAAGTTCATTCACCTTTGACAGGCTACAATACAGCAGAGGCATCTGGGAATTCTTGGTTGTCTGCTCGGCCTATTCTTCATTTCCCTCTATGGGACACCTTTAATGGACAGGTGTCACATCAACCAGTCTTCGATGCTAAGCCATGACAAAGGAACTTAAAATGTGTCCTAACCACTAACCTTGGTATTTATCAGATGTAGTGCATAGGTGTATGTCCCTCTAGATTCCTAATTAATATGAATGATACTCCCACAAGCATTCACTAGTTAATCAAACAATAACAGCAAAACTAATTTTCACTAGGTAGCTATTAGCTCTATAATGGAGCTATACAGATACCTGCATTATAAAAAGGACCTACTTCATAATAACATAATCACATATGTTATCTGTCAGAATCAAGTAAGTACATAATAGTGGTATAACATGTAAAGATATGTAAAGATAAGTACACAGAGAGACTAGTATGAAAATACTATGTTTCTCATATAATACTAGGTATACTGGGCAAATCTTTTCAATGAATACTGTTGTTGTGAACAACTACCCAGGATAATATTCATTAAAATGGCAAGCAGGGATTTAATCAATGCACCTTACCAGAAAAGTAAAAAAACCAATAGAATAGAAGAAACAAGAATCAATAGAAGAACTCATACAGTGTTGTGCATACATGTTATAAAGGTGTTGCAAAGCATAAGACATATTCTAGTCATATGCTGTAGTGATGGAAGATCAAATACAAAGGCATATGCATGATAGGCAAAGGCATAGCAAAAGTCTGAAACATCATACTAATTCTGTAGGGTATGTATAGTGCTATCCAGTATTAGGACAACAACCTGTAGCAGTGAAAGCACTCACTGTATGGACAGTCCTAATTCACTTATGACAGTCATATGTCCAAGAGATAATACATCTGTGTATGGCAAGTATTAATTATTAAGGTAGATGATGGCTAGTAATACTGCTTCGTCTTCAAATACTTCTAGGGGAAATGGGGCTAATACCCTTCTCAAATGATGGTAAGTCTAAATATATTGGGGATAATCATAAAAATAAATGAAAGCTGACTCTGTGAGAAAGTCTTTAACATATTATGTGAACTACTTTGCAGAATTGATAAACCATCAGTGTAAGACTTTACACAGGGAAGGAAGGAATGTCATATAAATAAAAGACAGAAATAAGGAAAATTATATCTTCCCCTTTGGAATCCTAAATAGAAACCAACTAGCTTATAAGTCACAGATAGAGTTTATAGTGAAAGGGCCAAGATAAGAAGAAAAGAACAATGAACAATTAATATGCCGAAAGATATAGTAATAGAATGTTACAAATCCCTATAGCAGATCTCCTCATGTGTAAAGTATGTATTTGTTTCAAGGAGAACAATCTCATAATAAATATCACAAGCTACACTAGTAAAAACTCTTTGTGAAAGAAAGTGAAACAGTCATTAGGTAAAATCTAGTAAATAGTGTCATAGGAAAAGATATTCAAAGAAGGGTTCAGCGAAACATTAGAATAAGAAATAGAATATGGAGATATTAAAGATCAGCAAAGGGATTACCCTAAATGCAAGCTGCAAAACAAAAGAATAGGAATAGCTTATAACTTAGGCTGGTGTGGAAGAGAAATATAAAGAGATCTCCCTCTTGAACCCTGAATTATCATATTTGAATCACAATGAAACACATCACCCTCTATGTGATCAAAGCAGCTTCCATAGATAAAGATAGAAAAACCTAGTACATATGCATTTAACTGATTCAGCATATAAGTATTATAAAGTCTACGACTGGAAAATACTACTTAACTTGGAACATACAAACTAATAAAAACAGCATCACTTCAAATAATATTATTAACTTGAACACCTAAGTGCTGACAGAGAATGAAAGAACCTAAATTCTGCATAAAGTCATTCCCACAAAACATAGAAAAAAGCAAAAATCAGGTATAAATTGTACGCCTTGCAGTCCATATAATATGTAAGAACGTCTGTGACCAAGAATAATTTCTGCATTCAGTGCGTATATAGTTCTTTTAGTAGGATTCAGTGATGATGTCAGGACAGAATCTCTTAGCTCCTTAGATTAGGTGCATGTATATGAAGTCAAACCTAAATAAAAGTGCAACAAATCCGATTAAGTAGTAAGAAAATACTTTTATGTCACGTACTCCCTATATTTAATTTGCCAAATAATCCCCACATTATTTCAAAACATCATGCAATGGTCCAGACCACAAACATAAATACTCAGACTTTACATTAAAACATATATGTCACAGCACTGACCACATAATGCATGCATTCATTCATTCCTCCTTGTACACATGTAACATAGAACAGACAACATGACAAACTTTTGAGCTCAAAAAGAAAAACGTATTTTAAAATATAAAAGAATTGGATCGATCCACAAAAGAAAACAAAAACTCAGGATTAAAAATAGAATAGATCTATTAAAAATGAAAAAGGAATCAAACTGGAATAAACTGCATTCTTCATCTCCCATAAAACAGAGACAGATGTGCTTTGTGCTTTGGTACCCTGGAAAGAAATCTAATATATAACAGTTAATATAATGATTAAAATGAAATTTAAAAATGACATTACAGGTTCCTTAAAAGTCAAACTGCTATTATACCTTAATTCAGCAAAAAGCAGTCATAAAGCTACTTTCCTTTCTATGATGGTCCACCTCTAGGAGGCGCTGTCCCTTGTGATAAGAGCTACTTCCTTTTACAAATCTAAAATCTTTTCTTTTTTTTTTTTTTTCTATGCTTGTAAACTCCTAACTCGCCTTCTAAAAGAGAAACTTAAAACAAACAACTTTGCACTTAATTAGAAGTCATTTATTTCCATCCCATATGCATATGTTCCACAAAGTTCTTACTACCAAATCCTGTAAATACCCTAAATAGAAATACGAATCATTTCCAAAAGTACAGACATATCAGCTAGGAGTCTGGAAGTCTGCAAAATAAAAGGATGGCACATACTAATATGCATTAAACATTTTTTCTTACTGGCACATAAATAGATAATAGGCATTGCTGCTTAACTCTCTGCTGTTCACCGTCTCACAATCTTACTCCTTTACATATCATCTAACCAGTCCACAATACAACGTCCAATACCTGAACTCCCATCAACACAGTGCCGTCCGTTTATTTCTGACCTGTGTTTAATTTAAAATAAATCATATCTTCACACAATTAAATGCAACTGACTTACATCTTTTCTCTACTTTTACCCAAAACATTCTAAATTTCCCACCTCACAACCTTCTGCATATGCATTCTGTCATTGTGACGCACAGTTAACATACTGCCATAGCACGTTACCTACCTACATCAACATAAAAGAATTCTCTTCCCTCTTTAACATTACATCATCTCTCATCCCTAATATTCACTTTCCCCATACTTTCAACACAAATTTCTGTTTTCACATTAAACAGATCAATTCATTAGTCCCTCTTCTATCCCCTTTGCACTTCGTCCTATAACATACTTAACCATATCAAACCTCTTACCTCAGCAGAATTGTACAATTCATTTTAAAAGTGACTCACTCCCAGGTTTTTTTTTTTTTTCTTTCTTCTCAAACACATTCCTAAGGGGGGGTTCACCTCCTCTCCCCCCAAACAACTGTTACACTCAATGAATCGGTTTGTTAAGTGATAAAAACACTTAAACAGATCATTTCATTAAAATGGAGTCGCTCTCTTGTGGTATTTCTATAGATTGTTTTCCTTTCTTTCTCTCTGCCTATACCCCTGACCAAAGAAAAAACGATACATCCCTCTTCAATGATAAATCAAATCTAATTATGAATGGCTTTAAATAAACACAGGTTCATGCTTTCGTTCTTACCAAATGAAATAAAACACACTGCACATAGTGCTAAAATCTCTTCACAATAAACTCTCGTTAATCACACAATTCTAAAAGCATCTCTGCATTAATGATGGGAAATAAATCCAAAAACTAAGAGAAACAGATAAGTAGAAGAAAAAATGTGTGAAGCTTGCTGGGCTGATTATTCTTCTTCTACGTTTACAGTAAACATAAGAATCCTTGTGGCCAGCCATGGCTACATCATTCAGCCCTGTACCTTGAGGGGGAGGGGGGAGAAGCCAAACACCATAAAACTGAAAAAAATTCATTTCTCTGGTTATGATACCCTAACAGCAATCAAGCATTAACTCCAAAGCAAACTTAAATATGAACTGATAAAAATAAATCTCATAAACTAAAATAAACTGGATGCATTTATGTACCTCTGGTCACAGTCAGCTGTAAACTATAATATCCAGCCATGCAGTTTCTAGTTTTAAAAGCACCGCATTTGTTTGTGTTTAACAACTAAACTTTGGTAAAAAATCCACTAACTAAAAACTCCTTATCATACTAATTATAACTTTCAACTTACCAATTGTAACTTATTCCCTCCTTCTCCTTCTGAATCTACACACTCACAACTGCTCTACTCAGCCGCTCCCCAGGTGTAAAGTGAAACTGCTGCCGAGCCTAAAAGCCATGCGGTCTGAGGACAAAAGACCCCAGACTAACTAGTGCTGGCTACCCCTCTCTTTTTCAACTGTTCAATCTGAAAATAGCATAACTTAGTTTAGATTTTAATCAAATCATCAACTCATGTCCTGTCTCCCTAACATACATTAAAAAACATTTTGCAAAAAGTATTCTGAACCCGATGCAACACACAATCTATATACACTGTACAACAAATAAAATAAAAACATTGATACTTACAGATTTTTCCTTTTTTTTTTTTTTTTTCTTGGTACATACGCACAAAATGGATCCTACTTCATTCCACATCTGCTCCGAACTCATAATATTTCGGGATAACCTCCAGTCTACCTGGGCAACTCAATCTTTGAATGACCAGCCAATGAACCATTCAAGAACCTAGTGCTAGTTTGTCCACCAAACATAACACTACAGCTTATTAATAATTAATAATTATAATAACAACAGCTATTAGAGTCCCATCTGGGGTGCCAAAATGTATAATTTTTTGGACTCAAAGCCAGGGCAATCAGAACACTTCGATTCAGAAAAAGATTTTAAAATATAATTTATTCAGCTGTTTATAAGAAAGTCCAAGACAAGTGTTCTGGGAGATGCAATATGACTGCCCTCTATTAGTAATAACTTGCATCTCATCTAATACAGGAAGAGAGCCTTCTTTTATAATTAAAACATACAGTATTGCCGAAACTTCCAGAAAGGTGTAACCGCCCACAAACACATGATGCTGTTGTCATGACAATCTATCCTGTATAGGAAATGCTTGTGAGGACCTCCCTCAACTAAGAATTCTTCTAACCCTGTTCCTCCTCCCACCATAAAAAAGTTCCTTTATCATTCATGACTTTGCTGGCTTTGTTCTTCTGTTCTTCTCTTGATATTCTTTGTTGTATAAACAGGTAACAAGTCTGGTGTTTGAATAGAAGCTCAGCATGAATTCCATTTCTTGGCACCAGGGTTTACTTGAAAACTGTAACCTCACAGGATCTTCTTTTCAACTGATTTCTGTTCGTTGAAAGAGGCATCTGCAAGACAAAAGCCTGCAGCCTGGACAGTATCTCTGTATTGTGGTGCAAATGTTGCCATTAAATAGGCCTCTTTCCTGTTGTTGCCAGCAAATCTGTCTCAGAGATTTTCTGCAAGTCATGCTCAGAAAAACACTCAAAGTTCATTCACCTTTGACAGGCTACAATACAGCAGAGGCATCTGGGAATTCTTGGTAGTCTGCTCGGCCTATTCTTCAACAGCGAGTGGCAGTGGAGGTCTCAGCTGTTTTCCGTAAACTAGCTGGAATGGTGATAGCCCGGTGGCTGCGTGTGCTTGATTGTTATAGGCAAACTCGGCCCAGGGCAGTAGCTCTGACCAGTTGTCTTGTCTTTCATTGGTGAAGGCTCGAAGGTAGGTTTTCAGGGTCCGATTCATCCTTTCAGACTGTCCGTTACTCTGTGGGTGGAAAGCTGTAGAGAAGCTGAGTTTTACCTTGAAGCTCTTGCAGAGAGCCCTCCAATAGCGTGCAACAAACTGGGGTCACCGGTCAGACACAATATCCTGTGGAAGGCCGTGTAGCCTAAAAATATGCTGGGCAAAGAGGAGAGCCAGCTCGGGCGCCGAAGGCAGCTTGGGCAGCGGGACTAGGTGCACCATTTTCGAGAAACGGTCGACGGTAACCCAGATAACCGTTTGACCGCGAGACATGGGTAAGTCCACCATGAAGTCTGTAGCGAGGTGGGTCCAGGGCTCTGTGGGAACTGGCAGCGGTTGTAAGAGACCACATGGGGCACCAGGACTGGGTTTTTGACGGGCGCAGGTGGGAAAGGAACTCACGTAGGTGCGTACATCTCGTCGGATGTTGGACCACCAGTAGAAACGGTTGATGAGTTCCAGGGTTCTCTCGTGCCCTGCATGTCCTCCAGTGAGGGAGTCATGAGCCCAGCTTAGTGTCTTTAAACGATCTCGTCGAGGAACCACAGTCCTATCTTGGGAGAGGACTATCAAAGCAGACAGGCGAACCTTACTAGGGTCGAGGATATACTGAGGAGGTTCTTGATCCTCCTCAGAAAAGGAAGTCCGGGAGAGAGCATCAGCTCGGAGATTCTTGGCCGCCGGTTGGTATTGTAAGATAAAATCAAAGCGGCTGAAAAACAAGGCCCAGCGGGCTTGGCGAGGGTTTAGTCATTGAGCCTGAGATAAGAATTCTAAGTTTTTGTGGTCCGTATACACGGTGGTCGTGTGTCGAGCCCCCTCGAGCCATTGCCTCCACTCTTGAAAAGCAAGCTTGATTGCTAGCAGCTCCTTATCATCAATGGATTAATTAATCTCGGCAGGGGAAAACTTCCTGGAGAAGTAGGAACAGGGGAGGAGCTGTCCAGAGTTGGAGTGTTGACTGAGGACTGCCCCGACGGCAATGCTGGAAGTGTTGACTTCTACAATAAATGGTCTGGTGGGATCTGGGTGACGGAGACAGCTGTCCGAGAGGAAAGCTTCTTTCAAGTCGGTAAAGGCTGCGACTGCAGTGTCAGGCCAATTCTTGGCGTCGGCTCCCTTGCGGGTCAGGGCCATAAGAGGAGCCACTCGGTGAGAGTACTGAGGAATAAAATGTCTGTAGAAGTTGGCAAAGCCTAGGAACCTCTGGAGAGCCTTGAGCCCCTTGGGTTGTGGCCACCTAGTTATGGCAGCAACTTTTTCAGGGTCCATTCGAAAGCCAGTGGAGGAGATGATGTATCCGAGGAAGGGCAGAGTCTCAGCCTCAAAAATGCATTTTTCGAGCTTGGCGTACAAGTGGTTATCTCAGAGGGCCTGCAGAACTTGTGCAACGTGGGGACGATGGGTCTCCAGATCCTTGGAGAAGATGAGCACGTCATCTAGGTAGACGATGACATGTGAGTGGAGCATGTCGCGTAGGACTTCATTCATGAGGTTCTGGAAGATGGCTGGGGCGTTGCAGAGACCAAGGGGCATTACTAGGTACTCGTAATGCCCGTCCCTGGTTTTAAAGGCCGTCTTCCACTCGTCTCCGGGGAGAATGCGAACCAGGTTATAGGCCCCCTCGGAGGTCTAGCTTGGTAAAGATGCGTGCTCCCTGAAGGCGGTCCAAGAGCTCAGGGATCAGAGGTAGCGGATGCCGATCTCGCTTGGTAATGGCATTCAAGCCACGATAGTCTATACATGGCCGGAGGGAGCCATCCTTCTTGGCCACAAAGAAGAAACCGGCTCCGGCAGGCGAGCGAGAAGAGCGGATAAAGCCCTTGGCTAGGTTCTCAGTCACATATTGGGACATGGCAGTGGTCTCTGGTAAAGACAAAGGATACACCCGGCCACGGGGAGGCGTGGTGCCTGACAGCAAGTCAATCGGGCAATCAAAAGGCCGGTGTTGAGGGAGTATCTCAGCCATCTCTTTGGAAAAAACGTCAGCAAAGCCCTGATATGGTTCGGGCAGCAGAAGCGAGGAGCAGAGGTACAAGGGTTTGGGTGGTCGAGGGAGATGTAAGCAATGTTCAAAACAAAAGGGACTCCATCGGACCAGCTGAAAGTTATCCCACTGTATTAGGGGCGAGTGTTGACGCAACCAGGGTAGTCCAAGAACCAAGGAATGCACAGCTCGTTCCAGGACTAGCAGTGAGATCTTATCCGAATGGAATAGTCCTGTTTGGAGAGTCAAGGGGGCCGTGGAGCAGGTGATGAGTCCAGGGAGTAGGGTGCCCTGGATTGAAGAAATCCGCAGAGGAGGAACCTTCTGTAGCGTGGGTAGAGATAGCTGATTCACCAGGTCGGCCACAATGAAATTCCCCTCGGCACCAGAATCGATGAAAGCACGGATCTGGAGTTCCCCACCGGGGTATTTCAGAGTTACTGGCAAGGTACATAGAGGAGCTGATCCTGTAGCGCCTAGGTGTAGCTCCTCGGTATAACCTAGGCATGGTCGTTTCCCGGACGTTCCGGGCAATTGGCGAGGAAGTGACCCTTGCCTCCGCAATAGAGACAAAGGCCTAGCGAGCGACATCTCCTCCTTTCCTCCGGGGTCAGTGGGGATCTACCCAATTGCATGGGTTCCCCACTGCTGACAGGAGCCGGGAGGACCTTAGGAGCCAGAGCTCTGGAGGCAGTGGATGTCTGTGGAAATGCCTTCCAATAGGCGCGGGTCTCTTTATCCCGCTGCTGAAGGCGGCGATCGACCCTGCCAGCGATATCAATCAAGTCATTTAGGTCTTCCGGGAGGTCCCGACCTGCTAACTCATCCTTGATTCGACTAGCAAGTCCCTCGAGGAAGATTCCCCTGAGGCAGTCATCTCGTCAGCCAACTTCCATGGCCAGCGTGCGAAAGTCTATGGTGTATTCGGCCACCGGGCGATTCCCTTGCCTGAGGTGCAAGAGTTCCGAGGCCGCTGTGGTCTGGCGTACAGGGTCATCGAAAGCGAGTCGAAAGTTAAGGACAAATTCCTATAGATTCTGTAGCAAGGGATCCTGACGCTCCCATGGGTGAAGCCCAGTCGAGGGCCTTACCATCCAGTAGAGAGAATATAAAGGCTACTTTAACAGCGTCTGAGGGGAAATGCGCAGGTAAGAGAGCAAAACGCACATAGCACTGATTTATAAAACCACGGCATGTCTTGATATGTCCGGCATACCGGGTAGGCGTGGGTAACTGAGTCACTGAAGCTGAACTGGGTGCCGGTGCCGGCGGAAGGACTAGAGGCGGTTCCGGAGGAGAGGCCTCCAGACGAGAGACCAGTTGTTCCACAGTAGCAGCGAGTGTGTCGATATAGTGCTGTTGCTGTTGTAGGCGCTGTGCCATCCCTGGAATAGCCTGCAGGCTTGGGGCCTCCGCCGAGTCCATGGCCTTGCAAACTGTTGCAGTCGGACACTGCAGGCGAGGTGGTGGACCCTTGGGCAGGCCTAGTTAGAGAGATGGGATAGGCCGGGAGGCGGAGCCACAGGTAGAGAGTGTTCACCCGGGAACCAGGAACCCCCCAGGAGGAGCCCGTAGGGCACTGGAACCACGGGACTAGGTGAATAGACAGAGAGTCCAGAGGCAGAGGTGGCCTTAGGCCAGGACCAGAGTGAGCAGGAAAGACAGGAAGTCCAAAGTACTCTGGAAGCAGGGAACCGGCTGTACAGGGCCGAGGGCCAGCTGAAGACAGGGCAGCGGGCGGCAGCGGAACTGTGGCAAACCGGAGCTGAAGCAGGCTGTAGGCTGAAGCGGAGTCTGTAGCAAACCGGAGCTGAAGCAGGCTGTAGGCTGAAGCGGAGTCTGTAGCAAACCGGAGCTGAAGCAGGCTGTAGGCTGAAGCGGAGTCTGTAGCAAACCGGAGCTGAAGCAGGCTGTAGGCTGAAGTGGAGTTTGTAGCAAACCAGGGTCAGAGGCAGGCAGCAAGCTGAAGCGGAGTCGGAAGCAAACCAGGGTCAGAGGCAGGCAGCAAGCTGAAGCGGAGTCGGAAGCAAACCAGGGTCAGAGGCAGGCAGCAGGCTGAAACGGAGTCGGAAGCAAACCAAAGTCAGAAGCAGGAAACGTGGAATCACCAGGAACGCAACTAAGACCAACTATGCAGTTGTGAACCTCATTGCAAGGCAATGAGAGAGAGTCTGGGCGCCGGTTATATCGGAACTTGGGCGTGACGTCAGCAGCACGGGCGGGGCCAGGCTTCCGGGCGATGAGCGCTCAAGACGGGCGTCCTCGCGCACGCGCGAGACGGAGGAGAAGCAGGCACGTAATGGCGGCCGCCACGTGGAGTGAGAGAAGCCCCCGAGGTCCAGTGCAGGCGAAACGCGGCGATTCCTGAAGCGGAAGTAGGCAGGGTTGAGCCCTGAGCGGAGGGAAGCGGTGGAGACCGCAACACTATATACCAGTATTAAAAGATATCATACTGGTTTACAATCTAAAACAATAAATTGCATTCTAAAACAATAAGATACATAAAAAATTAAAACAATAAAATATTCAAATCCAATATTAATTAATAAAAAAAATAAATAAACAGCATATGTGAGCATACTATCAACAGTGGTACTACCCTTAACCAATAAGTCTTCATATATTGATGAAACTCATTATTGCTCTCTGCTTTAACGGCAGGGGGAAAAGAAGAAAAGGGGAATTAGATTCAGGCAGCAACCAACAAGGACATTGAATTTTATGGTCTTGGCAAACAAATAAGCATGGGGGTAACTTGCTGATGCAGCTGTTACTACCCTTAACCACTGAGCCTGATACTTTGGAGGTAACTCCAACATTGCTCTCTGCTTCAACGGCAAGAGGTAATGGGGAATTGGACTCGGACAGCCACCAATAAGGGCCCTGACTTGGCTGGTTTGGGAAGCTAAGAATGGGGGTGACCTGTATGGCGCGGCAGATGCTACCATAAGCTTGCTGGACAGACTGGATGGACCATTTGGTCCTTTTCTGCCTTCATTTTCTTTGTTCTATGTTTCTAATAGGAGAATCAAGTTTCCTAGTCCGTATGCAGCTCTTGTGCTGCATACTCCGTGCCTTTCTGGCCGATTTTGTGTGGCCTGTGAACAATTTTAAACATGGGCATTGAATATCATTTATCACCGGAGTGGTGTTGCAGTCAAAATGCTGAGAAAGTCAAAATTGAATATTTAAAGTTGGATGTTGGGATGTTTGAATATGAAGAACACTTTCACAAACAATACACTTCTGGAAAGGAACAGTCCGACGGCTGAGTGGCTCAATAGTTTTGAATCCGTCATCACCAATCTCTCACGCAGGTTTGAGCCCCATGCACTTTTTATAAGTTTATTTAAATTTAAAAAAAGCTTTTTGTGAATAAAGCATCTATATATAATATATACATTAATGCTCCTACATGTGGATGTGTGTGCGTGTATGTATAAATATATATATATATATATACTAGCTGTACCCGGCCACGTGTTGCTGAGGCAGAGCCTGGTTAAGTGGAAAAGAAATAAAAGAGAAAGCGACGTTTCGAATATGTTTAATTTCACAATGCTTGTGGGTATACAATATTTTTAGTTGTTCCATTGTTTGTGCAGATATAGAGATTGTAAGGTTTGCCGACTCTTGAACACGCAACATATAATTGTCCATGTGAGAAGCAATTGGTTTCTAGATCTAAACCGCAGAGTTGTAAAGATTGCCCTTGAGCTTTGTTGATGGTTATTGCAAACGCCAATCGAATTGGGAATTGCAATCTCTTACATTGAAATGGCAGATCTGTTGGAATGATAGGGATGTGAGGAATGAGTACATCTTCACCTTTGAAAGGTTCTGTCAAGATTGTTGCTTCTATGACGTTGCTCATCAAATTTTTGACAGCAAATCGTGTGCCGTTAAAAGCGTTGGCTGGTTGATATTTCGTAACATGATAATTGGAACGCCGATTTTCAATTGTAGTATGTCAGGTGGCATGCCTGGGAGGTCGAGTGAATTAAAAAATTCTGTGGGATAATTAACTGCTTCATAAAGTTTGATCTTCAGCGAGGCATTATTTGGCTGAAGTAAAGCAGATGGCTGAAAGGTCTGTTAAATGACTGAGGTGAATGGGACCACAATGTCCCAAGAAAGAGTGAAATGCAAATGAAAGTAATGTAATTTTTCCTAGCTAAGACGCCCCAGACCATAAGATGCACCTAGGATGCAGAGTGTGAAAAGAAAAAAAATGAAAATAGTTGGTGGTAAATGTGGTCTGTCCCTGGGCATCTGTGCATGTTATGTAGTAAAATAGGGGAGTGGCTAACCAATTTTTTACTCCCCATGTTGTTTTGTGGTCTGGGGAGGGCTATTTCAGAGCCTTCCCCAGATCGTGCAACTTTTGTCTTTCTGTTTGTGTGTGAACCCCCCTCCCCCCAACCCCCCCCCCATCACAACCGTTCTCTGTAAATAACCACCCCACACCCTCCTGCCCCCCCCCAGCCCAGCAAAATAAAGGATTTGACCTCCCACCGGCGACATGTCAAGCAAGTACTCCAAATCCTCCGAGACAACCACCTGTATGCGAAGCTTGAGAAGTGCCTTTTTGAACAAGAGTCACTGCCGTTCCTGGGATATATTATCTCTGCAATGGGGTTCTACATGGACCCGAAAAAGGTATCTGCGATCAAGAAGTGGCCCTGGCCGGTGGGCCTAAAAGCATTGCAGCGCTTCTTAGGGTTCGCTAACTTCTACAGGCACTTCATACCTCAATACTCCCAACTGGTGGCCCCATTAACCGCGCTAAGAAGGGTGCAGACGCTCGAGCCTGGTCCACCGAGGCCTGTAGAGCGTTCGACAAACTAAAAGAGGCCTTCCTACTGGATACCTGCTTACGCCATCCGGACCCACAACAGCCCTTCTTTGTTGAAGTGGATGCCTCTAGCGTAGCCGTAGGGGGCGTCCTTTCTCAGAGCTCCAGTACTGGACATCTTCTACCATGCTCCTATTTTTCCAAGAAATTCACCCCAGCCGAAAGCAACTATGGAATAGGAGATAAGGAACTACTAGCGATCAAATTAGCCTTTGAGGAATGGAGGCAGTGGCTGGAGGGGGCCAAACATCCGATCACTGTCTATACCGATCACAAAAACTTGGAATTCCTCAGCCAGGCCAAACGCCTCAACCCCAGACAGTCTCGATGGGCCTTATTCTTCAGTCGATTCGACTTCTTACTCAAATACCATCCAGCATCGAAGAACGTGCGAGCGGATGCCTTGTCCCGCAATGCCATTCTGGAAGAAAGGGAGGACCCCCGCAATACATCATTGATCCAGCCAAAATCAGCCTAGCCAGCACCACAGTCTCCACGCAGGGGAGAGTGGTTGTTCCACGAAGAGACCAAAGAAGAGTTCTTGAGTGGGCTCATGACTCTCTCACAGGCGGCCACGCTGGCAGAGAAAGGACCCTTGACCTACTTAACCGATACTATTGGTGGCCCAAGGTGCGGCAAGATGTACAACTTTATGTAGACTCATGCCCAGTGTGTGCCAGGCAAAAGCCTATCAACGGTCAGCCATGGGGTCTCTTACAACCTCTGCCAATACCCACAGAACCGTGGACCCACATCGCCATGGACTTTGTGGTGGACCTACCACCCTCGGAGGGAAACACTGTAATCTGGGTCACCGTTGACCGTTTCTCTAAAATGGTCCACTTAGTACTTCTGCCCAAACTTCCGTCGGCCCCTGAGCTGGCCCTTCTGTTCACTCAACACATCTTTTGGGTTCACGGCCTCCCACAGAGCATAGTATCTGACCGGGGCCCGCAGTTCACAGCTCGATATTGGCGGGCTCTCTGCAGAAAGTTTGGGGTGCAGTTAAACCTGTCAACAGCCTTTCACCCACAGAGTAACGGACAGACCGAACGAATTAACCACTCCCTAAAGACCTTCCTCCATAGCTTCATCTCCGAGAGACGGGACAATTGAACAGCTCTCCTCCCACGGGTCGAATTTTCTTATAATAACCATACCCACTCGGTTACCGGACTATCGCCCTTCCAGATCGTTTTCGGCCATCACCTCAGGCCGCCTGTACAAGTTCCTGCCGCCGTTCCACCAGCGGCACAATCATCAGCTCTCCAACTCCACTGCCTCTGGAAGGCTATCCAGTGACAACTCTCAACAGCAGCTGATAAGGCTCGAAGAGTCACGGATCGACATCGACGCCCGGCACCAGTCTTCTTGCCTGGCACCAAGGTCTGGTTGAGCACCAAGAATCTCCATCTGCTCGCATCTTCTCGAAAGTTGGCACCCAGATACTGTGGCCCCTTCCAAGTGGCAGAACGGATATGCCTGGTGTCCTATAGACTCCGTCTCCCTTCCTCGTTACGCGTTCACAAAGTGTTTCACGTATCTCTTTTGAAGCCAGTGGTACTCTCTCGTTTCCATCACCCGACACCAGACCTCGCCTCATCCTCGATGGCCAAGGACATCACTTACCAAGTACGGGAGGTACTGGACATACGTTTCCACAAACGTCGTTGGGAATATCTCCTGGCTTGGGAGGGGTGCGGATCCGAAGAAGACAATTGGGAGCCCGCTCGAAATATTCTGGACAAATCCTTGCTGGCCCAATTCCACTGGGATAATCCCGGGAAACCTGGACCCCTAAGGAGGGGGCGTAAAAGGGGGGGTACTGTTGCGGTCGTGCTCCTCACGACCGGCCCCTTACCTGGCTCCGGTCCCGGGGGCCGGCACGGCTCCCAACCACCCCGCACCTGCTCCGGCCTAGTTCGCGGCGCTCCCACAAGGGAGACGCCGTCAGAAGCTGTCGGCCCCGCCCCTAGGACTCGCGCGCACGCGCGCAAAGGGAACCCTTTTAAAGGGCCTCTGGTGCGAAGAGCCGGGTCCACCCCCGGAGTGACGTCAGATGCCGAGGGGGATTTAACTTGGAGTCTGACTCCCTTTCAGTGCCTTGCAACACGGTCGCTCCTGGGAGTAAAGAGTTGCTGATCCTGCCAGCTTGTTCCTGTGTTCCAGATCCTGCCAGCCCGTTCCGGTAATCCTGATCCTGGTCCGTCTCATTGTCTTCGACTTCTGCTGCCTGCCCTGATCCTGGTCCGTGCCTTCGGTCATCGCTCGCTCCATAGCCGCTCACCTAAGTCCCAGGGGCCTGGGTCCCTACAGGCTCCTCCTGGGGGGACCACGGGCTTCCAGGGCAAAGCCACCTAAGTCCCAGCGGTCCGGGCCTCTACAGCTCCTCTGGAGGGGTCACGGACTTCCAGGGTGAAGATCTTGCTTCGGCTGCAGGAGTCTGCCTTCCGACCGTCTCTCATCGCCGGTCGGACAAAGGATCCACTTCCGGATCACAACACTGTGTGATGTAAATCTCTAAAGTAAACATCTGCTGGACGTGCACAGGATGTGCATGGAGGTAAAAGGTCAATCTTTGAGAAGCATAGGAACTTTCCAGAAGCCCTGGATCATCTTTGTGACAGAGGATGTTACTTCCTGAAGGGCATTCCCTGAGGGGTTTAATGATTATCAGAGATAATAAAAGGCCTTGACCTTCCTGGGTCAGGGGCTGCTTCAGATTTGCACTGAAAGAAATTGGTTGGAGCTGTGATCCTCTCCCAGGACTGACAGAAGGGAGCAGCAAGGAGAGAGACAAGGATTTTCTACTAAAATCCCTAGGAGGCTAAGAAGGGGAAGCAAGGCTGCAATATCACCCAGGATTCACAAGACGGACCCAGTGTCTGACCAGGACAGGAGCTCTTCTGGACCAGGAAGACAAACTGGGTCAGTGGGTCTTGTGCTGGGCTTGGAGGACTCTGAAGTTACCTCTGAAGGGTTTTTCCTTGAGCTGGAACAGGACATTCGAGTGAGTAACAATCCATCCACATCTAAGGACTGAAGGAAGCGAGGGGGCAGAGGTTACACAGAGGGATAAGAGGGGGGAAAGTAAGAGAGTTACAGGGGACCCTGTGTGCTACTAAGAGGCCATCTCTAAAGGTGGGAGTTGTGTAAAGAGGAGAAAAGATTTCCTGGACGGCGCCTTCTTTCCTGAGTTACATATCTGCCTGCTTCCACCCGACTGTCATTATGAACTCCCCTGAAGAAATGGAATTAAACTATATTTACCTTGTAGCACATTTAGAGACTGGAGAGTGACTTATTTACTTAGAGTATTCTCGGGCCGGCACTGGCCCTGCAGGGAGACCTGGCCCTAGCCCTCGATCCCTGGAGAACTGATCCCCTACCTCAAGGGTGTGAGTACCAAGCGCCCCGAGACTGGGAAGGTGACCCCCACGCAAGGGGAGGGGTTACAACAGCAAAACCTGTCAATATAATATAAAGTGACATTTTTATCTCAGCAGACTGAACTTGGTTCTTTCCCATGTAAAATCTATTATAAATACATAATTCTTCCCTGTGTGTGCGTGTATGTGCGCTCCTAGGGCACCCGATACCCTGGCACCACCATGGGATCTGGGGGAGGTGCTGAAGAGTCGGGCAGTGGGGGTGTCACTTTTTAGAGTTTGGATTGCTGGAGGGAGCTGGGGGGTTTTGGTGGGCCTGGGAGATGGACTGAATACATGGGGAGGGGGGCAGCACAGTCATTTTGCATACAGGGCAGCAAAAAAGCAAGCACCAGCCCCGACACAGGGCTGAATAGCAGCACTTCATTTAAGGTTTATTTTTATTTATATACCGTCATCTCAGCGGTAGCCTTCACGACGGTTTACATTACAATAAAAACATAATAAGAAAGTTACAATCGTATATTTCTCTCCAGCTCTGGGGTCTTTTGATTTATTCTGTCCCTACATGAGAAAAAAATGAATTCTCACCCCTCCCTATAGTTCGGAGATTGTGTGACGATGCCATTAATAAGCATTTGGGATGGAGCATGAAACCTTTGAATATCAGAACTGAGTTCTATGTACATTTGGAGAAGAAATGCAATGTGTTTATAGCAGCACTGAGTCTGTCCCTCCATCCATCAGTCTGTCTCTGTCTGTGTGCATCTATCAGGGCAGAAGCCTATGGATGGGCAGAGTCCAGGAGTTAGTGCTGAGTGCACGAGGGGAGAAAGTCCATTTGGCTGCTTTGGTTTGGAAGCAGGGCGAGTACATGTTGGGCTATTAAAGACCACGGAGGCAGAGGACAGTGAGAAAAATACATTTACCTACTTTGTGCTAAACTTACTGCGTGCACTTTCACAATTCTGTCTGATCATTTCACAAAGCACGTAAAGGCTCCATCCATTTCACTCACGTTTACAACCAATGGCTGTGATCCAGGTCAGATGTCACTCGACCAGGGCCAGATTTAAGTTGCCACTGTCTATAGGCAAAGGGTACAGGGGAGGGTTTTGTCTGCATCCACTGCCCACACTCGCCACGAAGGCAGAGTACAATTTATCCCCCTGTTCCCCCTGCTGAAATGATCCCCTCTTATGCATCCCTCCTCACTTTTATGTTGGGACTAGTGATCCGCAGTCCCTCCTGACCCACTGATGCTCTGTTTCTGAGATTCCAAGCCAGGGGTTCTGTATCTTTCAGTTGGGTATAGATTTCATATTATCTGACAGTGAGGGGTCATTTTTGGAAAGGTTTACATGGGGGCTGTGTGTGTGAAATCATGATATACCTGTGCATGCAGTCCCTGTGTGTTATCTGTGAATTTTCAGGTTACTTGTACTTCTTTGTGAATAAAAATGAGGGTGTTTGAGGGATTCTGGGTGGGGTTGGAAGTCCATGCACAAGTGAATATTTTGTCAGTGTTGAACGTGCAACTTCCCCGCATGTTGTTACCCCTGCTAGTCAAGTCACGGAGATGAAATCACACTTTTATTTTGACTGCAGTTTTTACATGGAAGGTCAGGGGACCTTGATGGGGGTCTCAGGGGGAAGTGAGGGAAGTCTGAGTGAATTGGAGGAGGTGTCAGTGAGCTGGTGATTAAAGAGTGTGCAGAAGTGAGTATTTTCATAAGTGGAGAGCACTTGTACATTATATAGTTCCTGCCTCTGCACATAAACAATGGGGTTATTGCATGCACAGGTTACAATTATTTCCTGTTTAAAATATATAGGGGCACTTTTATACAATAGGTACAGAAAGTATGTGGATTCCCTTAGTAAACCAATGTCCATGCTCAGACTCAGACGTGCATGCTTTCTGGGTGGAGATACGGGGTATTTGATAAACTCTACATTTCCCACCATACTATAAGAAAATTATTACTTACCTGCTAATTTTTGTTCCTGTAGTACCATGGATCAGTCCAGACAGTGGGTTATGTCCCCAATCCAGCAGATGGAGTCAGCACAAGCTTCGAGGGGGCGTCACCATATATACTACTACCCCCTCTGCAGGAGTTCAGTATCGAGTATATCAAAGCCCGAGTAGAAAACAAAACCCCCGTATTGGATCAAGTTTATATAAACCGGCAACAATAGGCCTTGTAACTTTAGTAACTAACTGCAAACGCCCTACAAACTTGTAGGGAGCTGCGGAAACAGCCTGCCAACTTGTAGGGAGCTGTGAAAAACAGTGAAAACTGAGAAGTCGTGAAAGACATATAACACTACAGTACCTTAGAGAAGAGCGGAGCAGGATGAGAACCCAAACGCGGTGGGCGTCTGGACTGATCCATGGTACTACAGGAACGAAAATTAGCAGGTAAGTAATAATTTTCTTTTCCTTGTACGTACCTGGATCAGTCCAGACAGTGGGATGTACCCAAGCTTCCCTACATCGGGTGGGGTCCTGCGAGGCCTGCTCGAAGAACCTGCTCGCCAAAGTGTCCAGAGACTGAAGAGGCGAGGTGCAGGCGATAGTGCCTCGAGAACGTGTGTAACGATTTCCAGGTGGCTGCTCTACAAATTTCTTGAGAGGAGACCGAGCGAGCCTCCGCCCAGGAGGCCGCCTGAGAACGTGTAGAATGCGCACAATGCCGGGTGGGGGAGTCCGTCCCGCCCCAATGTAGGAAGCAGCAATGCCAGCCTTCAGCCATCTGGCAATGGTCGTCTTCGAGGCCTGAGACCCCTCCTTAGGACCAGATCAAAGTACGAAGAGATGGTCAGAGGTCCGGAACTCATTTGTAGCCTCCAGATAGAGGCGCAGAGTGCGCTTGACATCCAAGAGTCGGAGAGACTTCGGCTCTGAGGAAGAGAAGGACGGCAATTCCACCGTCTGGTTCACATGGAATGCAGAAACCACCTTCGGAAGGAAGGAGGGAACGGTGCGAAGCGAAACTCCAGAGTCGGAGAAACGGAGATAAGGCTCTCTACACGACAGAGCTTGCAGCTCCGAAATGCGTCGAGCGGAACAGATGGCCACAAGAAATACAGTCTTGAGGGTGAGATCCTTTATCGTTGCACTGCGCAGTGGCTCGAACGGTGGTCCCGACAGGGAGCGAAGCACAAAGTTAAAACTCCAGGAGGGACAAGGGTCCCGTAACGGAGGCCGCATATGCTTGACACCCTTGAGGAAGCGAGCAATGTCCGGGTGCTGTAGAAGAGAGCCCCCCATCGCTCAGCAGCGAACCAAGGGCGGCCACCTGAACCTGTAGTGAATTATAGGCGAGCCCTTTTTCCACCCCCGCTTGTAGAAACTGAAGGATCTGAGGTACAGAAGCCTTTGTGGGTCTCGTGGCCTGGCTGGTACACCACAGCTCGAACACCTTCCAGACTCGAACATAGGCCGCCGACGTCGATGTCTTTCGTGCCCGCAACAGCGTTGATACTACCGCCTCCGGGTAGCCCCGGCGCCGGAAGTGGCGCCTCTCAAAAGCAAGGCCGCAAGACAGAAGAGTTCTGCCTGCTCGAAAAATACCGGGCCCTGATGTTGGAGCCGGGGGAGGTGCCCCAGCCTGATTGGCCCGTCGATCACCAGCTGTAGCAGATCCGCAAACCAGGGTCGCCTGGGCCATTCTGGGGTGACAAAAATCACTTTCCCCTGATGGCTTTCTATTCTGCGGAGCATCCTGCCCACCAGGGGCCATGGTGGGAAAGCGTAGAGTAGAAGATGTGGCGGCCACGGGAGGACCAGGGCATCCACTCCCTCCGTGCCGTGCTCTCTCCGGCGACTGAAGAAGCGTGGAGCCTTGGCGTTGAGAGCGGACGCCATCAGATCCAAGTGGGGGGCCCCCCACCGATGGACGAGAAGTTGCATCACTTCGTCAGAGAGAGACCACTCTCCGGGGTCCAGCAGTTGGCGACTGAGGAAGTCCGCCTGGACGTTGTCCACCCCGGCGATGTGCGAGGCCTCTAGCCGGACGAGATGACGCTCTGCCCATTGCATCAGCAGCGCCGCCTCGAGCGCGACCTGCGGGCTGCGCGTGCCTCCTTGTCGGTTGATGTAGGCTACGGTGGTAGCGTTGTCCGATAGGATTCTGACCTCCCGGTTCCGAAGAAGCGGCAGGAAATGTCATAGAGCTAGCCGGACCGCTCTGGTTTCCAGACGGTTGATTGACCACTTCGCCTCCACCGCGGACCACGTCCCCTGCATTGCGCTTCGATCGCAGACTGCACCCCAGCCTACTAGACTGGCATCGGTGGTCACCACCACCTAATTTGGCAAATCGAGGGACACGCCGCGGGCCAGGTTCGACGGATCCAACCACCAGTCCAGACTGTCCCTGGCATTCTGTGGGAGCGGGAGGATCATCTGGTAGTCCTGCGACACTGGTTTCCAATGGGAGAGGAGCGCCCACTGTAAGGGCCTGAGGTGCACGAACGCCCAAGGTACAAGGTCGATGGTGGAACCCATCACTCCCAGGAGTTGCAGGTAGTCCCAGGTGGTGGGCTCTGGTAACGCAGAGAACTGTCGTGTGTGATCCCGCAAGGATTGAGCCTTGTCCTGGTGCAGAAAAACTTTGCCCAGTCGGGTGTCAAAGGTCGCCCCCAAAAAGTCCAAGCGTTGCGAGGGCACGAGGGAGCTCTTGGAGAAGTTCACTACCCATCCCAGGGAATGTAGAAACCGTACTACTCGAGTCACCACTGAGCGTCCATGGTCGAATGACTTCGCCTGGATGAGCCAATCGTCCAGATAGGGATGAACCAGAATGCCCTCCCTCCGGAGAGCTGCAGCCACGACTACCATGATCTTGGTGAAGGTGTGTGGCGCCGTCGCCAAACCGAACGGGAGAGCCGTGAACTGAAAATGCTGGTCCAGAATTTTGAAACGAAGGAAACGGTGGTGTTCCGGGCGGATGGGAATGTGCAGGTAGGCCTCCTTTAAGTCCAGGAAGGCGAGGAACTCCCCCTGATGCACCGCTGCAATCACTGATCGGAGCGTTTCCATGCGGAACCGAATGACTCGGAGAGACTTGTTGACTTCCTTCAGGTCTAAGATGGGCCGGAAGGATCCGTCCTTCTTGGGTATGACGAAGTAGATGGAATAGTGGTCCCAGCCCACCTCTCCGAAGGGCACGGGCGCAATAGCGCCTATCTCTCGGAGTCTGTCCAGCGTCAACTGTACCGCTCTTCTCTTGAGGGCCGAACCACAGGGGGAGAAGATGAACCTTCCCTTCGGAGGGCGGACAAACTCCAAGGCGTAGCCGTGTTTTATGGTGTCCAAGACTCACTGGTCTGAGGTGATCCGCACCCACTCCTCGTAGAAATTCGCCAGCCGGCCCCCAATCCTGGGGACGGAGGAGTGGGTGAGACTGGCATCATTGGGTGGCCTTGGGTGAGGGATTCCCAGGTCCGGAGGTGGCGCGCGCGGGCCTACGACCGCGAAAGGAGCGCGACCAGGGCTGAGACCTGGAAGCGGAGGGTCGGGACCCCGTCTGTCTGTAGCTCCTGTAGCGTCGCTGCGCCCTGGCTCTGGTCCGAGAGGAGGCAAAGGCCCTAGAAGGACGGTATCTGTCCTCCTTGAGTCGATGGACAGCATTTTCCCCTAGGGACTTGATAATTTGATCCAAGTCCTCACCGAAGAGGAACTTACCCCTGAACGGGAGAGAGCCCAGACTCGACTTGGAGGAAGTATCCACTGCCCAATTGCGAACCTACAGCAGTTGTCTTGCCGCCACTACCGAGACCATGGATCTAGCCAGGACCCGAAAAAGGTCGTACGAGGCATCCGCCCTGTACGCCACTGCAGCTTCTAGCCGGTCCGCCTGAGCGGCCTCCTCGGGTGGCAGTTCTTGAGACATGAGAAGTTGTTGTACCCAGAGAAGGCTAGCTCGCTGGGCAAGGGAACTGCACATCACCGCCCGCATACCCAGTGCGGAGACTTCGAAAACCCTCTTGAGAAAAACTTCCAACTTGCGATCTTGCGTGTCGCGTAAGGCCGCTCCTCCCGTCACTGGTATAGTCGTCCTCTTCGTGACTGCCGACACCGCGGAGTCCACTTTCGGGACCTTGATGAGGTCCAGGAAGTCCTCAGGGAGTGGATACAGCTTCTCCATGGCATGGCTGACCTTCAGGGAAGCCTCCGGGGTATCCCATTCCCTAGTGAGAAGTTGGAGAAACGATTCGTGAATGGGAAAAGCCCGTGCTCTCGGCCGAAGCGCCGCCAGGACCGGATCTCCCTTCTTTGAAGAAGTGACGACAGCGGGGGCTACTGGAGCGGGTGGGTCCGGCGGCGGGTCCAGATCCAATTCCTGAATAATCTGTGGGATAAGGTCATCCAGCTCTTCCCTCTGAAAAAGGCGGAGGGTACGCGGGTCGTCCCCCTCAGGCGTGCCGTCCCCTTGTCCTACGTCCGGGAGGTCCGAGCCGCGTCCCAACTGGCCTGAAGCCGCCCCCACCGCCGCGGGAGGCAGCCATACCCGGGTGGGAGGCTGGCCGGGCCCCGCCCCCGCCGGGCCGGAGGGGGCCTGGGTGGAAGGCGACATCCATGGAGCCTTGGCAGGTGGAGGTCCCGCAGGAGCTTCCAGGCCCTGCAGGTAGGCCGTATGCATCAGGAGAATAAACTCCGGTGAGAACCCCGGCCTGCTCGGGGGGGCTCCGGATGCAGCCGAGTCCGCTGTTCCCTGTCCCTGAGGGCCTGGTTCCGGCATCAAAATCGGAGGGGAAACCCCCAAAAATCCAGTGTCCTCCCGCGCTGCCAGAGTCTCCTCAGGGCGCTGTGAGGGTAAAATGGCCGCCGTTCCCGCCAAAAATGGCGGAGTGGCCGGCCCGCACCGCCCGGGCAACGAGGAAACAAACGAAAACTCGCTGAGGGACTGCGAGGTGCCTTCCCCCCTTGGGAGGCACCGTGCGCAGATGCCCTCACGTGAGATCCGGGACCCCGGGTCGCTGCAGGCCGAGCAACGTGACGGCCGTGGCATCGGGATCGCTCTCTGAGACAGGCAAAAAAACCCGGCAAAAAGCAAGAAAAGCTTCGGGGGGGGGGGCCAGGCGCGAGGAGCGCCGCTGCGGGGGGGCCCCGTTCGGCCTGCACTGCCGTCCTTCGGAACCGCAACAAAGTGCCGCGGGGGGGCCTTCCCGGCCACTCAACCCACCCAAAAAATCCCTCCCCGTCTGCCTCAGCAGCCCACGAGGAGCTGCAAAATGGCCGCGGGGAGAGAGCAGAGACGCGGAGAGGCCGGCCCCACCGGCTTCCGCAAGGCACCGAAGGTGACCTGCAAATAAAATCAAGAACACTGCAAGGAAATTGAAAACCCTCTGAACTTACCCCCGGCCGAAATCGACGGGTCACAGCACGGCGCAAGACAGAGGAACAAGAGAGAGAGAGAGAGGGGAAGCCACGCCTCCCCAAAAATTGCAAGGTTTTTTTTTTTTGTTTTTTTTTAAACTAAATTGGAAAAACTTGATCCAAATCGAAAAGCAGCAAAGTCCCAAGAAAAGAACCAAAGGACAAGAGATAGCCTAACAAATTGTGGGAAACCCTGATTCCCCTACTCGCATCTGCTGGAGTCAGAAGATACTGAACTCCTGCAGAGGGGGTAGTAGTATATATGGTGATGCCCCCTCGAAGCTTGTGCTGATTCCATCTGCTGGATTGGGGACATAACCCACTGTCTGGACTGATCCAGGTACGTACAGGGAATTGCAAAATACAGCTTTAACTTTAAATGTACCACTTGTGTGTGTATGTGCTGACTTATGCACACCATTGAATATTATCCCCTTAATATTCTTACAGGTTAACCTTAAATAATTACTACAACTTCCTGGCCTTGGTTTTTGCAGTGGAGGAGATTAACGAGAACTCAGAGCTCCTCCCCAACCTCACACTGGGGTTCCACATTATCGATTCTCACAACTATCTGGCTCATATGCTTATGGCTGCCTTGAAAATATTTTCAGGAAGGAGGTTCTGGATCCTCAACTACAGCTGCCAAACATCTGGCACCCTGGCTGCAATAATTGAAGGCGTTCCCTCTGAGGAATCAAGTGAGCTGTCCCATATGTTGAGGACGTACCACTTCCCACAGGTCAGGGGGTGCTCTTCCCAATTTTACTTTATATTCTGCTGCATAATCCTCCCCTCCTGAATGTTGTATTCCATGGAAATGAATCCAGCTTGTTGTGCACAATCCCTGAAACGTGACACAGTGCAAAGTATTTCTCTGTCTCCAGTAGATGGTGTTTAAAAAAAAAAAAAAAAAAAGAAGAAGAAAAGAAAAAAGACATCAGAATTTATTCCAATCTGGCTAAATCAGACATATTTATTTACAAAAAAAAAAAAAAATAGAGCACTTTGCCTACCAAGGAGAAGTTTCTTCTGAGCTTCCTTCCTTGGTTGCGGGCTTGCGGGGGTTAAGCTTTTAGCAGCCCTCATTCCCAGAGCATTTCTACACCGGCGAGTGACTGGGGGGATTTACCGGTGTGCCGGTCCCCCCCTCCACCCCCCCCCCGGCCCAGAGAAAATAGTCACTTATTCCTCTGCTGAGGCCTGAGCTTTCGCTAACTGCCTTGTTTAAAAAAAAAAAAAAAGAAGATTTCAGCAGCATTTACGGTCTCTCGGGCTCTGGAGGTTATTTTTAGACTTCCCTTCTCTGCACCGCGGCAATGCCGTGCACATCGTGTTGTGCTGCCTGTGGGGAGCCGGCAATGCGGCTCTCCCACGAAAACCTCTGCTCCCGTTGTATCCCCGGGGGAGAGGGCCCGTCGGTGGCAGCGGCCGGCGGGAGGGGGAAGTCTTCGGCACAGTCCCGTGGCGCGGATAAACCGATGATGTCTCATAGTCCTAGGCCTGCCCTCATCCTGTGGAGCATGGGAACGGCGGCCATTTTGCGTTCTTTAGATGCTTCTGCAGATTTCTCTGCAGGAGGAGGGGATCTCCCTCCGCAGTTGTCTCCACACGATCAGAGCCAGGTAAGAACCAATTTTCCTTTAATATTCCATCACAGTTATCAGATTCCTTTTAATTAAAGAAGAATTTAACTGATAAAAATAGGGCAAAGTGTGAAGAGCACTGTCTTTTCCTGTGCTGAAAATATGTGAGAGAATATATCCCTAATAAACTGAATAACTTATTCTCCTGTAATTACCACCTTCTGCTCTCCAAGATTACACTGGATCTCAGAATACGACTCCTTTTACATATCTTTTTACATATCTCATCCAGGATTAACTTTAATTTTAGGATCAATTCCCATGAAAAACCTGAAGATTTTTCTAAAGAACTAAATAAAAGCATCATGAGGTTTATATGGAGAGGGGACAGGCCAGGGCAGCAGGGAGCACTTTGTCACATATCACAGCACAATGATGATTTGCACTCCTGCACTTTAAAATGAGTTCCTGGCAGTCTTCTCCATGGTGTAAATGGAAAATAAAGAGAAGCATTGGGCAGATCTGGAAAGGGATCTTCCTCCTAATGATGATTTTACATTTTGTCTATGGAATCCCAGCTATTTAGGAAAATTATTGACCCTAGAACTTCTCCTAATTGTAGTTGGGTTACAGACCTGGATACTGATGGCTACAGATCGCAGGCTCATTTCCTCTGTTCTCTCTCTGCTTCCCGTTTCCTATCAGCAGATTAAACAGAGATCGTAACTTGGTCTTTACTGACAGAGGAGGCAGCTTCAGCAACTTCCAATTTTATGTAAGAGCTAAACAAATAAAGAAAGCCTTACTGCCCCCAAACTGGAGATGACAGAAACAGAAATGCTGCTGGGGAAGCAGGAATTGTGTCCTCAGCTCCCGATGTCCTCACTTGGGAGACTGTACAGAAAATGTGTTTGTTTGTTTGTTTGTTTGTTTATTTATTTATTTATTTATTTAGTGTTTTTCTATACCGACATTCAAGATAAGGATCACATCATGCTGGTTTACATTTAACAGGGGGTGTAAAGTGCAAATAAACTAAAACTGTAACATGTGAAGAGAAACACTGAAGTTACAATGAAACAGGGATGTTCAAAACTGGGAAAAGAAGGAAAGGCTAGAGGAATTTAACGGAAAGAACAATTGTTTACAATGTTCAAAGAATGTCCGACTGTGGTTTTGGTGAATTAAGGTTCAGTTGGGATCTGGAAAGCTTGCTTAAACAACCACGTCTTAAGCCGTTTTCTGAAAGTTAGAAGGAACGTTTCCTGTCGAAGATCTGGTGGAATGGAATTCCATAGCGATGGTCCTGCTGTAGAGAAGGCCCGGTCTCTAAATGTTATATGTTGAGAGGTTTTGGTGTGTGGAACATGTAGTGAATCTCTGATGGGTCTGGAGGAGGTATGTTTTCTGAATGGGATTTGTAGGTTGAGTGGAGCGTGGTGATGAATGGCTTTATAGATAATGGTATTGGACTTATGAATGATTCTGAAGTGAATTGGCAGCCAGTGTAGGTCTTTGAAAATGGGAGATATGTGGTCTTTTCTCCTCGTGTTTGTCAATATTCTGGCTGCCGTGTTTTGGACCATCTGAAGAGGTTTGGTGTGGGACAAGTGGAGACCTAATAAGATAGAGTTACAATAGTCTATCTTAGAGAAGATTATTGCTTGCAGAACCGTTCTGTGATCATGAAAGTGAAAGAGTGGTCTTCTTCTTTTCAGGACATGTACTTTATGAAAGCAGTCTTTAGTTGTTTGGTTAATAAAAGATTTTAGGTTTAGACGATTATCAATAATAACTCCTAAGTCTCTTGCTTTGGAGATGTGAAGGTTGGCTGGTGGATTTATCGTGATGTTACTGTTTTCTGAGGATATGAGAAGGAGTTCACTTTTTCTAGAATTTAGTATTAAGTTTAAGCTGGTGAGGAGGCAGTTGATTTCTTGAAGGCAATTTTCCCAAAATTCCAGAGTTTTTGTGATGGATTCTTTAAGGGGGATCACGATCTGGACATAGTCGCATATAAGAAGTGTTTTAAGTTTAATTTGGTTAACAACTGGCATAGTGAAAGAAGGTAAATATTGAAAAGCATGGGGGACAGGGAGGAACCCTAGGGAACTCCTATGGAGGAAGGATAATGAAGGGATTCTTTATTGTGGATTTTAACCTTGTAGCCTCTGTTCCCAAGGAATGTTTTGAATCAGGCCAGTGCAATTCCTATTATGCCGATGTTCGCCAGCTGGTTGAGGAGAATGGAGTGGTTAACAGTGTCAAATGCTGCCGAGAGATCCAGGAGAATCAGTAAGAAGGCATGACCTTTATTGAGGCCCATGATGAGGTAGTCTGTCAGGGAAATGAGTAGGGATTCTGTACTTAATGCTTTTCGGAATCCATATTGGGTAGGGAACAAGATATTGTGGTCTTCGATGTAATCTGATAGTTGTGTATTAACTAATTTTTCCATGACCTTGGCTATAGTTAAACATAGTTAAACATCTTCCTTAAAGATCTCTTCCTGTTGAGTGTTGTGAACTGTATCACTGGAGAGGTGGACCCTTGGGCCAGCCGTGAAGATGATGGAATGGCAGTGGGCGGACTACCGCCGTGAGGACTGGCCAGGAGGTGGTTCGAGACCGGCAGACCGGTCAAGAGCTTCACCCTGGGAAGCCCGTGGTCCCCCAGGAGGAGCCTGTGAGGACCCGGGCTGCTGGGGATTAGGAAAGGTCTCTCGGAGCAGACGTAGTCCATAGAACAGTCCGAGGTCGAGACAGGCAGCAGAACAGCAGAATGAAGATGTACCGAAGACGAAGCCAGGAAGACAGTCCGAAGATCAGGAACCAGATACTGAAGCTGAAGAACAGACCCAGAATCAGGAGCACTGGAACTGGAGCTAGAACACAGGAACTGAAGCAGGAACTCAGGAATTGAAACAAGGAGACAGGAACTGAAGCAGGAACACAGGAACTGAAGCAGGAACACAGGAATCAAGGCAGGAACTAAGGAACGCGAGGCAACTAGTGATTCAAAGGAGTGAACCCTGTTGCAAGGCGATTTCCCTAGTCAGACACCGGGTTTAAATACCCTGCGGGCGTCTGACGTCATCTAGGGGGCCGGCCAGGACTCCATGCAGCTGTGCCTTTAAAAGGCTTCCCCCTGCACGCGTGCGTGCCTAAGGGGGTCAGAGTCAGGATCGGAGCTCGGCAGCATCTCCCTCGTGGAGATGCTGCCTTTGACCTGTCATATGACAGGGCAAAGGTAGCGCCGGCGCCATTTTGGTTCCTGTCATCTGACGTCACGAGCGTAGGAGATCGCTCCCGGACCCTCGCTGGACCCCCAGGGACTTTTGGCCAGCTTGGAGGGGCCTCCTGACCCCCACAAGACTTGTCAAAAGTCCAGCAGGGGTCCGGGAACAACCTCCTGCACTCGAATCATGTTGCCGTATTGCAAAATGGCGCCGGCCATACGGCCATACGGCCGGCGCCATTTTGCAATATGGCAATATGGCCATACGGCCGGCGCCATTTTGCAATACTCCCGCCTTTGTGTCCTCTTTATGTTCCTAATGTGCCCTTGGTGTACACCCGCCACACCTTGCATGCTGCATCACACGTTGGACCAATGCAGAGTTTCCCAACTGCCCCCTGTCTGAGGTTCAGTATAGCAACATCTGCACCTGCCATTGACATACCTTACAGTTAGCTTCATGTACTAGGAGGGTGCTAAGGGGGACCTGCTGAGTAAATATTAGGGGAGTACATGACATGTCCCTGACAGTAGAAGAGGTACTGTTCCTCAGTACAGTCAGGGAATGCACAGTAAGGGAGCATTGTAATGTATGCCTGCTCTTATGATCTGTGTGGAAAGGGGAAGGGGTGGGTAGCAGTCTATTGCAATTGTATTGCTCATGTCAGGCACTGTTGGCGTTGTGGGGTCCAGACACGTATTTCTTACCAGTGTTCAGTATTATAGCTATCTCTGCTGACAAACACCACGTATGTGAGGCTAACCGATGCTAAGGAACTAACTGAGTTTGCTGCCTAGATTGGTCTGTCACATGTGCTGGTAAACGGAAGATGCCTTCCACCAACGCTGGGTGACTGACAGACAGGTTGCCAACCTCTGGTGCCATGCAGGACACCCATTATAGTGGTGGCTCATGCATACGCTTAATTTCCAGGCTCCATTGGCATACAATAGTGTGTAGCTATCCTCATCTGCACATGCTAAGCATGTACCCTGTGCATACTGATATATCAGTGTACATCGCCACCATGGTAGCATGTGTGGCAGGGATGGGTTTCCTATAGTTACTGTCTTAGCCTTAAGGTTGTGGGCCACTGAAAGGTGAGGTATGGGAAGGGTTATGTTGCTATCTGCATGCCGTGTATTAAAGGAGTTGCACAGACTGTCAGCGGCCAGGTAACTAGGCTGTTGCTAGTCGTACGGAGAGGTGAATATATTAATGCTAATGTGTCATACCCGTTTACATGGTGCAACTGGTGTAAGGTATGCTCAACAGGCCTTAAGTGTGTTGATCTGGTGTCCAGGTGCACAAAGATGTGGTGACTAGGGATGTGAATCGTTTTTTGACGATTTAAAATATCGTCCGATATATTTTAAATCATCAAAAATCGTTAGAGCCGCGATACAATAACAATTCCCCCGATTTATCGTCAAAAAATCGTAAATCGGGGGAAGGGGGAGGGGAAGGGGGAGGGCGGGAAAACTGGCACACTAAAACAACCCTAAAACCCACCCCAACCCTTTAAAATAAATCCCCCACCCTCCCGAACCCCCCCAAAATGCCTTAAATTACCTGGGGTCCAGAGGAAGGGTCCCGGTGTGATCTTTTCGGCTGGGAGGGGGAGGGAATCGAATTGTCGCAGTTTGGGTTTTTAAATATCGTGTAAATCGTGTAAATCGTGTAAATCGAAAACCGGCACACTAAAACATCCCTAAAACCCACCCCGACCCTTTAAAATAAATCCCCCACCTTCCCGAACCCCCCCAAAATGCCTTAAATTACCTGGGGTCCAGTGGGGGGGGAGGGGAAGGGGGAGGGCGGGAAAACCGGCACACTAAAACAACCCTAAAACCCACCCCGACCCTTTAAAATAAATCCCCCACCCTCCCGAACCCCCCCAAAATGCCTTAAATTATCTGGGGTCCAGAGGAAGGGTCCCGGTGTGATCTTTTACTCTCGGACCTCCGGTGCGTTGTAGAAATGGCGCCGGCACTACCTTTGCCTTGTCATATGACAGGTCAAAGGTAGCACCGGCGGAATTTTGTTTTTTGTCCCCCGATGTCAGGAGCGTAGGAGATCGCTCCCGGACCCCCGCTGGACCCCCAGGAACTTTTGGCCAGCTTGGGGGGCCTCCTGACCCCCACAAGGCTTGCCAAAAGTCCAGCGGGGATCCGGGAATGACTTCCTGCATGCGAATCGTTTTTCCGTACGTAAAAACGATTCGCGGCAGGAGATCGCTCCCGGACCCCTGCTGGACCCCCAGGGACTTTTGGCCAGCTTGGGGGGGGCCTCCTGACCCCCACAAGACTTGCCAAAAGTCCAGCGGGGGTCCGGAACGACCTCCTGCAGTCGAATTGTGTTGCAAAATGGCGCCGGCCATATGGCAACACGATTCGACTGCAGGAGGTCATTCAGGACCCCCGCTGGACTTTTGGCAAGTCTTGTGGGGGTTAGGAGGCCCCCCCAAGCTGGCCAAAAGTCCCTGGGGGTCCAGCGGGGGTCCGGGAGCGATCTCCTACGCTCCTGCCGTTGGGGGACAAAAAAACAAAATGGCGCCGGCGCTACCTTTGCCCTGTCATATGACAGGGCAAAGGTAGCGCCGGTGCCATTTCTACAACGCACCGGAGGTCCGAGAGTAAAAGATCACACCGGGACCCTTCCTCTGGACCCCAGGTAATTTAAGGCATTTTGGGGGGGTTCGGGAGGGTGGGGGATTTATTTTAAAGGGTCGGGGTGGGTTTTAGGGTTGTAGTAGTACACAAAAAATTACCAAAATGGAGATATTATATGATAAAAGGCTTGAAGCCATTGAAAATTCGTTAAAGTATTTAAATTTGAGGATATTAAATTTTCCTCAACACGATTTAATTGTGCCACTTGAGATGTTCAAGGAATATCTTGTTAATATACTCCAAATGCCACAAAAATCTATTCCTCCTGTTGCCAAGATTTATTATGTGGGAATTAAGAGGGGTAAAGAGGAGATAGAGAGTAAAGCTGAGAAGCCACAATTAAATATATCTGAAATTCTTGAAGCATCAGCAGATACTAAAATTGAAACCAGAGCTACCTTTTGTCTTTTCTGCAGATAGAGATGCAGTGTTTCGCATTTTATATGAGGAAGAGGCTAGAAATGTTTTATGGTGCCCCTGTTTGGATTTATCCTGACCTGTCTTGTCATACACAGGTTAGGAGAAAGCAATTTCTTGCAATGAAAAATATAGTTGAAACTAAAGGAGGGAAAATGCTAGTGAGATTTCCCTGTAAATGCGAAATAACCCGTCTAAATCAAAAATATATCTTTTACGATATTTCACAACTGAAAGTTTATTTGGACTCATTGACCTAAAAAGCCTTAGTTTTGGTTAGGAGATATGATGGATAGAAAGCGCTACCTTATTTTTTCAGTTGTAGATTGAGTTGATTCTCATTTCCTTAAACCGCTTGTTTAGCTTATCACCACTAGAGGATTACCAAATTACTTTAAGGTTGATACATATAAATGTTGCCAAAGAAAAATGTTTCTTTTTGTTAGATGTGTGTGATTACTGTATCTAAGATTTAATTTTCTATGTATTATTTGAAACGCATAAATAAAAAATTAAAAAAAAAATAAATAATGTTGGCCACATCCACCATGTGAACACTGTCTGACAGCCAACACTGTGTGGTCCACAGTCCTACAGTGTCTTCACATATTTCACCTCGCCACACACACACATACAAGCCACTCTCCAAGGTTAACTGTCATTGTTGATAGCGGATGTAGTTTGGACAACCAGTACAGTCCACTGACAGGTATCTGTCAGTGTTGACAAATATTTGGTATACTTTACTGACTATTAACAGAACAACAATCATTTACATGCTGCAGAACCCCAGTGGACTTTCCTCCCTACAGGTGTGCTGTTCAAAAAGTTACAGGTAACGAATGTTGCTCACACATCAGTATCAGCAGAATATTAGTGTTTGCACATACTGTATGACCTGTGTCACCATCACGTAATATACCCACCTCACCCCTGTTCTTCTCCATACTCTGTCTTGAAGCCCCTGTACCTGCAAGCCTTTCTTGAGGGACATCATGTGAATGGGACATATACCCTCCCAACGGAGTGATATGGGTGCATCTATGTCAATTGGAGGGACATGTAGGCCCATGTCTGGCCCATATTCCCTCTATTGTTGCACACAGCTCAGTTAGCAGTGACTGTGAAAACCACTGTCCGCCAGCTCCTGTGGAATACATAGTTGGCCAGTGAGCTAAAGGGGTATTCTAAACATATAGGCTGTCAGGCATTGCCATAGTCCCAACGTGTGGGGCTATATGTATCACCGGGTGTCACACATTTCTGTACTCAATTATGAGTAGGTTTGTGCGTCCGTGGAGGACACAATCCCTGACAGATGGTCTGCCACTCTAAGTGGACATCCGGAAGCTCTGAGCCATCTACCTCTTGCCATACATGCTGTAAGGTGTTGCCTAGATGTCCAGCCCACTGTGTGGCCTGTATATGTAGTGGTTCACAGTCCAGGTGCAACACTGAACACTGCAATGCTGTTTGTCAGTGCCCTTAGGCACATCTTGCTTCCCTGGCACATTCCACCTCATGAAGGACAGGTTGCCATCTTTGAGGATACAGCATGTAGCGTTCAGCCTGTTTAACATCTGCGCATTCAGCTAATGGAGCTCCTGGACCACATAACTGTGGCGCTGCATGGAGCACAATTGCTAAGGATGCACATGTGTTTGGCCAAGTGTCAGGTATTACCACGCTGTAGCCGGGCATGGCAGGGGCTCATGGCAACGTTGGCCCTCCTGATATCCCCTTGTGGAGGACATCTCCGGATGCAGCCAGGTGGTGTGCTGCCAGAAGGGTGCACCCTTATAAGGTACAGTAAATGGAGGCTCTATGTGTAAATCTGCATGGTATCATGGTTGAGGGGCAAACCTGAGAGTGGTTGGTGCAGAGGAAGGGTGTGTTACGCTGAGGCTAGGTACCAACTGTACCCTGAGATGCCATCCTGGTATGGGCTGGTGCTGTGGCCAGCAACATCGTTGTCATAATGGCTGAGACACACACCAACCCATGGCATTTACACAAGCTGGGTGGGATGGGCTTGCATATATTGTGGGCAGACTGGGTGGAGATAGGGGTCTGGTCAGCATGCAGACCTTACATCATCCCAACTGTTCACCTTCCTGGCCAGCCTACCATTGTACTGTACAGTATGAGGGCGACAGTGCAGTGAATCCTACATACCTTATCACCCACAAATGGTTCCAATATTGTGATAGAGCGAGACATTAGTTTATCACCCTGTCTGAACCCCTGTCATCCTCATCACTGCAAGTAGCAAGCGTGGAAACAGCTGTTGCTGTACAGTAATGTGTGTTAGCTAGTGGATAGTCACTGACACCCATCCACGTGCAGGTGTTCCAAACAGCTCTGGAATATGATGTCCATAGGTTGTGTGCTGAAAGGCTGGTCGACTCTATCCGGACACCTAGCACCCATTCATTGTTCCCGCTCATTGATCACCGATTCTTCCTATACCACCCCTGGTTTGTTGCCGCACAGGAGTACTACACATGTTAGGAAAGGGGAGTGGGCTGCCGCTGTACATCAATATACCTCATCACCTGCCTAGCCATATATCTGACCCCCTTCATGCATACATTCCACCCTGTGCAGCCTCCTTTTGTATTCTGCCACCTCCATATGGACGACACATGGGTAATACAGGATCAGCCAAAGGCTTAGGCTCCAGGGACACATTCACATATGAGTACTGATGTCCTTTATTTGGACATCAGGACCTATGCTGGAGGGCTGTGTGATCATCTGTCAATAGTGACATTAGTGAGTCATCATACTCAGCAGTAAGGCTGCTATGATGAGGGCGTTGGTAGAGCCAACACGGTTATGATGGGCTCTGTTTGCACGAGCGTCAATGACTGTGTGTCTGCTGTAGGGGTACAAATGCCTGGTCGGAGGTGTTTCCACAGTACACAGCATGCCTTCTGTGCTATTGAACCAACTGCAGGGGGTTACGTGGCACCAACTACACCCAGATCTGTGCCTTGTGCCGCACTGACCCATTTGTGGGCGGTTGTGCATCCCATCTGTTGAGGCCCTGGGCGAGGAGGCACTCTGTTACAGTCCTGAGAGCCTCATTAGCAATTTGCACAGATCTCCCTGTTTGAATACATTGCAGCCAGCTACTTTCTGCACCTTATAGACATTCGAAGGGCACCTGACACCACATTGTAGGGGATTGCATCCTTGTCACATCCACCTGTCAGTCCTCTTGTGAGGGCTCACTCCTCAGTAATGGCCATCTATCACTCAATAGAGCAGTGTTCACATGCATGCATCCTCCCTTTGCCAGCCTGGCCGATCAGCTGTGCTGCTGGTGACAGCCTGTCTGCGAGGTGGCTGCCAACAGTCAGGACATCACCTTTGTGGCGGAGTATGTGACACATGGGTGGGTACCCCCATGTGGCAGCTCAGTGCAGACAGCACTGCTGACACTTTCTACAAGTGACATGTTATGACAGGAGCATTTACGGCCTGCATTAAATGGTGGTTGTGTGTCCCAACAGAGGACATCTATATCATGAAGAGTCTGACGGCCTGTGTGTGTGCTCGTTCCATGACCATGCATGGCCAGGTAGTTATTTCCTTGCTTCTCATGCACACTGTGTTGATCACTAACGCCATCAGATAATGTGTCCCATATCTGGCATGAAATGGGTGTGTGGTACGCCTTGGATGGCAGGTGTGCACTGGACACCAACCCTGAGCTCTGCTGCTATTCCATCAGTAGTTGTACTGTGACTAAACAGTTCATACTGTTACTGGGGACATGATGGCCAAGGTGTTACATACTGTACTAATATTCACATACCATATACATGTACGGTACAGAATGTGCACATGAGTACCTCAGGATTGACATTCCTACACAAGATACACAGTGGCTGCACCCTTTGCAGCCACAACTACCTGGTTGTGACAGCTATACCAGGCTGCCCATTGGGCCCCACATCACTAGTTTCACAGTCACAGCCAGATACGTGATGTGAGCAGCCATAGTTTTCAAGTGGTACTGCATGGATATGTAGGCCGGAACAAATGTACATGCATAGTCAGTTACAGGGAGCCCAGTGGAGGGTGTGTGTGAAACCGAACCACCGACTCATGGGAGCTGGCAGTGTACAAACCGTGACTGATGTTTCATGTCTGTACGACATGAGTTTATGGAGGCTGATACACAATATTAGTGGGCCCATGAAAGCAAAGTGGCCTACATACTGCCATAGCTGTGTGTGTGTGTGTGTGTGGGGGGGGGGGGCGAACTGTACATGCATCTCCTTTCCTTCGCAGCGATTCCTTGTAGCAGCATACAGCCGCCACAACCATGTGCATGCAACAAGATAGCTGGCTCTCCTTTCGGCCAGCTGCAATGACCGCAGAGGTGTGTTGATGTGGGATGCTACAGTGATAAGGGACCTTCAGATAGGTGTGGGCAGCGCCAGATGTGCTTTTTTCTCACGCACCCATTCATGAGGCATTAGGAGGTTGTAGGGCTGGTATGTGTTCCCTGCTGTGTATTGAGGCTCTGCTGCCTAGGCCCTCACTGATAACACTTGCATACTGAAGGGATGTTAGTGTTGCTGCAAGACGCACATGACAATAATATTGAGGTTTGGGAAATAAGGTAAGAGTGACGTAGGTAGGGTTCATTAGTCCTAATGGGCGTCAATGACGCACCGATATGCATGCCACCGTGATAGCATTAGGAACTGACAGAGGTGTGGGCCATTACAGGTACAATTGTTGTAAGGTGTTAGCAAATATGGCGAGGCGTGTGAGTGTGTTGTGTCTCATGAGGACAAGTGTGCACTGTACCGTCATCCTTGCTGGGATGTCATTATGTAGCAAGTGCTTAATCCAATGGCACCAAATAAGTAACACACATAGAGCACCTCAGCAGTGCTTGAGCCAGCCCTTAGCCACCCTATTATGAGCTATACCGTCAGATGTAGGGAACCACCCCCAAACAATTGTTGGGTGGACAGACTTAGCAGGTCAGGCACGTAGCAGACTGAAAAAGAGGTCTGCACATTAAACTATGTCCTAACCCATCAGTGGCCAAACTGCCCTGCTGGGGCATGGTTCTGTCCCATGCCTACCTTAAAAGTGTGTCTGTATAAGGTGTTGGCGAAACTGCCTGCCACTGACTGTGTTTTCATGCAGTCGTGCATGCGCGCATGGGGGATCAGGTCTGAGGTCTGGATCTATAGCCATAGGTATTCAATGCTGAAGAGCCACATTATGGAACACACAGCAAAGCAGGATTATCCTAGCAACCTTGGGGGGAGCATACAGTAACGCTCCCCCAGTCTTGTCCAAACACCGGAAGCGGCTCTTCAGAAGGCCGAAGGTATGTTCGTTGACTGAGCGTGTAGCACGTAAGGCCTCATTATAGGCCATCTGTCGCGCCGTGGCAGGCTGGAGGATTGGGGTCATAAGCCAGGGCCTGTATCCATAGGCTGAGTCCCCTGTAGCAATGAAATAGGCAAGCCATTACAAATACTGATGTTGATGTCACATGTGTGTAGGTGCTCTCTACATGCAGTAGAACCGGATGGCACGAGGCAGGCCATTCCTGTTTCCTAACACCCTATGTGTGGGGCTCCATGATTGCTTTGGGCCACAGCAGGTGTGCTGCTATTAGGAGGTATAGCACGTGAAGGGCCCCTAGACAGTGAGATTTATGTCAGCAGTGTGTATGCGGTAGGTCCGTAACATCACTGTCCTTAGAGATTACATTCCTGTGTTCGGATCATATGCATCATGCACTCTAGTCATTGTGTACAGACATATCTGCTCAACTTGACCTTTTAGGTAGGTATGCATTCCCAATAACGGACATGGTGTAAACTGGCTGCCTCTGAATGTGCACAACTGACTAGAAGTGATCATGCGAAGTATCATGAACGTCAGGACCTCAGGAACACCTGTGGATGTAAGCTGCCCTTACATCACAATTCTAGAATCACCTTGGACAATGCCATTAGCCATGGCTAGACCAAATAAGTGTAGGCTGTCCACTAGTGCAGTGAGGTGAACAAGCCATGTCACATACAGGCCATACTGGGGCTGCTGTGTACCTCGTGCTTGGCAGCCCATAGCAACTGGTTGGGTGCATGAGCCATTCCACCACTTAAGGTAACACTATGAGCCACTGAGGCCTGTTGTGATGGGGACATATGACTTCATCCGGACAGGCGTATACATCACATTTGTGTGCCATAACACAGATGAACATTGCAAATATGTTAGATGTATGGAAACGTATATCTTACCATACAGGCCATACGCCATACAGGCCAGTTTCGAATTTGCGAAACAGAGATGATTGCCTGAGTATGAAGGAATCGTGCGCTGATCCCGGAAAGCTGGACATCACTGAGAGGATCCGCATTCCAGCATCACACACCACTTACACGTTGAGGGAGTGGAACTGCTTTCTGTTGCGGTAGGCTGCCTCCGTCTGATGGGGTGGAATGATGGCCACATGAGTGCAGTCAATAGCTCCAATGACATTCGGAAAGTGGGCAATGGCATAAAAACCACGCTTGAGGTCCATCAGGTAATGTCTGTCACGCGGAAAAGCTATGTATTGAGGCATGTGGGCCATGACTACTTCAGTGACCTGGTGCAGACACCGTGAAAAGGTGCTCTGTGACATCCCACCCACAACAGCTACTGTGGATTAGAAGGAGCCACTTGCTGTGAAGTGCAGGGCGGCCAAGAGTTTGGTCAGGCTGGGGACGGCATGGCTCTTTCGGGTTCGAGGCCCAAGGGCACCTCGTATGTCTTCATATATTTCCAGGATGGCACGAGAGCTGAGGCAATACCTGCTCATCACAACATCCTCTGGCATACCCAGCAATGAAGTTCGTGGAAGATAGATCCGCTGCCTGAACCTGTGGCGACGTCGACCAACGTCCTGGCGTCTGCGTCGAACCTGCTCAGCCATGGCGTGCGCCTGCCCCATACACTGTGAATGTGTAGATGGTATTGGGAAGATAGACCTACTAAGAACAGGCCTTTTTATTGGGTAGCACTACCTTTGTAGGTCTGTGGGGATTGGTTTTCTACATTTTCGTGCAACGCGATATTATCGCGGTGCGAGCTATATGCAGCGATACAGTCTATTGCAATTGAAAGAGGTGTAGTTATTGGCCACATTAGGAGCCGCGCTAACAACGCAGTTGTTTCGCGGTTCGCGGTAAGTCCTCCCTACTTTACATTTGCCCCGCCGCAAGCCCGCCCCCTGAATATTTAATTCAAAATTTGCATTCGCATACCGCGGTAACTGCTGTTAGCGTGGTTTGCGAACTTTTCGCGCACACTACGGCCGTACGGCGTGCAAAAAGTCCTTAGAAAATAAAGCCCTATATCTTGTGGCAGGCCATACACCCCAAAGATATGCTGCGTGAAGAGTTGGCCTAACTCCGGTGCTGATGGTAGATTGGGCAGTGGAACGAAATGAGCCATTTTGGAGAAACGTCCACTGTAACCCAAATGACCGACTTCCCCTCTAAAGATGGCAGATCGACCACAAAGTCTGTGGCTATATGTGCCCCCAAGGTTCTATGGGAATCGGTAGAGGTTGCAGGAGACCCCATGGCTGCCCGGGCAGGGGTTTCTGTTTAGCTCAGGAAAGACAGGAACTAACATAAACACAGACATCATGCCTCATTCGAGGCCACTAGTAATAACGATTCAGAAGTTCCAAGGTTCGCTCCCGACCTGCGTGTCCACCAGTGAGAGAGTCATGAGCCCAGAGTAACACCTCCTTTCGTAATCGCCGTGGGACTATAGTCTTGCCCAAGGGATTCACAGTCTTACTTGCTATACTGACTCTTGCTGGATCCAGGATGTACTGAGGAGAATCCTCCTTCCCCTCTGGCTCGGAGGTTCTAGACAACGCATCCGCTCGAATATTCTTGCTCGCTGGCCTGTAGCGAAGAGTGAAGTTAAAGCGGTTGAAGAAGAGAGACCACCGGGCTTGTCTGGGATTTAGTCGCTGGGCTCTACATAGAAACTCTAAGTTCTTATGATCCGTGTAAACCATGATGGGATGGATCGCCCCCTCTAGCTACTATCTCCACTCTTCAAAAGCTAGCTTGATTGCTAGGAGTTCCTTGTCTCCTATGCTGTAGTTACACTCCGCCGCTGAGAATTTCTTTGAAAAATAAGAGCATGGGAGTAACTTGCCCTTGCTGGAAGTCTGGCTGAGAATTGCCCCTATGGCTATGTTGGAGGCTTCTACCTCCACTATAAAGGGATGTAGCTGGTCTGGATGATGTAAGCAAGTGTCTAGCAAGAAAGCCTTTTTTAGACCTTCAACTGCTTGACAGGAGGCTTCTGGCCATACTTTGGTATAAGCTCCTCTCTTGGTAAGAACGGTAAGAGGAGCCACTCTAAGAGAATAGTGGGGAATGAACTGTCTGTAGAAGTTCGCAAATCCTAGGAAACACTGTAGCACCTTCACTCCCATAGGACGAGGCCACTCCTTAATGGCTGAAACTTTCTTGGGATCCATACGAAATCCAGTAGACGAGACGATGTATCCCAAGAATGGAAGGGATTCCTGCTCAAACAAGCATTTCTCCAGCTTTGCTTAGAGGTGATTGTCCTTAAGGATTTGTAATACTTGTCTTACGTGTTGCCGATGAGAGTCCAAATCTTGGGAGTAAATTAGCAGATCGTCTAAGTAAACGATTACAGAGGAGTGCAGCATCTCATGGAGAACCTCATTCATTAAGTTTTGGAAGACTGTCGGGGCATTGCACAATCCGAATGGCATTACTAGGTTCTCGTAATGCCCATCCCTGGTGTTGAAGGCAGTCTTCCATTCGTCTCCAGGGCAGATTCAGATGAGATTGTATGCACTTCAAAGATCGAGTTTGGTAAAGATCTTCGCCCCCTGCAGTCTGCCCAGGAGCTCAGGGAGTAGTGGCAGAGGATAACGATCCCGATGAGTAATGGCATTCAAGCCCCGGTAGTCAATGCAAGGTCTTAATGTGCCATCTTTATTCCCAACGAAAAAGAATCCTGCCCTCGCAGGTGAATTGGAGGGTCTAATGAACCCCTTCACAATATTTTCGGAAATGTATTTTGACATTGCTTGTGTCTCAGGAAGCGACAGAGGGCCCTTCCACAAGGGGGTGTAGTCCCAGGCAGCAGTTCAATCGCACAATCAAAGGAGTGGTGCTGTGGCAGAACCTCTGCCTTCTCTTTGGAGAACACTTCCGCGAATTCTGCGTATGGAGTTGGAGGTTGAATGGAAGTATTCAGTAAGGCTAGTCTATGGGAAAACAGGGTCTCAAGACAATTAGAGAAACAGAAGGGACTCCATTTTACCACTTGTAGCATGTCCCAATGTATTACAGGAGAGTGTCTTTGTAGCCACGGTAATCCTAGGACTATCGGGTAGGGATGTGAATCGTTTTTTGACGATTTAAAATATCGTCCGATATATTTTAAATCGTCAAAAATCGTTAGGGCCACGATACAATACCAATTCTCCCGATTTATCGTCAAAAAATCGTAAATTGGGGGAAGGGGAAGGGCAGGAAAACCGGCACACTAAAACACCCTAAAACCCACCCCCGACCCTTTAAATTAAATCCCCCCCCTCCCGAACCCCCCCCCCCCCAAATGCCTTAACTTACCTGGGGGTCCAGCGGCACACTAAAACCCCCTAAAACCCACCCCGACCCTTTAAATTAAATCCCCCCCCAAATGCCTTAAATTACCTGGGGGTCCGTAGCGGTGGTACATAGCTTAAATTACCTCCGTAGCGGTGGTCCGTAGCTAAATCGGGGGAAGGGGGAGAGCAGGAAAACCGGCACACTAAATCGTGTAGTCTTCAGCCGGCGCCATTTTGCAAAATGGCGGCGGCCATAGACCAAAACGATTTGACGCAGGAGGTCGTTCCGGACCCCCGCTGGACTTTTGGCAAGTCTTGTGGGGGTCAGGAGGCCCCCCCCAAGCTGGCCAAAAGTTCCTGGGGGTCCAGCGGGGGTCAAGGAGCGATTTCCTGCCGCGAATCGTTTTCCGTACGGAAAATGGCGCCGGCAGGAGATCGACTGCAGGAGGTCGTTCAGCAGGGGTCAGGCGCAAAATGGCGCCGGCTGAAGACTACACGATTTAGTGTGCCGGTTTTCCTGCTCTCCCCCTTCCCCCGATTTAGCTACGGACCGCCGCTACAGAGGTAATTTAAGTTTTGGACCGCTGCTACGGACCCCCAGGTAATTTAAGGCATTTGGGGGGGGATTTAATTTAAAGGGTCGGGGTGGGTTTTAGGGGGTTTTAGTTGCCGTGTTTTAGTGTGCCGCTGGACCCCCAGGAAATTTAAGGCATTTGGGGGGGGGGGGTTCGGGAGGGTGGGGGATTTAATTTAAAGGGTCGGGGGTGGGTTTTAGGGGGTTTTAGTGTGCCGGCTCACGATTTTAACGATTTTCACGATGCTTTACACACCCAAACGGCAACAATACGATTCCCTCCCCCTCACAGCCGAAATCGATCGTTAAGACGATCGAGGACACGATTCACATCTCTACTATCGGGTGCACTGCCTTCTTCAGGACCAAGAAGGATATTCACTCAGAATGTAGTACCCCAGTCTGTAAGGTGATGGGAGTGGTGGAGACAGAGATACTCCCAGGCAGAACTGTCCCTTAGATAGGGGTGATCCATACGGATGGATTACGAGGGCGAGTGGGTAGCTGAAGCTGTTGCACCAGTTGGACAGGATAAAGTTCCCTCCTGCCCCGGAGTCAATGAATGCTAGAGTGGAAAACGATCCCCCTGGGTATTCAAGAGTCACAAGGACCGTACATTGAGGAGCAGAATTAACACAGCCTAGGAGTAGCTCCTCAGTTGCACCTAGGCTTTGGTGTTTTCCGAGCACTCCTTACATTGAGCCAGGAAATGGCCCTTGTTCCCGCAGTACAAGCATAACCCCAAAACTCGACGTTGGTGCCTCTCCTCAGCGGACAGTGGGGTGCGTCCCAGCTGCATGGGCTCCTCCGCCGACAAGTCGGAAGAAGACGCAGGATGACCTGGAGGTGACATCATGGGTCTCAAGAAGGCCAGAGCCAAGGATACCGACCTACACGGGGGCCGTCCCTTCTTGGCCCTTTGCTGAAGATGGCGGTCCATTCGCCCAGCCAGGTCAATAATGCTGTTTACGTCGTCAAGGATGTCCCTGGCAGCCAACTCAACCTTAATGCGAGCAGACAGCCCTTCCAGGAAGACTCCCCGCAAACAGTCATCACGCCACCCGACCTCTGTGGCGAGGGTGCAAAACTCGATCCCATAATCTGCCAATGATTGAGACCCATGTCGAAGTTGCAGTAGCTTGGACGTGGCCGTAGATAGCCATGCTGGCTCATCAAACACCTGCTTGAAGTTACTTATGAACTGTTGCAGATTACTCAACAGCGGGTCGTTACGGTCCCACATGGGTGAGGCCCAGCTTAGTGCTTTTCCATCCAGCAGGGACAGTATGTAAGCGACTTTCACAGAATCGGAGGGGAACTGGCCTGGGAGTAGTGAAAATCTGATGTAGTACTGATTCAAAAACCCTCGACAGGTCTTGGCGTCACCGAAGTAGGGTCGTGGATAGAATGTGCAACCAAAACGTTTTCGTTGCATTCATGATTCAGATTCGTCGGGGCACAAATGCGTTACATTCGACCATATGGCACCCCGATGCGTTAATACGGCGAGTTAAATTCGTGTCCCAGCTAAAATTGAAATTAACTACAACCCCCCACCCTCCTGACCCCCCCAAGACTTACCAAAACTCCCTGGTGGTCCAACGGAGAGTCCAGGAGCCATCCCTGCACTCATTTGCCGGTTTCATCATGGCGCCGATAGCCTGTGTCACAGGGGCTACCGGTGCCATTGGTCAGCCCCTGTCACATGGTCACCGGCGCCATATTGTGCTCCTACCATGTGACAGGGGCTGACCAATGGCACCGGTAGCCCCTGTGACATAGTATGGGCAAAGGCTATCGGCGCCATTTTGAGTATTGGCATCGGACGGACGGCGTGCAGGAGGTTGCTCCCGGACCCCCGCTGGACTTTTGGCAAGTCTTGTGGGGGTCAGGAGGCCCCCCCCAAGCTGGCCAAAAGTCCCCGTGGGTCCAACGGGGGTCCCAGAGCGACCTCCTGCACGCCGGCCGTCCGATGCCAGGACTCAAAATGGCGCCGATAGCCTTTGCCCATACTATGTCACAGGGGCTACCGGTGCCATTGGTCAGCCCCTGTCACATGGTAGGAGCACAAGATGGTGCCGGTGACCATGTGACAGGGGCTGACCAATGGGACACAGGCTATCGGCGCCATGATGAAACTGGCAAACAAGTGCAGGGATGGCTTCTGGACTCCACGCTGGACCACCAGGGAGTTTTGGTAAGTCTTGGGGGGGGAGGGGTCAGGAGTGTGGGGGGTTTAAAGTTTTATTTAGGAGGCCGAATAAAACAGAAATCTGTTAAATACGTGGGGAGTCACGATGCGTTTCGCCTCCCCACGTATTTAACAGATAGGACAAAATAAGTTGCGGATTACAAATACGTGGAAAACGGATGCACACCTCTAGTGGTGGAGCAGGTAGCTAGGTTGGTGCGGGCATTCCCATGGCAGGTACCTGCGGGAGTGTTGGTGGTGTCTTGTAGGGATGTGCAGAGCAAAATTTTATGTTCATATTTTTTATGTCCGAAAAGGGGTCCCACTTGCGGCCAATATGGACATAAAAAAAATCCAATGAGTTGGGTATATGTACATATGTGCAAAAAAAAAATTTAAACCCCCTCACCCTCCTTAATCCCCCCCCCAGACTTACCACAACTCCCTGGTGATCGAGCGAGGAGTGAGGACGTCATTTCTGCAATCCTTGGCGAGAAGCATGTGACGTCGGTGGCACGTCGAGTGACGCGGCGTCACGTGATTCCCGGCTCGTTCGCGCCGGACGGCTCGTTCGGCCCAAAAATAACTTTTGGCCAGCTTGGGGGGGTCAGGAGGCCCCCCCAAGCTGGCCAAAAGTTATTTTTGGGCCGAACGAGCCGTCCGGCGCGAACGAGCCGGGAATCACGTGACGCCGGCGTCACTCGACGTGCCGCCGACGTCACATGCTTCTCGCCAAGGATTGCAGAAATGGCGTCCTCACTCCTCCCTCCATCACCAGGGAGGTGTGGTAAGTCGGGGGGGGGGGGATTAAGGAGGGTGAGGGGGTTTATATTTTTATTTTGGCTCAACAATCGCGATTTCCCACATATCGAACATATCTATGTTCGATATGTGGGAAATCCGATCGTTTATGTCGAATCAATTTTTTAAGTAAAAAAAAAATATGAGTTACGTTTTACTAATGCGGTCAATCCGAATGCACACCCCTAGTGCCTTGGGGGGCACCGCATCCAGGCGGTTAGCCAGCCGCTCAACGGTTGCAGCCTGTATGTCCAGGCAGTGCTGCTGTTGTTGTAAACATTGAGATAGATATAGGCTGCAAGAAAATAATGAATTAATCTCTAAATATAACTAATATTAGAACTGAATGGTGTTGTTTTATTTGAACGTGAATGTTGTTATAGAGATAAGACCTCAGTTTTGGCAAGAGATCTGAATTAACAGAAACTTCTGATGGCCAATTGGTCCAATCATCGGTCTTATAATCTCTAATTTTAATTTTGTTGATTTTGATAAAACATTCTTTTATTATTAAATATTACTGTAGTAACAAACTTACAAATTATTTTATTAATTTAAACTTTTTACTAAAATTAATGTCTATTGGCACTAGTAAAGCAACATTGTGAATTTCAATAAATTGAATATTATTGATTTGCTTGATGTTAAGCTTGGTTCATGGATTCTTAAACACTATTTCCTGAATGTTAATAAAGTTGATGTTTGTCACTCTTAATTGATGTCATTTATGCTTTGTTGCCTCTTAATTGAGGTTCTTGATGCTTTGTTATGGTTAATTTTGGTGAAATAGAGTGACAAAACATTCACTCAGCTCAACAACTAGCTGGGTAGTGCTGAGTAAATGGACTAACACGTCTCAAAAAGGTAATATAGTGTTGCCGTTCAGCAACTTTGTAGCATTGATGAACCAATGTGACAAATCATTCACTCAGCCAAACAATTAGCTATGTTATGCTGATGGACCCGATCGTCTCAAAAAGGTAACATAGTGATAATGTTCAGCAACTTTGTAGCAATTTTTTTTTTTTTAATACTTTATTTATAGTTTTTTTTCAAATGCTTACAAACGAAATTTTGTTACATTAATTTTAAGGCTTCCATAGCTTCCAACAAAATAAAAACAAGAATCAAGTAACTTCAATTGACTTCAATTACAAAATAACCTATTTCTTATACATGCTAAGGAAATAGGTCAGCTTCATAGTTACCTATGTGACTTATTAAAGCGAAGCATTACAATTATTATCTCTTAAAAGAAAAAACATTGAGGCTCTTAAAGGAACTTAAGGAATCAGAAGGAGATAATCCTAAGAAGGAAAAAAAATGACATATCGATAGCTTTACATATTACCGACTGGTATACATTTTTGCTTAAAGCCTATGGTATCTACTCACTTATAGGTGTAACCACATTAGTTGACAAATCATTAGGCAATGGGGTAGAAGCAGTGGGTTGTTGAGCGTCCACAAACTGTTGGAGTTGTTCAATTTGATAAAAGACATAATCAGAATCCCCTTTCTTTAGCTCGCATCTACAGGGATATCGTAGGAAAAAAGTAAAACCCAATGAAATCACACTTTGTCTTAATTTTAAAAATTCTCTACAACGTATCCTAGTGATGGGAGCCAAATCGGGGTACAGTTTAACTTGGAAATTTTTGAAAGTATTTCTTCATAAGAATACTTATGTCTTTTGTAGCTATAAAAGAAACAATCAAGGTATTCCTATGTAACACATCTAAAGATGAGTCTTCGAGAAAGTTTGTTAAATTAGATGGTATAGGGGACTTTTTTAGTAAAAAATAACATGAATTTATCGAAGGCATTTCTTCATCCACTTATAGGAGTACTTCTTTAAGGTATTTTTTAAAGGAAATATATGGTAACTCACCCAAAACTTGTGGGAAATTAACCACCCTAATATTTAAATGCCTAGCCCTGTTTTCTATTAGCTCCAAACGATGAGAAGTAGCAATATGATCTTTAATTAACATTACATTCAGCTTTTGCATCGTTTGGATGGATTCATTATTTTTTATAACTTTCTTCGATAACTCTGAGAAATTAGTCTGAACTGATTGCAATTTCCCTTGATGTTCTAAAAATATAGTTTAAATCATTCAAATTAAGGATAGGTGAACACAAAAGCTGTTTGAAGAATAAAAAGACATCTGCTCCAATAGCGATGCACTGCATGCAGGAAAACCACGATATCAAAGAGCTGAGATGGTTTGTCTTAGAACACATTAAACGTGACATAAGAGGAGGCGACAGAGAGAGATTATTATACAAAAAAGAGCAAGAATGGATTTTTAAATATCATTCTATATGTCAGGTGTTTTAATAAATTTATTCTTTTTATTAGTATAGTTTTACTATTATAATTTTATATTTCTTGATTTTATTGTTTGATCTTTTGTGAAGCATTGCGATGTTTCTGTTTTTCCACTGATACACTGCAGCCAGATTTCAGTTTTTGGCTGCATTTTGCTGGTTCTAATTTGTGATCCTTTATTCTGGATTTGGGGAGGGTCTGTCTCTGTTCTGTGTGTGTGTGACCAAGGTGAGGGATTCTGCTAGCGTGTAGCGTCTGTGTAGGGATCTACAGCAATCGGGTTTGTCTCGTTTCCCCAGTAGGTGGTGTCTTGGAAGTGGAGACCTGGGGTCTCTACATGAGAAATGAAAGGAAATTAATAAAAATGAAAAGATATCAAACAGAGAAAATGAATGAGGAAATAAACTGGAAAATGAAAGAAAGCACATTGTCTTTGCGTGCACCTCCCTCACCTAACCTGAGTGGCTGTTCCACACTGGTGTACGATGCCAGCTCTCACTCAGAGCTCAGCATAGCGGCCCTGCCGCTGCCTGTGTAACCCACTTTAATGAAAAAGACAATGACACTGAAGGGTGCTCTCTAAGGGCTGTGCAACCAGACCACTGCTTCCTGAGCAAAACCCAGGAAGTTCTCTGCTGTGCCCTGAAACTAAAGAAATGTGTTTGTTTAAATTATGGATCCAGGCTGTGAAGGATCAGTAACTTGAATTGCCAGAGAGTGAGGGTTCAGCAGTTAGGATTCAAAGCAGCGCTGATGTCATCTCCCGCCCTTCAGCATTCAAAGGGCTTCACAGTAGGACACAAGCTGGGACTTTGAAATAAATGCAAAGACTGAGTAAAGATTGGAGATAGCTGCTGAAGTATCACCAGTTGAAATCTTTGAGCAGTATTTCATGTCTGAGCTACTGCACTTTGCATGTGTTTCAGAGTGAGCAGAATGATTGTCTGCTACTTATTATTCAGTAACGTTTAATGCTGTTATATGTTAATGTGCTGTGTAACTTCATTATTGGTGCTGGGCTATCAGTTGAGCTGCAGGGCTCTACAGCCTTAACCTTGTATAGTCTGGTTAACCCTGAAGTAAGAAAGTACAAGAAACCAGTGCCATACATATATTACAAGGTTACACGTGCAAGTTGGCTTTATCTCCCATTTTCCGTCCTTTACTTTTCCAGGTATAATTATGTTTTGAATACACAATGAGGGGTAGATTTTCAGAGCCCTGCTCGCGTAAATCCGCCCAAAACCGGGCGGATTTACGCGAGCAGGGCCCTGCGCGCCGGGAAGCCTATTTTACATAGGCCTACCGGCGCGCGCAGACCCCGGGACTCGCGTACGTCCCGGGGTTTTCAGAGGGGGGCGTGTCGGGGGCGTATCGGGGGGCGGGCCCGAACAGCGCGGCGTTTTCGGGGCGTGTCGGGAGCGTTCCGGGGGCGGGCCCGGGGGCGTGGCCGCGCCCTCCGGACCCGCCCCCAGATCGCGTCCCGGCGCGCTAGCGGCCCGCTGGCGCGCAGGGATTTACGTCTCCCTCCGGGAGGCATAAATCCCCCAACAAAGGTAAGGGGGGGGTTTAGACAGGGCCGGGCGGGTGGGTTAGGTAGGGGAAGGGAGGGGAAGGTGAGGGGAGGGCAAAAGAAAGTTCCCTCCAAGGCCGCTCCGATTTCGGAGCGGCCTTGGAGGGAACGGGGGTAGGCAGCGCGGCTCGGCGCGCGCCGGCTATACAAAATCGATAGCCTTGCGCGCGCCGATCCAGGATTTTAGTGGATACGCGCGGCTCCGCGCGTATCTACTAAAATCCAGCGTACTTTTGCTTGAGTCTGATGCGCAAGAAAAGTAGGCTGTTCGCGCTCCTTTTAAAATCCGCCCCTATGTGAATGAAAACGTAATCTCACAATGACATAAAATGTGAAGAATTCAATACATTTATTTCAACAGATCAGCTACGCCTCCCAGAATCTTCTTATGAGTGACGCTGCTAAGTTCCCTTATTTCTACCGCACTGTTCCCAGCGAATTGTCCCTCTGCGCCGGGATACTCAAGCTACTGAAACATTTTGACTGGACCTGGGTTAGTATCATGGCACCTGATGATGAAAGCAGCACGAGGGCAGTCCAGATCCTAAAAGAAGGGATTGAGCAGAATGGAGGCTGCGTCGCAGTCACAGAAACCTTCAGTCACAACTATCCCATGACCCAAGAGCAGATGGGTAAAATGATCAGGCGCATGCTGGTGACTAAAGTGCTCATTCTCTACTGTACCTCACAATATGGAAGGAGCGTATTTTCGGAGATAAATACTGTTATTGTACCTGGCATTGTCTGGATCATCACAGCTGAAGTGGACATTTTCTCCTCCTTTGACATAAACCTCCATGAGCAGAACCAAACCTGGCAGCGAAGAAACAACCTCCTGGCATTCACAGTGGCAAAAAAGAATATTCCAAGCTTTTCTAAATTTATCCGTGAGGTGAATAATACCTTGTTTCCACGTGCTATGAACCTTGTGCTGTGGTGGGAAATGCTGTGTGACAGCCGATGCCCCAAGAGCATCCGAAGGTCCTGCAGCACTAATAAGACACCATACGAAGGCCTGCCTTGTTCGCGCAAATACCTTGGGAGCAGCTACAGCGTATACAATGCGGTGTACGCCCTGGCACACGCACTGCATGACAGGGCCACGTCTGGCTCTGGAAGCAACGCTGTGTCACAAGGAGACAGTGAGAGATTTCTGGATTTCAGGCCATGGCAGGTAGTAACATGCTTTGTCAGCGTAATGAAATAATCAGAAATAAAGTGAGGGACATACTATAATGGCAGAGTGTGAAAGGGAAGCAGGACGCAGTGCAGACCCTAGGCTTATGCAGATGTTCACAGAGTGCTCTGCATCTCTACATTAGAAGGCAAGCCGAGGTCAGCAGATAAGGAGAGGGGGGATGGGAGAGAAATTAAAGTTCCTGGGAAGCGGGCGCTGAAATGTCAGCGCCTACTTTCCAAACGCACACATGGCACCTGCAAGGGGGGGTGCCATGAAATACCCAAATTAGGGGGTCGCGCAAGCAAAGGAGGTGCTAGGGTCGCTTGCGCGACCTTAGAGTCTCCTTGCTAATGCGACCCCCACCGTGGCAGCCGGTTCTGAAGACTGACGTCGGTAAACTCGGCGTCGGTCTTCATAACTCGGCGGTCTCCCGAGGTATTTTTTTTACTTAAGAAAAGAAGTACAGAAAAGCAGTTTTTTTTCTGCTTTTCTGTACTTCTTTTACCTGCGCTCAGATATTAACGCCTGCTCCAGGCAGCCGTTAATATCTGAGAGCAAAATGTGTGTCTTTTTTTTTGCATGAGGAGTGAATGAGTAATTGCCTCATTCACATGCATTTGCATGTGATGAGCACTATTGCATTCACTCCGCGACCGTTGCGGGTTAAATAGGCGTTAATCCCCCTATAGGCTGAGCACACTGTATTGCATCAGCCCCCCTGTTTGCTGACAGAATTGAAAAACAATGAAGGTGTGGTACAGAGCGGTCAGAGGGCAGCCAGAGAACAGACTCAGGCTGGACTCTGGCAAAATCTTTTATAAATCTCATTTTTTTGTAGAAAATAGAGATGTGAATCGTGTGCCCGATCGTCTTAACGATCGGGTTTGGCTGGAGGGAGAAAAAAATCTGATCGCTGGAGATGTGAATCGGAATCGGTTCTGATTCACATCGTAAATGTTTTTTTAGTGAGGCCCGACACTTTAAAATTAACCCTTTACCTTCTTCCCCCCCCCGAACCCCCCAAAACATTGTACGAGTACCTGGTGGTCCAGTGGGGGCGCAGGGACCGATCTCCTGCTCTCGGGCCATCGGCGCCATTTTGACTGCCACTCAAAAATGGCGCCGATGGCCCGATTAAAAAAACCCCACCCGACCCTTTAAAGATGACCCCTTAACTTCTCCCACCCTCCCGATCCCCCCAAAACATTTTTAAATTACCTGGTGCTCTAGTGGTGGTCCCGGGAGCGATCTCCCATTCTCGGGCCGTCAGCTGCCACTCATAAAGATGGCGCTGATGGCCCTTTGCCCTTACCATGTGACAGGGTATCCGTGCCATTGGCCGGCCCCTGTCACATGGTAGGAGCACTGGATGGCCGGCGCCATCTTTACAATGGCGGCGGCCATCTTTATGAGTGTATTTGGATTTTCAGAAGGTGTTTGACAAAGTCCCTCATGAGAGGCTTCTAAGAAAACTAAAAAGTCAAAAGATGGGAGGCGTTGTCCTTTCATGGATTACAAACTGGTTAAAAGACAGGAAACAGAAAGTAGGATTAAATGGTCGATTTTCTCAGTGGAAAAGAGTAAACAGTGGAGGTCCTCAGGGATCAGTACTTGGACCGGTGCTTTTCAATATATATATAAATGATCTAGAAAGGAATACGACGAGTGAGGTTACCAAATTTGCAGATGATCAAAATTATTCAGAGTAGTTAAATCACAAGCAGACTGTGATACATTACAGGAGGACCTTGCAAGACTGGAAGATTGGGCATCCAAATGGTAGTTGAAATTTAATGTGGACAAGTGCAAGGTGTTGCATATAGGGAAAAATAACCCTTGCTGTAGTTACACGATGTTAGGTTCCATATTAGGAGCTATTAGGGATGTGTAGAAGGAAAAAATTCATTTCATTTTGTTTTTTGTTTCGCAGGGACCCAAATTTGTTTCATAGGGGGAAAAAAACAATTCATTTATTAGTTTCATTCGTTTTTTGTTTCCCATTAAATTCAATGGGGGAAGAATTTCCAGCCTATTATTGGCTGCAGAATTGGGGTTTTCTTATCAATTCTCATGAAACTTCTGGGGAGCAATCATCAGAACGAGAAAAGAGCTCCAAGGTACTTAGACTGTGGCAAAGTGGCACCAAAGTGGCATGAATAACCTAAGGTGCTTTAAAGGGGCAAAGGGGTACCAGGAGAGGATACAGTGCTTTAACAGAGGCACAAAGCAGCAGTGAGAGTGTAAAAAACACACCACAGCTGCAAATCAGAGCACCGATAGCAGATGCATGAACCCTCGAAGGCAGCACGACAGGCAAAGCGGAAAGACAAGTGGCATCAACATCCTACAGCACAATAAAGGGGAACATAGCAAGCAGATAGACTAGCACCAACACACTGAGGAACCATGAGAGTGGCAAGGACACCACAAGGAGTTGAGTGAGTCATCTGGTGTATGGCAGCAAAGCAGAGTGGCAGAAAGTTGATAGGGGCAAGACAGGCTGGCAGAGTGGAGGTCGTCTGGTCTGGTCCCTATGGTTTTGATAGGGGCAAGGCAGGCTGGCAGAGTGGAGGTAGTCAGGTTGCTGAGGTTTTGATAGGGAAACTACCAATCCACACACACTGGGGGTAATTATTGAAAATAACACTACATAAACCCACACTGATAAACCCTTTTGGGGATTAATGAATCATAAATATTTATCCTTTGTTGTATTCAAAACCAACTAGTTCAAAACTTCAAAATTTACTTAAAACAACGCTTTTCACATTAAGCGAAAAGTACCCAATTGGATACCAAGAAAAAAAGTTTATGAAGAGTGTGATGCTTCATAAACTTTTTAGGGCACCATCCCGGTGTACCTTGTTTAACTTTTTAATCATAAGCACCACCGTCCACCCTAAAATACCTTTTTTTATTTCTCAAAAATATTTTTTTTATTAATTTTTTATATATATTGTTTTTCTAAAATGTTGTTTCAAAAACTTCATGAAAAAATGTGAAAAGCAGCACAGAGGATCACAGTTCACTAAGATTGTTCAAAAATCCAAGCAGGTAAATCTGAAATCACTTAACTTAAGCACGAGTCACAAAACTTTGTTGTGACCATTGGCACGAATAACCCCAACCAGGCCAAGTTTCGAGTTTCTTCTTCGTCAGGGAACGCCACTTAGCCGCTGCACTGTACTCAAATCCATTAGAGAGGCTCGCAAAAGCACTGCCCGATGTTCCTTCAAAACATGGCGAACCTGCCTTCCTCTGTTTAGCGTCCCATTTTAAAGGGACTCTATCACGTGACTCAAACTCATGGCGGTAAAGAAATTCAAATTGGAGGGCACGAGAGAGGAGGAGAGACGATTGTAGCCTTACCATATGTTGCTGAGCATGGAGGAAGCTCGTTCGGCGCTCAGCTGAGCTGATCGGAGCCACCGGAGGGTGAGGCAGGAGGCGGGACCGGAAGCAGCAAATAAGAACAGCCACTCTGCTTCCCTGCAACCCGAGGGTGAGAGAGAGGAGGAGAGACGATTGCAGCCTTACCATCTGTTGCTGAGCGCGGAGGAAGCTCGTTCGGCACTCAGCTGAGCTGATCAGAGCCACGGGAGAGCGAGGCAGGAGGTGGGACCGGAAGCGGCAAATAATAACAGCCGCTCTGCGGCACGCAGCTGAAGCCTCGCGTGCTAAAGGGGCGCGCGCAATCAGCAGGCTTTGCCGGGCTTCGCCGGATTTGCCAGAAGTTAACATCATTCAAGTAAGATCATTTTAACCACTTCTCTCTTACTCGGGACCATCAGTCTGTTTAAAAGATTTTAGCATTTTAGAGGAGAAGTTGAAAATCTCCTGATTTTTGGAAATAATACATTATGCCTCCTAAACGTAAAAGGTAGAGTTAGAGTTTTCCCTGCTCTCCCTACATCGTCCCTTTTATAACAGGAGATTGTCAACTTCATGGTCTCACCTATACCACTAGATAAAGGCACCAAGGAATCTGATGTGTCAGGGGCTCAGGGAGGATCCCCTGTACCAGCAGAAGAGGCTTCCTTAAGCCCCAACACCGAGCTTCCACCAGTTCAAAGGTTGAGGGAAAGTATTCCTGGACAAACTGTGGATGGCAACGTGGATTCTGAACTAATTGTGGGTAGTTCTCAAACCCTCATCAATAGTTCAGAAGAAAGTAATGACAATTTACTCACCCCCTTAAGTGTAAAAGGGGAAGAAGGAAAATTGTCCTTGCCTCCCCCAGTTTCTGGAAGGGGAAAATCTCTGCCTAATAGCCAGTTAACAGGAATTCCATCTCGCCCTGCAGTGATAACTATGGACACTTTGTGGGATATGATGGCAGGCATGACGTTAAATATAAAGAATTTGGAAAAGAAATTGGACACACTATATGAAAAAAGTCAACAAAAATTTCTTACTAATCAAAGTCAGATAAAAGAAACCAATGACAGAATAGTTTATTTAGAGAATCAGGAAAGGAAGTCCTTAGAATTTCACGCAGCAGTGGTAAAAGACAGGGAAGCAATGAATAGAAGAATAGAAATGCTTGAAAATAATACCAAAAGGTTCAACTTTAGGTTTTTGAATTTTCCTAGAATAATAGGGGAAGAACCCCTAATTACTGTTAAAAAGTTTATGGTTGAACAATTGGGTTTTACTTTGGAGCAGACCCCAACTATAAATAACTGTTATTTTCTTCCTATTAGAAATGAAAATATCAGAACTGATATGTTTCAGGGAGATCTGTCCAATTTTTTGGAAGACTCCTTCGCAAATGTAATAAGTTGTGGAACATTGTTAGTTACCTTTTACTTTACTGCTGATGTAAACAAAATAATGAAAAAAATATTTCAATAGATATCCAATTTCCTTTTATGAGAAGTCTATAAAAATCTTTCCAGATTTGGCATCTACTATGCAATTGCGGCGAAAAGCTTTTTTAGCGTATCGCCAGGAGGTAATATCATTGGGGTTTCGTACTTCGTTTTCCTTGCAAATGTATGTTAAGAAGACAAGAAGATATGTTTATTTTTTTTTTGTTCCTGACCAATTAAAAATTTTCTTAGATCAGATAAGATTGCCCTCTTCTTCCCCGGTTTCCAGTTAGAACTAAGAAAGGTATAGATGTATGCTAAAAAGTTTACCAATTATATTTATTTATTTCTTCTGAAATCTCCCAAATGTTGAAGACTAAAAACCCCCTCCATTTTGATTGATATATATATGGGTAGGTGATTGTATCTAATAGGTTGGCTTTTTTCTTTTGATTGAATGGATCTTGAGAATTGTTATGGAAACCACTCATAGTGATTTCAATATATGCAATACATTAGTAATTGTATATTATGAAAATTGATAAATAAAGAATTTAAAAAAAAAAAAGAAATTCAAATTTCCCTTTAAATGAGTGAGAACCAATCAATTTGATCGTTCAACCCAAACAGCGATACAGCCTTCAACTTGTAGCTCCAATATTGCTCCCTGTAGTTTAATAATGACCCCATGTCATCGAACTGTGAATTGCTTATTACTTTTTCAATGATTGTCCATCTGAGATCCTCAAAACTATGACCATGCTCAATGCAATGGCTTACAAGGGGGACTGATATGACGCTATTGTTAATTTGTGATTTGTGTTCCAACAAGCAGGTCTTAATCGCCCTGCTTGTCCGACCCACATACACCTTAGAACAATCACATATAATCGCATACACCACCGGTGCAGTCAGTAAACTGTCGCCGTTTAACTGTATACCCTGTATTAATATCAGTCCAACAAATGCCCTCAATAGTGTTCACACACAATGCGCATTTACCACACTTCTTATGTTAACCCAAGTTTGCCAGCTGATAGGGGTGTGCATTCGTTTTGAACTTAAATGTAAAACGCTACTTTTTTTTTTTTTTAACTTAAAAAAGTGATGAGGCGAAAACGATTGGATTTCCAACTTATTCAACATAGCTATTTTGAATACGTTGGAAATCGCGATTGTTGATCCAAAATAAAAATTTAAACCCCTCACCTTCCTTAATCCCCCCCCAAAGACTTACCACAACTCCCTGGTGGTCCAGCGAGGAGTCAGGACGCCATTTCTGAATTCCTTTGCGAGGAGCACGTGACGTCGGCGCCACGTCGGAGTGACACGGCGTCACGTGATTCCCCGCGGGGTCGCTCCGGGATCCTCGTTCGGCCCAAAAGGAACTTTTGGCCAGCTTGGGGGTGTCAGGAGGCCCCCCCAAGCTGGCCAAAAGTTCCTTTTGGGCCGAACGAGGATCCCAGAGCGACCCCGCAGGGAATCACGTGACGCCGCGTCACTCCGACGTGGCGCCGACGTCATGTGATTCCCCGCGGGTTCGCTCCGGGATCCTCGTTCGACCCAAAAGGAACTTTTGGCCAGCTTGGGGGTGTCAGGAGGCAGTAGCAAATATTCAAACAAGAGCCCCGGGGAGAGTTACCTTTCCTTTGCGCAGGAAAGGGCTCCCTGGAATGGGTTCTCCCCTATAGTGTAGTGGTTCCGTTGGCATCTAGTGAGCTCTCGATGGTCTTTTAAAATCTGGTGGAGTTAGCAGGTATTCAAACGAGAATTTTCAAGGCTGAGGCGGAGGAGGATTCCATGTAAACAGCAGTTCAACATGGGTCAGAGGGTAGATACAGGCTGGCTACACCTGGGGAGAGTCCCCTTTCCTTTGAGCCGGGAAAGGCTCCCTAGAAATGGATTTGCCCCGAGAGTGGGGCACGAGCCTTCAAAGTGTGGTGAAGTGGAGGAGGTTTCCATGTGAACAGCAGTTCAACATGTGTCAGAGGGTGTTAAGAGATAGGCAACCACAAATCTCACCCCAATGTCACTGTACTCCAGTCACCCTAATCTATGTATCTACAATACAAAACACAAATGGTTCAACTGGTGAACCTTCTTATCTTAAACTGCCAACATCAAAGTTTCATATGTGGGCCCCTTACTCTCAGAGTCTGTAATCACTTCAGACTCTAAACTGGTGTAGGGACACTTTTACTTTATTATTTTAACAACAGGTTCTCTCATTTCTTTATGTCCATTTTTTTATGTCCATTTTTCTATATCCATTTTTTTAAAAAAGACCATTTTCCACTGCATACTGAATTATTAGTTCCCCTTTCACAAGGGGATCACAGACTGTGGTGAGCATGTATCTGTGGTTTTTTGTTAAAGGTCTTAATCTCTCTTGCACCTGTTTCTTCAAAATGTCCAGACAATGCAGCACCTCTGCTTCCTTTCCCTCTTCCTGTTTAAAGCCCTCCAAACTTTCCTCCAGAAAATTAACTATAGGGATGATGTCAGTCAAAGTGGCACTTCTGGAACTTAGCTCCTCCATGACATCCTTGAAGGGCTGCAGGATTTTTACCAGCTGACTCATGACTCATGACTAACCAATTCATCTTTACTACTCAACTATCTTACTCTAATTCTCTCCCCAGTTTTATGACCCTGTTGTAATGTAACTTTTATTTCTTTGCACTTGTTTATGTTCTGTTTTTTGTGCACACCCTCTTGTTATTTGTAAACCGGCATGATGGGGTTCCTAATCTCGAATGCCGGTATAGAAAAATCTATAAATAAATAAATAAATAAATGATGACTTAGGGGACTCTGCACATCTATCTCCATTTCCAAAGAAAGGTCATGAAGGGGTGTCTGCTGCTTCACTAACCTCTGCAGCATCATAAAGGTGGAATTCCACTGGGTGCCAAAGTCTTGAATGAGACGCTTGTGAGGCATTCTCAAATCAGTCTGCTTTTCACAGAGAACCTGCCCCGCCTTCACACTTCTGTGGAAGTGCGCTGCTATGTTCCTGCACTTGTGAATTAACGTATGCAGGTATTCGTTCTCTTGGTGATTGGACTCCAACCCCAGAGCTCACTTTACTACCAGGTGCAGAGTGTGTGCAAAACATCACATGATCTGAAAGCGCCCATTGGATATTGCCTTTCCCATGTTTGCACCATTGTCTGTGACAAAGAACCCTGCCTGAAGATTCCTGTCTCACTGGTGTAGTTTCCAGCCCGCCAGCATCTGTCTGATGCCTGCTAGAATATTGGCTGAGGTGTGGGCCTGGTCCATCAGGTGGGTGTGCAGTAAAGCCCACCTCCACCCTGATACTTGTTCACTAATAGAACTGCTGCCTGCCCCTACCTCAGCCAGGCCTCACCAGTTTGCTTCAACCTCTGTGCCTCACCTTTCTTTCTGCTTTATCTGCTAGCCTTGGGAAGATGGCTATCACTGCGTCTTCATGGCGCTCTCTCTGGCGTCCCCAGAATGGCTATGGCAAGGCTATCCGCCATGTTTCTCCTGAGGGCCTCCTAGGGTGCGTGTGCGCACGCCACCCACGACTTTATCCATGTCATGGCGGGAACCTCGGAGGCAGCCCCTCCGAGTGACATCATTCCATCTGGGTATTTATCCTGCCCTTCATTTGCTAACAAATCGAGTTAGCAAGGATTTGGATTGCCTCTGGTCTGAGCTACTCTGCCGCTTCCGTGCTGCCGCTGGAAGCTCTCTCTGCCCTTCGGGGTATTCACCTAACCATGAGCTCCTCGGGAACCCTGTGCTTTCTTTCAGGTGCCTATCTGGGATCAGGTACTTGCTCCTTGAGGGCTTGCTCTCCCTGCCTTGGTGCCTGCATACAACTACATCTGCCTGCTGGGATCTCCATCTATATAGCTACCAACTTATATGCCGATACAGTAAAGTCTGCGGGAGAGCGGGCGCCACTCGCCGGTGCGCATGATTCTGTATTTAAATTAGGTCCGGCGGTAAATCCGGGCAAAAGGAGGCGCTAGGGACACTAGCGCGTCCCTAGCGCCTCCTTTTTGATAGGAGCGGCGGCTGTCAGCGGGTTTGACAGCCGACGCTCAATTTTGCCGGCGTCAGTTCTCGAGCCCGCTGACAGCCACGGGCTCGGAAACCAGACGCCGGCAAAACTGAGCATCCGGCTTTCGGCCTGACAGCCGCGGGCCGAATTCAAACTTTTTTTTTTTTTACTTTTTTTGCTCTTCGGGACCTCCAACTTAATATCACTATGATATTAAGTCGGAGGGTGCACAGAAAAGTAGTTTTTACTGCTTTTTTGTGCGCTTTCCCGGTGCCTGAAGAAATTAGCGCCGACCTTTGGGTTGGCGCTAATTTCTGAAAGTAAAATGTGTGGCTTGGCTGCACATTTTACTTTCTGTATCCTGCTCACATACCTAATAGGGCCATCAACATGCATTTGCATGTTGAGGGCGCTATTAGGTGCCACGAGTTGGACGCGCGTTTTCCTCCCCTTACTGAATAAGGGGTAAGGGAAAACGCAAGTCCAATAGCAGGCTAACAGTGCGCTCCATTGGAGCGCACTGTACTTTATCGGCCTGTTAGTGAGTAGTCTAATCTTTGTCAGTCTGTCTCATCTACAGCTCAGCACTGGGAACCTGCACCCGGAACTCCCTATACTATCGTGTGCTGCTAACATCTACCATTGTGGGATGGGTCTCCTCTGCCGAGAGCTCCTGGACTGCTACTACTGGATCACCTCACTACTGCCAGCTCTGGTGGTATCATTCAGCTGTATAATAAAGACAATATATTCTGTGTTTGCGTGTCCCAAGTCTAGCCTAATACTGTGGTTCTTCACGGGGCTCCTCCCATTGGGAGTGGCCATCACCGCAGTGCCCAAGAATCCACTCCAACACCTTGAACCATAACAGATTGCTAACTCCATGGATTCGGCTCAGCTTACCGCATTGCAGGCCATTCCAGGCCCGGCCCAGCGAATCTCCGAACAACAGAACTCGCTGGATAACTTGACTACTGCCTTTAACCAGTTGCACGCACAGATGAATACACCGACCACCACAGGTAAAGAAGTGACACCACCAGAAGTGACGGTCAAGACTATGGTACCTCTATCGGCTCCAACACGCTTCTCTGGTGAAGGTTGGAAAAGTAGAGGATTTATCAACCAATGTTGCATGCACTTTTCTCTGCAACCTAATCATTTCCCTACAGCTTATGCCAAGACCATTTATATCCTGTCTGATCTAGATGGAAGAGCGTTGGCTTGGGCCTCTCTGCTGTGGGATCACAATAACCCTATCCTGAATGATCTTGCCGGATTCCTTGATCTGTTCAGATCAGTATTCGATGATCCTGCCCGGTACATGACAGCACGATCTACCTTGATTCATCTAAAACAAGGAAATAAACATTTTCCAGACTTCGCCATAGAATTTATTTATTTATTTATAACTTTTATATACCGAGGTTCAATTAACAGAATTAATTATCACTTCGGTTTACATTACAACCAGTAAATGACAAGCAAATTGTCTTACATTGAACAAGGTGGAGAAACCTGGATAAACATAACTTGGGATAAAACAGTGAAAGTGTTTTGAATTACATTGAACAGAGTGGAGATAAAACTTGTAAAAACAACATATGGGAGAAGGTGAAGTGAAAGCGTGGTGAGATGTACTCGAAGGGTGAAAAAAACGGTATGGCAGGGTTGGTTAAAGGGGTGAGAAGGGGATGAAAATGGCGGCTTTGTTACAAATACTTAGGATACTTGAGGGAACGCTTAGGTCAGGACAGACAGGTGGGGCTGAGGAGGAAAAGAGTGGTTATGGGAAAGCTTGGCCAAACAGAGGTGTCTTAAGTCTCTTCTTGAAGGTGATTGGACATTGTTCAAGCCTTAGGTCAGGTGGGAGCAGGTTCCATTGCTTGGGGCCGGAAGCAGACAAAGCTCTTTTGCTTAAGGACGTTTTGATAGTAGATGCTTGAAGAGTACCTCTCTGGGCTAGTCTTAGAGGACGGGAGGAGGAGTGGAGTTGCAAAGGAATTGTGAGGTCCAATGGAGTGATGTTGTGAATGGCCTTGTGAGTAACAGTTAATAGTTTATAAAGGATTCTGAACTTTATTGGGAGCCAATGTAACTTCTTTAAAATCGGGGTTATATGGTCCCTTTTATTGGATTTTGTGAGAATCCTTGTGGTTGTGTTCTGTAACAACTGGAGCAGCTTAAGTGAGATATCTGGCAGGCCGTGAAGAAGTGCATTGCAATAGTCAATTTTTGAGAAAATGATAGATTGTAAGATTGACCTGAAATCCTGGAAATGGAGGAGGGGTCTTAGCCTTTTTAGAACTTGGAGTTTGAAGTAACACTCCTTTACCGTGTTGTTGATAAAGCCTGTGTAGCTCATTTGGCTGTCCATGATTACCCCGAGGTTTCTGACTTTGGGGGAAAAGGAAAGAAACACTGACGGTTGTAGGTTGTTTAGCGGTATGCTGCCATCTTGTGTGATTAGTAGGAACTCTGTCTTGTTGGCGTTGAGTATCAAATTGAGGTTCGAGAGGAGGTTATTAATGGAGAGTAGACAGGCGTTCCAACGGAGAATGGTTTTTTTGCAGAGAGTCGGTAATCGGTATCAGGATTTGGACGTCGTCTTCATATAGGTAATGGGTTAGCTTAAGCTCAAAAAGAAGTTTGCAAAGCGGGAGAAGATAGATGTTGAATAATGTGGGGGATAACGATGATCCTTGTGGAACTCAAAGGGTGGAGATGAAAGGGGGGGATTCTTTGCTGTTGATCTTGACTTTATATTGCCTATTCTGAAGGAAGGATTTGAACCAATTTAGGACAAGGGTTTTTGATGCCGATCTCCGTTAGTCTTTCAATGAGACACTGATGGTTCACTGTGTCGAATGCGGCCGATAAGTCTAGGAGAATGAGCAGGCAGGGCTGTTTCCTTTCTAGGTTCATGAGGATGTTGTCTGAAAGAGATATAAGGAGGGATTCCGTATTTCTAGCTTTACAAAATCCAAGTTGTGCTGGAGAAAGGATGTTGTTATTGTCCAGGAATTTGGAGAGTTGTTTATTGACTATTCTTTCCAGGATCTTAGCGATGATTGGAAGGTTTGAAATCGGGCGAAAGTTTGCTGGGTTGTCTGTGGAGAGGTTTGTTTTTTTTAGTATGGGTTTTAAGATGGCAAGTTTGAGTGGGTCAGGGACATGACCCTGGGCTAAGGAGGCATTGATGATTTGTGAGATGGGCTTGGAGACTTCACTGGCAATCGCTATGAGAAGATTGGTTGGAATCACATCAAATGGGTGGGAGGTTGGCTTTAGTTTCCTTAGTAGAGTTTCTATTTCTAGAGAGGAAGTAGATTCAAATTCCTCAAGGCATGCCGTATGAGGCGATGAGGCAGTGGGTAATTGCTTAGACTTGGAGATGAGAGGCAGAACTACGAGGAGAGGATGTGGTTGACCAGGAGATGTTTTCACTATGCGGGAGGCAAGTAAGTTAGCTATTTTATCCTTGAAATAGTTGGCAAGTTCAATGGATTTGAGTGCTGCTTTGTCATCTGGAATTGCTGGAACTGGTGGTTTGATGAGTGAAGAAACCAGGGAGAAAAGGGCTTTTGGATCAAAGATGAAGTTGTGGATTTTCTGGGAGTAGAAATCTCTTTTTGTCAGAAGAATAGCGATCCTGTATTGGTGCATGAGAGATTTAAAAGACGATAGGTTTGAGGATGAAGGATTCCTGCGCCAGTTCTGTTCCCTTTTTCTGAGTTCACGCTTCATGGATTTTAATTCTGGAGTGAACCAAGGTTTTTTCTTGTCCTTGTTAGAGAGAATAACTTTGGTTTTTAGGGGGCAGGTCGAGTCCGCCACTTTGTTTGTGATTTTGGTCCAAGAAGATAAGGCCGTGTCTGCATCAGTGAGGTCAATTAGGTTTAACTCCGGGGTGAGGTGAGAGATTAGGGTTTCCTGGTTGCATAATTTTCTGAATTGTATTGTGGCTTTCTTTGTGGCTGAAGGAGTAGGATGTTGGTTAATGAAGGAAGTGGAGATAATCTTGTGGTCCGACCAGGGAATTGGTTGACAGACAATATGTGATGCTTGGGTTAGGTTTTGGTTAATGAAGATTAAATCCAAGGTGTGCCCTGCTTTGTGAGTGGGTTCATTTATGAGTTGATTGAAACCCAAGCAGGAAAGAGTGTTGAGGAAGGATTCACAGTTGGGGGAACGCGGGGTGGCGTCCACATGAAGATTGAAATCGCCTAACAGGATGGCTGGGGCGTCTGAGTTGATGTTTTTAGCTATGTATTCTATTAAAGTAGATGGGTCAGAGTCTAGGCATCCTGGTGAGGCATAGGTGAGTCCAATTTGAAGTTGAGACGATTTGAAGACTGCAAATTCAATGGAACGGGATGAAATAGACGAATGAAGTGTCAGCCCCAGATTTTTGTTGGCAGCGAGGAGCAGACCACCTCCTCTTTTCTTCAGTCTGGGGATGGAGAATATGTTGAATGTGTGAAGAGGGAGTTGATTCAGAAGGACCATGTCTTCAGGTTTAAACCAAGTTTATGTGACCGCACATAGGTCTGGAAGATCATCCATGAGGTAGTCATATAAGAGGTGGGGTTTTTTTCGAGAGTGATTGGGCATTTAAAAGAGTTAAGGAGAAAAGGGTAAGACCCAGTAATTGGTTCAGTGGTGAAAGCATGATGGGGATAAGTCTTTTTTGTTGTTGATGATGTTTGGAAGGTGTTTGTCCAGGAATGGTTGCTGAGAGTCTTCTGTGATAAGGAATGATGGGTATAGTGGAGAGGGGCATGGTGGTTATTAATGCAACGGTAGATTTCCGGGGCAGCTAGGACTCAAAGTCAGCGGGGTCTGACTTCAGGGGCTGTACGAAGGGGCATACAAAGGGGCAGGCCCCTTTGTTGCGCTCCTTAGGTGCGCGACGCAGGCGTGCAACGCCTGTGTGAGAGGGAGATTTAAAGGTGAATTTGTTTAGTTTCTGTGCGTCTTCCAGCTGGGGGAGGGGTTAACAGCCACGAGGTGGAGGAGGAGGAGAGGGTCCAATGGAGGGCTGGGTACAGCAGAAATCTCAATCCAAGCCCTGGATCCTGGCTTGGAGAGCAGTTGCACAAACAGAAGCAAGCAGAAATTAAGTTACCTGCACAAAAGGGAGATTTAAAAGTACATTCGTTTAGTTTCTGGGACGTCTTCCAGCTGGGGGAGGGGTTAACAGCCACGAGGTGGAGGAGGAGGAGAGGGTCCAGTGGAGGCTGGGTACAGCAGAAATCTCAATCCAAGCCCTGGATCCTGGCTTGGAGAGCAGTTGCACAAACAGAAGCAAGCAGAAATTAAGTTACCTGCACTAAAGGGAGATTTAAAAGTACATTTGTTTAGTTTCTGGGACGTCTTCCAGCTGGGGGAGGGGTTAACAGCCAGAATTCAAGACGTTAGCCTCAGAATTACATTGGGACCCTATAGCCTGAAGACCCTCTTCTTTGAAGGCCTGAACTCCCGGTTAAAAGATGAGCTGGCTGCTCGAGAGATGCCTGAGACCTTAGCTGAACTGATGAAGTTGGCAACAAGGATTGATCACCGACTTCGTGACAGGGTTCAAGAGGCCAAGAGTCCCAGAAGACCACTTCAGAGAGATACTCGAGTCAAGTCTGTACCCTGGCTTATACCCTCTGGTCATGTTGCTGGCGAAGAAGAACCAATGCAACTAGGCCGCAGTCATCTGACTTCAAAAGAGAGAAGAATGCGAAAGAGGTTGGGACTATGCATGTATTATGGACAAGATGGTCATGCTGTACAAACATGCCCTATATGTCCGGGAAACTGGCATACCTAAGTCCTGTGGGAGGACTCTTCTTAGGTCTAACTGCACCCTCTCCTCCACTCTCTCTTCCTGCATCCTTAATATGTGGACCTCTAGAATACCAGACCATTGCCTTAGTGGATTCTGTTGCAGGGGGAAACTTCATTTTAAAACGTCTAGTGGATCATTTGCGGATCCCCACCACTACCATGACGTCTCCATTAATTTTGTCTTCTATTCATGGGGAGCCCTTTACCGGGTGAAGTAACTCTGCTCACAGAACCAGTGAACGTAATCACCGGTGCTCTTCATACAGAGACTATCTTCTTCTTTGTGCTAGAGAAGGCCATGCACCCCTTAGTACTTGGGCTACTGTGGTAGCAGAAACATACGCCACAATTCAGCTGGGCCACTTTAGAGCTTTCACGTTGGGGTCCAGATTGCTATGGCAATTGCCTGATGGAAGTTTTTCCAATACCCTGCATGCCAACTACCCCGTTGTTACCTGGTTGCCGCCTCAATATGCATCTTTTCAAGATGTATTTTCCAAAGAAGCTGCTGATGTATTGCCTCCACACAGATCGTATGACTGCGCCATCAATTTGAAGCCTAACACAGAACCACCCAAAGGAAGGGTTTACCCTCTCTCCGTAGTAGAAAATAAAGCGATGTCAGAGTACATCCAGGAGAATCTTCAGAAAGGCTTCATAAGGCCATCCAAGTCTCCTGCCGGTGCAAGCGTCTTCTTCGTGGGGAAGAAAGTTGGAACATTACATCCATGCATTGACTATAGAGGTCTAAACGAGATCACTGTAAAGGATCGCTATACCTTACCACTCATCTCAGAGCTATTCCATAGACTACAAGGAGCCAAGATATTCTCCAAGCTTGATCTCAAAGAAGCCAATTATCTTGTTCACATCCTCTCTGGCGATGATTGGAAGACAGCTTTTAATACCCGGGATGGGCACTTTGAATACCTGGTGATGCCCTTCAGCCTGTGCAGCACCCCAGCTGTCTTCCAAAACATAATGAAAGACATTCTGCGTGATCTGCTCTACCAATGTGTCGTTGTGTACTTAGATGACATCTTGATATTTTCCCAGGACCTGAATACCCATCTGGAAGATGTCAAAAGAGTGCTGCAGAGACTTTGCGAGAACCATTTATACTCCAAGCTGTCTAAATGCAAATTCCACAAGGAATCTGTGCTCTTCCTAGGGTACATTGTTTCGAACAAAGGTTTCCAGATGGAACCTCAGAAACTTGAGAGTATTAAAAAATGGACACAACCCACTGGTCTAAAAGCTCTTAGATGATTTCTGGGATTTACCAACTACTACAAAACCTTCATCAAGAATTACTCTTCACTAACTATTCCTTTAACAGCGATGACTAAGAAAGGTGCCAATGTCGCCAATTGGTCTACGGAAGCTGTGACAGCATTTCAGAATCTAAAAGACGCCTTCTCTAGTAAGCCATGTCTCCACCATCCGGATCCTACACGGCCCATCGTTGTGGAAGTCAATGGCTCAGATGTAGGTGTAGGAGCCATGCTAAGCCAGACCAGTGACTCTAAAATCTTGCATCTATGTTCTTTCTTCTCCTGACGTTTCTCACCAGCGGAAAAGAGCTATGGCATTGGGGATAAAGAACTACTGGCAATAAAGATGGCATTTGAGGAGTGGCACCCCTGGCTTGAAGGTACACAACAGCAGATCACTGTTAACACTGATCACAAAAATCTGGAGTACCTCAGTCACACCCAGCGCCTTAACCATAGACAGGCGAGGTGGTCCCTGTTCTTCAACAGATTTGACTTTGTGCTGAAATATCGCCCTGGAGATAAGATCGTGAGAGCAATGCATTATCTCGCTCTTTTCTCTCTGAAGATGTACCTGATGAACCCCAGAATATCATTGACCCGAGAAGAGTTCTTCTGATAGCTACACATCTGGTACCTCCGGGAAAGGCCATTTTACCCTGAAAACTAAGAAAGAAACTGTTAACATGGGCTCACAATTCGAAACTGGCTGGACGTCCTGGTCAACGAAGAACTCTGGCTAAGCTACAAAAATACTACTGGTGGCCCACCATGAAGGAAGACACTTTTGCGTATGTAGCTTCTTGTTCCAATTGTGCCAGACAGAAACCTCCACCTGGACATCCTTGGGGGCCTGCTTCTTCCCTTACCAGTACCAGATGAGCCCTGGACCCACATTGTTACAGACTTTGTGGTGGACTTACCATTTTCTGGAGGTAACAATACCATCTGGGTTACAGTTTATCGAAGATGGCTCACTTCGTGGCTCTCCCTGGCTTGCCTTCAGCCATGGAGCTTGCTAAACTATTTGTCAGCCACATCTTTCGCCTACACGGCATGCCTAAACACATTGTCTCTGACAGAGGAGCTCAATTCACAGCAAAGTTTTGGAAAGCTCTGGGTAAGAAGTTCGACATCACACTTGACTTCACCGCTTCATGCCATCCTCAGTTGAATGGCCAAACTGAGAGAATGAATAGAACCCTCAAGCAGTTCCTACGTGTCTACGTTGGTTCATACCAGAATGACTGGGCTGAACTGTTGCCCTGGGCTGAGTTCACCATCAACTCACATCCAGCATCATCTACTGGATCTACACCTTTTGAAGTAGTTTACGGACGACAACCCTTACCATCTTTGCCACTTCCACTTTCAGTGTCATCCCCGGCAGCTCAATCTACTGCCAAATATATTCTACAACTCTAGAAAAAGACTAAAGAAATGCTCCAAAAAGCTGGACAAAGAGCTAAGAAGACCTATGTCGCTCACCATGGCAAGGCTCCTGAATTCCAGCTTGGTGACAAGGTCTGGCTGTCTGTCAAACATCTGAGATTCAAGCTACCATCAGCTTGCTTTTCTCCACACTTTGTCGGGCTTTTTCCTATTCTCCGACGTCTGGGTACTCTCACTTACAGTCTGAAACTTCCATCAGCAATGAAGATTCATAATGCGTTCTAGTGTCTCTCTATTGAAACCACTTGTTCGTAGCGAGTTTTCCAACAAGACACCTGAACCTACTCCTGTTGATGCAGAAGAAGACATTGAGTACAAGGTTGATGACATCCTTGATGTAAGAAAGAGAGGCAGAGTATGGGAATACCTCCTGTAATGGGAGGGTTACGGACCTGAAGAAAACTCTTGGGAACCTTTGGCTAATATCATGGACAAGGAGATGCTTCGTCACTTCCACCGACTGCATCCTCATGAACCAAGACCAGGTAGGGGGTCTGGAGGGGGCCCTTTGAAGGGGGGGTACTGTTGTGTCTGTCGGTCTCAGATGGCTTTGACCTCTGTGCCTCAACTTTCTTTCTGCTCTCTCTGCTAGCCTTGGGAAGATGGCTACCGCCGCATCTTCATGCTGCTCTCTCCGGCATCCTCGGAACAGCTATGGCAAGGCTATCCACCATGCTTCTCCTGAGGGCCTTCTAGAGTGCGCGTGCACATGCCACTCACATCTTTATCCACGTCATGGCGGGAACCTTGGAGTTGGCCTCTCTGATGGCATGACATCACTCTCTGAGTGACGTCATGCCATCCAGGTATTTAGCCTGCCCTTCGTTTGCTAACAAATCGAGCTAGCAAGGATTAAGATTGCCTCCAGTCTGAGCTACTCTGCCGCTTCTGTGCTGCTGCTGGAAGCTATCTCTGCCCTTCGTGGTATTCATCTAACCTGGGTACCCACTCCTCGGGGGCCCTGTGCTTTCTTTCAGGTGCCTATCTGGGATCTCTTCGAGGGCCTACTCTCCCTGCCTTGGTGCCTGCATCCAACTACTGCCTGCTGGGATCTCCATCTATACAGCTACAGACTTAGTGAGTAGTCTAACCTTTGTCAGTCTGTCTCATCTGCAGCTCATCACTGGGAACCTGCACCCGAAACTCCCTATACTATCGTGTGCTGCTAACATCTACCATTGTGGGCCGGGTGTCCTCTGCCGAAGGCCCCTGGACTGCTACTACTGGAACACCTCACTACTGCCACCTCTGTGGTATCATTCAGTTGTATAATAAAGACAATATATTCTGTGTTTGCATGTCCCAAGTGTAGCCTAGTACTGCGGTTCCTCACGGGGCTTCTCACCGTGGGAGTGGCCATCACCGCAGTGCCCAAGAATCCACTCCAACACCTCAAAACCATAACAAAAGAGTGTGCAGTATTCATGGCAGTCCAGATATCGCAGGTGAAATGCAAACTCCCCGGTACCTTAGCCAGCAGCGCTTGGATGCGACTTCACCACTGTTTGTACAGACTGGGGATGACCTTTCTGCTAAATGTGGTTCTGGAGGGGACTGTAATTTGGAACTAAGACCTTCAGCAAATGCTTGAAACCCACATTCTCCACTATCTGCAAGGGCTGGTCATCAAGGGCAATCATTGCCCTGATGCTCCTGGTTACAACTTTTGAGGCTGCCTGCCTCCTACCCTGGGATAGCGTTACCGAACACCACCCCATTTCCTCCATGGTGGGTTGTCACTTCTGCCACATGGCAGGGGGCTGCTGGCCTGCCATCTGACTGCTAGAAGGGGCTGAGAGCATGGGATGATTCTGCTCCTTTTCAACCACTTTACGCTGCCTGAAAAAAGGGGTCCCCTGACTGGTACTGCCACCATCCCCAGATGTCAGTACTGTTGGGTGTTGCTTCTGCATATGATGCATATTGCCAAAATTAGCTAGATGCCCCATTTGCTTGCCTCTGCTAATAGCCCTGGCACAGTAATTACTCCATCACTTTTGGCTCCAAATCACAGAATTCTTTTGTGATCCCTACTCTATAGCCTTCGGGGTGGATGCTGGCACTGGAGTTGAAGTAGTGGGTGCACCCTGAGAAGAAATGCCAGGGGCAATAGTCACACTCTGTGCCTGCCCTTCCTCCTCATCATAATCAGTTTCATCTCTCCCCTCCAGCACTGAAGTGGAAGCTAAGACAGAACTAACTAATCATCCTAAACCTTCTTCAGCTATTACTTCTTCCCTTCCTGATGATGAGAATCTCACACAAGATGATTCTTCATTGGAATCTGAAGCAAACAGTGTCTGCGCTACATTGTCTGCTCTTACTATTGTCTGCTGTCGCACTGCTGCTTTTCGGTTTCGCCCTTTGGTTTTGCATGACTCAGCCTCCCCTTCCCTCACCTCCAAAACAACAGGGTCAGAAACAGGTGGTGGCGGTGCATCATCTTTAAATTTCAGTTTTATCTGGATGGAACTACCTTCACCTCCAGAGATTTTAGATTGGAACAGCTCCCTTTTAAACTTTAATGGGGGACTGGCACCACCTTTTGAAGTGCCTCCTCTGCCAGTCCCAATCAGATGACCATGTCTACCTTTCCCTGACATCATGGATTTAATGTCACTGCTTACTAGGGATTTCAATTAAAAGGATTATTTCTTTATTGGTGACTGAACACCTCTGTACCAATATATGTGAGTGTGGAAAACTACACACACACACACACAGTATAGTGCCTTGCTGTACACTACAACTGAGACTGCTGTATGTGCACAAAAAAAAAATTAAACTCCAGATGCCTACTGGGGATGTGGATTAAAAGAACACCTCTGTACCAATATATGTGAGTGTGGAAAACTACACACAGACACACTGTGCAGTGCCTTGCTGTACACTACAACTGAGACTGCTCTGTGTGCACAAAAAATGAAACTCCAGAGAAAAGTCTGGAAGCCTGAGCAAGCATAATTCCTAGTGATGTTACTTCTTGTTTGAAAATACCAACTCCCAGACAGCCACTGGAACTTTCACACTATTTCCCACCCACATCACCCATACCCTGCCTGCAACCTACACCAGGGGGAGTAAGATCAGCAGCAAAATGCCACTGCTGGCAGCTTGTCTCAGTGAGAGAGACAGAGAGTCTGAGTTCAATAATAAAAAAAGTGTGGTAAAAAAAAGCCTGGCTGGCACAGCAGCAAGAACGAACACATATCTTTTTCAATGGAAAATTCTATCAAATTAGCAAGCAATAGCAATTGAATACAGATTTGAGACACTCAGGGAGAGCTCAAAACCAATGACCTTCTCAGACTAAAGCCAAGAAGAAACTGCATGTGCGCCGCATGTTTAATGTAGAAATACAGCAGGAACATCATCACAGAACACTGAGAGCAGCGATTGGCTGAATTAGAAAAATGCTTCACTCTGATATGTTGGCATTCTGGTCTCCTTGCCAACCTGTCTGACCCACTCTATGACAGGCCTGTGAGATCACTTATGACTCACAGGAAAGGGCTGGTAGTTGCTATGGATACTCCCACATGGCCTTCTCCTATTTCAAATGGCTGCTAAGAAAGCACTGCGAACCTAAAGAATGAAACTAATATGATATGTATCATTCGTGGGGGATTGCCATGCATTTCGCAAACCCATGAATCAAACAAACAGGGACTTATTCATTGCGGATTGCACATTCATTGAAAACAAATGCACATCCCTAGGAGCTATCACTCAGGAAAAATATCTAGACATCATAGTGGATAATTCTTAGAAATTATCGTCTCAGTGTGTTGCAGCAGTAAAAAAAAAAGCAAACAGGGGTTATGCATTATTAGGAAGGGAATGGTTAATAAAACGGAAAATGTCATAATGCCTCTGTATTGCTCCATGGTGAGCCCGCACCATGAATACTGTGTACAATTCTGATCGCCACATTTCTAAAAAGATACAGCTGTGATGGAGAAGATACAGAGAAGGGCAACCAAAATGATAAAGGGGATGGAACAGGAGCCCTACTGGGAAAGGCTGAAGAGGTTTGGGCTGTTCAGCTTGGAGAAAAGAGGGCTGAGGGGGGGATATGATAGAGATTTTTAAAATCATGATAGGTCTTGAACGATTAGATGTGAATTAGTTATTTACACTTTCAGATAATAGAAGGACTAGGGGGCATTCCATGAAGTTAGCAAGTAGCACATTTAAGCCAGAGAGGTGCCTGGGTGCGCATCGGGAGAGTAGATGTTCAACTCAGAGCACTGGCTCTCCTGCACCTTTTACAGAATAACTGTTTGAAGTAAAACAAATGCTAGGAAAGAACAGTAAAGGAAAATGGTGATGTGAATTACTTGGCAGTACCTTTGTTTTTTGAGACAGAGAGGGACCAATACAAATTCTTTCCTTTAAAGACTACAGAAGTCCTTCTCACCTATGCAAGTGTTAAATTACCCTCTGGCTCCTCTGCAATGGGGGTGGGGTAGGGCCATGGGTGGAAGCCAATGGTATTATTCCCTGAACTGCAGTGACACCAAATGGACCAGACTACAATTTCTAGGATTAAATGGATATTTCCACAGAATGAAAAAATTGAGTTGAATGGAGCTATGGCAGTTCTTGGAATCAGAGCTTGGGGAATAATCTCAGACCAGAGCCAATGAATAGCAGGAGATCTTCTGGAAACAGGATGCTGGGCTTGATGGACCCTTGGCTTGAGCCAGTATTTCAATTTATTATGTTCTTATGCTAACAAAGGTTTTCTGTTGTCAGACAGGCAGAGTAAGGAAAAGACAGAAGGACATAGCAATGAGGTGAGGGTTGTACCCCAGCCACATGGCTGCTACCACAAAGGAAAGAGGAATTGCAGATAGTTGGGAATATTCCTCAAGTCCATAGTTTATAGAATAGTAATTACATAGCAGTGTTGAGAAAGCAGTGGTTTGCTATTTTGAGTTAGGGAAAAGAGTGTGAGCTTCAGGTATTTTCTGACCTTTTTTTTCATTTATAGCTAGAAGGACAGTATTTAGAATAGTATCTGCATACATTCAGTATCAGGCTGAATTAGTTGCAGGGAAATTCAGAAGATTTGTCATGAGTTTATATAGATTAGGGAGGGAATTTATATAAATTTTGTGAGAACCGGGACTTTCAATCTACTGAAGCAAGTGGACCCTGCAGTTGAGCTCAAGCATCATCATTGGCTTCATGAAGCACACAGTGGAGCAGCTTGTCTAAAAACAAGGAAAACAGAACTCATGTGAAACTTAACTGAGAACTTATGTTATTATTCTGGCCAGAATGTAGGTGGGAGTTTGCAAGAGAACTGAACTGAGATACAGAGCAGGGCTAGTGATTTTCTTTTATATCTTGTAACCTAATTTACCTCATTTTATCATGTTAATATCATCTTCTTTCTTTTTTTATTATAATCCCATTTGTCTGTGTTTGCTATAGAGTATAAGAATCCTAATGCGCTGTGTAACTGTGCATGCACTGATTTTATATGCAATACTTGCTGTAGCTACATAAGGTGGCTTTTCTCTGCTCCAGCCTCTCCTCCGCATCCCTGGGAGAACCTTTAGTCGTGTGGGCACATTACATGTGTCTGTCCCTAAACACACAGCTGAGAGGCGGAGTTATGTTTGTGGTCCCTCCCACAATAGGGGTGAGGTTTACATAAACATTAAAGTTTCTCCATGTGGGGGGAGGTGGGCAGACAGGGAGGAGAAGAAATGATCTAAGAGATCATGAGGAGTTCTCAAGCACTTGATTGCTATGTTTCCATATTAATAAATTCAGATTTATGCATAAGAAGTGCTGAAAGGGAAGCAGAGTTATGTATACTGAGAGCAGAAATCCAAAGGGGTGGAATACACAGAGAGTTATAGTTTGATGTCCACAAATCAGGAAAGTGACCTCAGGGTGATAATATCTGATGATTTTAAAGTATGGAAACAGTGAGACAAGATTATTGCCAGAGCTGGAGGGATGCTAGGGTGCGTGGAAGGCAACAGAACTAATAGAGAATAGGGAGTGAGTTTGCCATCGGACAGGCCGCTGGTGAGAACTCAATGGGAGTATTGTAGAGATGTGCATGCATGAAATTTTGTTTTATTCATTCATTTCATTTTCATGGGGATCAATATGCTTTAGATTGTTTCATATGTGTGAGTGTGTGTGTGTGTGTGTATGGGGGGGGGGGGGGGGTGTTCCCTGGTCATTTTGCTTCATTTTGTTTCTTTCTTTTTGGTAAATAGTTCTCCTCTTTACAAATAGGTGCACTATTGGCCAATTATTAAATGACCCCACTGATCAAGCAAATCCCCCACCATCCCACAATCCCAGTAACAATCCCTGGGTCTAGTGATAAACCCAGTACAAAAAACTTCTAATGCCCTCCAACAACTCAGAACAAAATATTCCTGGGGCTAGGCCTTCTAAGTGAGTCTAACCCTAGTCAATGTATCGCTGAGGCCTAGTGGTGGAAGGAGCGGGCCTCAGTTGCTCTTGTTGCCATTTTTCAACCTGTGTGCAGTGATTGCTGGAGGGGGACCGCACCCTGCTGATTTGTTTTGGTCTTACTCTGAGGTCATATACATTTCCAAGTGCTAAAACCAGTCACATTGGTTAAAAGTTTGGGAAGCCCTGAAATAGAGAATGGCAACCAAAATGATAAAGGGGATGGAATGGCTCCCCTATGAGGAAAGGCTAAAGCGGTTAGGGCTGAGGGGGGATAGGATAGAGGTCTATAAAATCATGAGTGGAATAAAATGGATAAATGTGAACTGGTTATTTAGTAAGTAGCACATTTAAAACAAATCAAAGAAACTACTTCTTCACTTAACATACAATTAAGCTCTGTAATTCAATGCTGGAGGATGTGCTAAAGACAGTTAGCAGAGTTGGGTTTAAATAAAAATTGGAGAAGTTCCTGGAGGAGAAGACCATAAAATGTTATTAATCAGATAGACTTGGGGAAATAAATTACTTATCATTGGGCTTTATTTATTTAGATTTTTATATTCTGCTTTTTGCACTTTAAAGTGGATTACATTCAGGTACTGTAGGGATTTCCCTAGCCCCGAGGGCTCATGATCTAAGTTTGTACCTGAGGAAATGGAGGGTAAAGTGACTTGCCCAAGGTCACCAAGAATGACAGTGGGATTGAACGCTGGTCTCTCTTGTTCATCTCCCACTGTTCTGATCACTCATTAGCAGCTATAGTATCTATCTGCTCTTTGGGATCTTGCCAGGTGCTTGTGACCTGCATTGGCCACTGTTGGAGATAGGATGCTGGGCTTGATGGACTCTTGGTCTGATCCAGCAGGGCAATTCTCATGTTCTTATCTAGTCTGCCCATCCACCCAACCAATTTAGCTTTACAGTTCCCATCACTCTCTCAGAGATCTCCTATATTTATTCAATGCTTTCTTGAATTCAAATACTGTTTTTTTCTCTACCAAATCCACTGGGAGGTAGCTCCATGCATCCTGTTATGAATCCTGCCCGCAGTGCCATTCCACGAGCAGACCTCTCACGTTTTTCCCTGCGCTGCCTCTCCCGACACGGCTGGAAGCCACCACCGAGCACTCCTCGGACCGCCAACCTTCCACCATGGGGCTAGGAGGCTGCGTTGCTGCCACTCCCTAGATCACAGCCACGCTGCCGATGTTTCCTTCGTCCTGCGGCAGGGAGCCGCTGAGCCTGCCGCTCCTTCACGGCTTAAATCGCCGCCGAGACTCGTGGCATGCCGCTGCCGGAACTCCACCCTTGCGGCCTGGTGCCGCCGCAGAGTTCCCTTTGGACCGCTCCCGTGGCCCGGCCGCCAGTGTTGCTGTCCTGCCTGACGCCGCCGAGATCTTCTTTGAGCAGAAGGGGAAACTGCTGTTGCCCCGACGTCATCTTGTGGCCTGGAGGCCTCCCCGAAGCCTGCCTGCTCTTTTGCCTCTGCGTGCAAGGAGAACTCCACTGTCCTGTGCTCTTTTCCTGGCCCTGTTCTTAGGTGCTGTGCGCGCCTCTTCAGTGTATTTAAAGGGCAAGTAGCAAGAAGTGCTCCTGGCCCATCAGAACACAGCAGATCATCATTTCCTGGTTTAGCCCTATTTGTTGGCTGTGTCTTTTTCTTCTCCTGCTTTGACGGCTTCATTTTAATGTTCCTGATGTCCTTCGTCCATGCCTTCAGATGTCTTCATGTTCCTGATGTCCTTCATCCGTGCCTCTAGATGTCTCCATATTCCTGATGTCCTTCGTCCGTGCTTCCTGATGCCTTTGTCTTCACCTCTGCCTGCAGTTCCTTGGTTCCTGAAGGTCCATGACCAGCCCACGGGCAGGCTGTGTAGGGCGCCTCATGGCACATTGCCATCTTCACCTTCACAGTGCAAACCTCCGGAAGACTTCTGCTTGTCTCTTGAGTTTTGAACCCCGAGTTGTCTGAGAATCCTGTAGTTGTATTTGGAGCTTGAATCTTGTCTCAGTCTTTTGAGCCCCTTGCATTGTGTCCATCCATGCCAAAGACTCTGTTTGAACCTGCTCCATTCAGCGTGGTCCACGACCAGCCACAGGCGGCTGTGTAGGGCATGCCCTGGTGCAGGCCTCTTTGGGATCTTCACCATGTTCCAGTCTCATCTATTTCACACCTCGTCTAGAGCCTGCTTCGAGCCCAGCATGGTCTGCGACCAGCCCCGCGGGTGGGCTTTGTAGGGTGCGCTGCGTCGCAGTCTCAACCCAGTACTTGCTCTTGCTCCTGTATACTTTTGTCTGCTGTACCTTGTTCCTGAACCTTCATCCAAAAGTCTTTCAAAAGTCTTTGCCTATGTCTAGGTCCAAGAGTCTTTGCCTATGTCTACGTCCAAGAGTCTTCCATGTTCTAAGGCCTCTGTTTGCCCTTGTCCTCTGCTGGCCTGTCACCTATTGCCGTTACCCAGCAGCAGGTCTGAAAGGGCTTGGAACGGTCAGAGGACTGTTCATTGACCAACATTGCGTTGCTGGTCTTCTTGGGGCTTGCAGGTCCGGTAGAGGGTCAGACCTTCAGTCTCCTTGTCTCCGCTCCAGCCTTCTTCGGTTTCTTTTTTGCCCGTGCTTGCATTGGCTTACCTCTCGCTGCACTCTCGGAGCTCCTCCCTCAGTGGCATGGCGATCCAAGGACTCACATTTCCCGTCAGAAGCAACCACGCCTCCGCGCTTGCAACACATCCACTCCTCTCTTTGTAAAGAAATATTTCCTAAAATTATTCCTGAGTCTACCTCCTTTCCCTCTAACCCTAGAGCAGCAGCATGAGCAGCTTCCTGTCAGATACCACTTCCTCCCCCACCAAAGTCATGTTACCTCGAAAGAAGCATCTCTCTTGATAGAAGTCATAGCCAAAGCAGCTGGCAGGAGAGACTCTGCCCACCATCCCAGCACAACTATCTGTGACATGCTATCTCGCACAACCCATCAAGGATATGGGTACCGATGCCCTAGCATATAGTGCAGACCTAGCCAATGAGGCTCAGCACTATCTTTGTTTCCCAACAACCAGTGTTCCCAGTGAAGTGCTCACTGCAGACATAGAAAGGTTCACTTTCAGGAAGTTCTGGCAGGGGCAAGTTTCTATCAGGGCAGCAGATACATGAAGATGATGAGGAGGAAGGGCCACATAGCAAAGCAGGATGAGTGATGGGTGAGCACATGCAGGCAACTCCGGGGTTCTGGCTGCAGTTCTGGCTCCTGGCCCGATCCTGGTCTGGGCTATCACTGCTTCCATCTCCATTTGTTGGGCCTGGGCTTCCCGTGAGCCACTTCTTTGCCTGAATCACTGCTGGCGGGGCCTGGGCTCACTGTTATCCAGGGTTTCACTTCCAGCTCTGCTCTTCTCAAGCAAATAATTTTAGTAGCTTCTGTGTGACATCATGCGTTGGCATGCACAGACATATCATGATATGTACCTGGAACCTCTGATATTTAATTATAGAGAGAGGTAGCAAACATACAGTTGTGACATCATACGTACATATATGGATATAGATAGATATAGATATAGCTGCAGTCTGTATGTAGATAGATATAGATAGATAAATAGAACTAGATATATAGATGTATTTTTCTTTAACTGTAACTGGATGTTGAGTGAAGCACTGCATGTATTTTGATAGTACAGCTTAATCCTATGGCCTATGGAGATGGAGATGAGACTGACAAAGTTGAGGGCCAGGAAGGGGATGAGAAGTATGCCTGAACAGAAAACCAACATGGAGAAAGGAAAATGTGTCCCAGAATCCCCTGGTTTTCTTAGCCTGCCTTGGCTATATGAACTCTAAGTGACTCATTGAGAATGATTTGCAGAATTTCCAGAACAGGCAGTCAAGCTAAGGTGAGGCCTATTCATAGGGTCAAACAAAGCAGAAACCAATGGCGGGAACTTAACAAAGGAGAAACCACTGGCGGGACCTTCAGGCTATATGAACACTACAGAGGCACCATTCTCAGGGGTTTCTATAAACACAGCCACAGATGTGTCAATTACCTTGACCAGCAAGATTCCAACAGAACAAAAGACTATCCAAAGAGTGATGGTAAATGGGCTCCATCTTGGAGAAATATTCAGGGTTAGCTAGGGATGATCGTATCATGCTGTTGACATGACAACCTGTGTAAATGATTCTTTGGGCAGTCACGCAATGCCGTCTATAAAAGAAGGATCACTTCCTGTATACGATGAGATGCTGGTGGTCTGTTTGTCAGAAGGCACAGCACCAGCATCTACCAAGAATACTTATATTGTTCAATAAAAAAGTATGCTTTCAATAAAAATCTAAGTGTTCTTGTCTCCCTGGCCATAAACGTCATAAAAAATGGCGTGGCGCTTAACAGGGAAAAATGAAATTGTATTTCTATATAAATAAAAATGTAAAGTAGTTTGGACGTAATCGATAATCTCAGAAACTACTGCACCAATTGCTTTCAAATTTGGACACAACCTTGCTTTCACTTTCGGCAAGGTTCTTCTATATCTAGATTACATAGATGTCACACGGTTACAGATAAAAACATGTTTTTACATGTGTGTGGGGAAAACAGTGACATCTGATGGACAGACATGCAACTCACGCTATCTACCTGGGGAAATGAAGCTGCTGTACTGCGCATGCGCGGGCGGGAGCACACGTTGGGCACAGTGGGACCAACATGGTGCTGGGAGGCGCAGCAGTGGTGCATGTCAGGCACAGTGGGACCAACATGGCAGTGGGAGGAGCAGCAATGGTGCATGTCAGGCACAGCGGGACCAACATGGCGCTGGGAGGAGCAGCAGCGGTGGACCGGCGGCGATATCAGGTGTGGTGGTGTCGGCCAGCCGAACTTCGACACCTGGGAGGAGCTGCGGCGGCGATCTGGTACGGCTCACGTGCACGACAGGGAGGCATCCTCGCTGACCTCGCGTCTTTGGGAGCGGGCCATGCAGAACCGTACAAGAGGGAGAGGGATGGGGGGAGAGGGATCAGCTGGGAGGGCATTGTGAGCGGGAGGGAATCATAGTCAGGGAAGGAGATTCAGAGAGGGTGGGCTGTCACTGACGAAAGGGTAGGGAGTAGGCGGGAAGAGGTAACAGTGAGGGGAGGGAGAATGAACGGGCAGTGAGTGTCAGGGGAGAGACACAGAGGGGAGAGGTGAGTGTGAGGGGTGAGAGTTGGAGTGAGGACAGGGGAGTGAAGGGGGGGTTAGTGACCAAAGGTTAGTGAGGGGACAGAGTTGGAGTGGGGACAGGGGGAGGAAAGGGGGGTGAGTGACCAAGGGGGAGGAGGATGTGTGACTGAGGTATATGAGCAAGGGGAAGGGGGAAGGGGGGGGGGGGAAGAACCTGACTCTGCCACTGCAACGTGTGGCTGGCCACCGCTAGTTGATTATATAAAGAAGAGTTTTGTACAATAATCTTCTACAGGCCACAAGATGTCCCCTGCTCTCCTTGAAGACAGGGATAGGTAATGCATTTCAGCATTAACCAGTTAAGTCCCTTTGATTCTCTCCTTCCACCTGAACCCCCCATATTTTGGTGCTAAATAGAGCTGCTTGGTAACCCTGCATGACAATGTGCAGCCACTCTGCACGGGCCAATCTCCCCCTGAGGGCTCTGGGCAGCTACATACATAATAGGTAAATGCATACATTTCATTTCTCTGCCTGTGTGAATTGTGTGCACACCTAAGGGTATATGAATGTGCATAAAAATGGAAACATCGGACATTACATTTTTATTTATTTATTAACTTTTTTATGCCGACATTCGTGGGGCACATCATGCCAGTTTACAATATAACTGAAGGAGGAAAATAAAAAAAAAAACAGGGTGGGGGGAGGGGAGAAGCTGAGAAGAACGAGCAAAGGGGAGAAAAAAGGATACATGCAGAAAAGTGCTTTTGCATGCTTAAAGTAATCAAAAGAAATACAACAGCATGAAAAAATAAATAACGCTATAAATAAAGGGAAGACAAAACAAGATGAACTCACTTTTCTGAGCTTACCCTGGTACTAAATAAGGTGTTTTTGTGAAAATGAGTCACTCTATTTCAGCATTTCACCTTCTAGGACTTTCTCCACCAACTGCTGGTGTTTTTTAATTTTCTCATTGTCTTCCTTTCTTTTTACAACTATGCACAGTTTTAAAATGAATGATATTTTACTTCTATAATCCTGTCTAAACTTTTTCAAATCTAAACTTAATCATTTTAAAAAACTTTAGGGAAACAGGTTCTGGGTTTGCAGGAAAGAATTCTTTATTATTCATCTTTTCTTCTTTTGTTTTATTTTGTTTTTTTCCTACTAAATTTCATTTTTTCGTTATTTTTGTATATGCTTTAGCATGCATAAAACTATTTATAAGAACATAAGAACATGTCATACTGGGTCAGACCAAGGGTCCATCAAGCCCAGCATCCTGTTTCCAACAGTGGCCAATCCAGGCCATAAGAACCTGGCAATTACCCAAACACTAAGTCTATTCCATGTAACCATTGCTAATGGCAGTGGCTATTCTCTCAGGGGCAGATTTTAAAAACTTGCACGAGCGCGTACTTTTGTTTGCGCAGCAGGCGCGAACAAAAGTACGCTGGATTTTATAAGATACGCGCGTAGCCGCGCATATCTTATAAAATCCGGGGTTGGCGCGCACAAGGGAGTGCACATTTGTGCAACCTGCGCGCGCTGAGCCCAGCGCGCGCTGCCTGTTCCCTCCGAGGCCGCTCCGATTTCGGAGCGGCCTCGGAGGGAACTTTCTTTCGCCCTCCCTTCCCCTACCTAACCCACCCCCCCGGCCCTATCTAACCCCCCCCCCCCCTTACCTTTGTCGGGTTACCTTTTGCGCGCGTCGTCCGGCTGCCCCGCTGCATGGTCCGGTCCCGGGGGCTGTTCCGGAGGCCGCGGCCATGCCCCCGGAACGCCCCCGGGCCGAAACCACGCCCACGTTGCCGCCCCGAAACGCTGTGCCCCGCCCCCTAAATGTCGCGTTATCTCGACACGCCCCCAGACACGTCCCCGACATGCCCCCGACAGGAAGCCCCGGGACTTACGCACGTCCCGGGGCTTTATGCGCGCCGGCGGCCTATGCAAAATAGGCCGCCGGCGCACGCGGGCCTTTGAAAATCCGCCCCTCAGTGAACTTAATAGCAGGTAATGGACTTCTCCTACAAGAACTTATCCAATCCTTTTTTAAACACCGCTATACTAACTGCACTAACCACATCCTCTGGCAACAAATTCCTGAGTTTAATTGTGCGTTGAGTAAAAAAGAACTTTCTCCGATTAGTTTTAAATGTGCCCCATGCTAACTTCATGGAGTGCCCCCTAGTCTTTCTACTATCTGAAAGAGTAAATAACCGATTCACATCTACCCGTTTATCCAGTGCTGACTTTAGTGCATGATAAAATACTAGAAAAGGTTCTAAATTAATTCCTGTAGTAGCTTTTCTTGAATTTTCTTTTCTAAATTACATTAAGGGGTAGATTTACAAAAATGGCGCGTTCGTGTACTTTTGTTGGCGCTCCAGGCGCCAACAAAAGTATGCGGGATTTTAGTAGATACACGCGTAGCCGCGCGTATCCGCTAAAATCCGGGATCGGCGCGCGCAAGGCTATCGATTCCGTATAGCCGGCGCGCGCCGAGCCGCGCAGCCTACCTCCGTTCCCTCCGAGGCCGCTCCGAAATCGGAGCGGCCTCGGAGGGAACTTTCTTTTGCCCTCCCCTCACCTTCCCCTCCCTTCCCCTACCTAACCCACCCGCCCGGCCCTGTCTAAACTCCCCCCTTACCTTTGTCGGGGGATTTACGCCTCCCGGAGGGAGACGTAAATCCCCGCGCACCAGCGGGCCGCCAGCGCGCCGGGATGCAACCTGGGGGCGGGTCCGGAGGGCGCGGCCACGCCCCCGGGCCACCTCGGGCCGTAACCACGCCCCCGGGCCCGCCCCCAAAACACTCCTGACACGCCCCGAAAACGCCGCGCGGATCGGGCCCGCCCCCCGACATGCCCCCGACACGCCCCCCTCTGAAAACCCCAGGACTTACGCGAGTCCCGGGGCTCTGCGCGCGCCGGTAGGCCTATGTAAATTAGGCGCACCGGCGCGCAGGGCCCTGCTCGCCTAAATCCGCCCGGATTCAGGCGGATTTAGGCGAGCAGGGCTCTTAAAATCCGCCCCTAATTGAATCACCAAATGCTAAGGAAGTTTTCATGTCATTTCAAAACAAAGCTGAGTAGTAAAATCAGGTTCACTCTGCGTGTGCTTTAAGCTATGGGTGTAGCCCTGCTGTTAGGGGAATTACTGAAAACATCTCCCTCCTTCTTTTTCAGCTTCATCGTTATCTGAAGAACGTCCACTTTAAGAACAGTCTGGGTGACGAGATGTTTTTTGATGAGAATGGAGACCCCCCCATTGGTTACTATATAATAAATATGGCCAGTCTACGCAATGGGACACGAATGTCTGAGATTGTTGGGAGTTATAACCCTTATGCTCCTCAGGGGAGGGATTTCACCATAGATGAGAAGGCGATTGCGTGGGATGGCGAGTTACTCCAGGTTAGATTTAAGTGACATTATTTATTTATTTATTTGACAGATTTTCTATACCGACATTAAAGTACACATCATGTCGGTTTACATAATAACAAAAAGGTGGAAATTACAAATAACAGGGGGGGGGGGGGACAACTGAAAAGGAGGTTCAAAACAGCGAACCTAAAAACTAAGTGAAGGAGAGAAGCAGGATAGACATTAGAACATGATGGAAGGAACTGTTTCCTTGTGATTAGAAATGTATAAACACAATGACCAAAGAAGAGCATATGATCCATCTAATCTGCCTTCTGTCCAATTTATCCAGTCCTACATTTCCCATCTCTCCCTCAGAGATCCAATAGAAACATAGAAACGCTGCCCCAAATTCTGGTGCTTGATAAAATGACAGAGAAACAGAATTTCTGAATCTGGATGGGAAGAATAATGCAGGTAATATGTTCAAAGGAACCTGCCATGCAGGGCTCATTCCCTCATCCTGCAGGCTGTCTGTGGACTGATGATCGGAGGCTTCCAGCTCATTCTCATCTACCACTGGTTTACATCATCTCCTACACTCAGTGCACACAGTGCAATGTTTGGGCTGAGTTCTTTCTACATCTGATACCATTAACCAAGTTCAGAAAGGATATTGCAACTAAGAGTACATGAGCAGTGAGTGCGCGTTAATATAATCTGAACATGGGGGATGGGGGTGACTCACAAAATGGAAGGTGATAACAATTCTGAGAAAATTTCCATTTATAATTTTCAGGTGCTCTAATCACCCAGTGGTAAACTGTTCAATCCCTGGTTATCCTGTTTGGCATTTCTCTCCTGATACCAGGTGTAGGTCACCGATAGAGGGGCCGATGCAATACGAACGTGTAGAAATTAGGCGCTGTTATTGAGCGTCCGTTTTCCTAATGCATGCATATCCACTTTTCCTGGGCACGTGATTCAATATGTTAATGAGGTGCCGTGCATTAAAGGACACGCTAGGGATCAATTGTGCGTCGCTAGCACCTCCTTGTCATCGGGTGCCCAGGAGATGTGGCTGTGATCAGTTTAGGAAAACAGACTCTCAATTTACGAGCATCCATTTTCCTAACCTGACCACTGTCAAGACTTTTTTTTAACTAATGCTGACTTCTCTGGTCAAAAAAACAGTATTTTCTGCTTTTTTGTGGTAGCCTGGGGTGCGTCAAGATGAAACGCCAGCTCCGAGTTAAAAGGTGAGCATCAGGCGTACAGTAATTTTTTGCATAGGGAGTGATAGCTAATAGCCTCATCTACATGGCATTTACATATGATAAGCGCTATCAGCTAAGCGCTTGTTTGGATGCGCTAATCCCATTATTACATCAGAAGTTATTCTAGTACCTCCAAAACACGCGTCCAACTGCACGTCAAGCTGTGCACTGCACTGAGCATACTATATTGCATCAGTCTCAGAGAGATGGAGTGAGTTCAGTGTTCATAACTAGACCTTTATCAGGAATGACAGCAGAATGCCTCCTCTCTCCTCCACGCCACCCGATATCTCTGTCTCTCAGCCCCTCTTACTAGTGCATCCTCTGTGATCCTGAATCTGTGTGTGCTGCCTCCTGCCTCCCTGTATGCTGTCCTGCATAACATTGGAGATCCACCACACGTTACCCATGATCTGCCTAGCAGTGAGGAACAGGACTCTGTCTCACATCCTGCATGGCCCAACACAACCCCTACACATTCTGTTGTCCTGTGTTGGGCTGTGAAAGTGGATCTTTGTGATCCATCACATGAGGCATGCTGGCTCCATGGTCTTTTCCTTCTCGGCATGGTGCCACATTTGGGTGTTCTCTCAGGCCAGCAGTCCCCATTTTGATGAGGAAAGTGTGAGATACTGCAGCTGCAGCATCTTCTTTCCCTCACTACAGTGCCCAATAAGGCTGCTATCCTGAGCTGGCCAGGCCTGCCTTGTGCTCTCTTTGCTCCAGTGCTTTGGTTCCCATCTGGTGATTTCACACCGCAGCGCCCCCATGTGGCGGATCCCAAAGCAGTAGAAGAAACAGGTCACAGACAGATGGACAGGACATGGAAATGAGGCTTTATTAATTCATTTTTAGAAAGAAAACCTAAAAGGAAACTCTGAAAGATAAAAGTAGGCTACAAAAGCATCAAAGGCTGCTGTTTTTATACCCTGACTCTTAGCACCAGAGAAACTATTTACATGTAATGGAAAGATCAAAGGTTTATTCTCTTACTGCTGATTCAATTTATTAATTTTAAGTGTAACCTGTATAATAACTAGAAACATTGCCTAAGATATTGCCAGATCAACCATATTGTCTGATTCCAGATTTTAAAAACTTTTCTTTTAATCAAAAAAGGGCTCCTAGCTCTCCACAAATATAACAGGATATGTTTTTGAAATGAAGTTGGCCATAGAGGCAAAAACTCATAATAAAAACTTTTTAAAATATATCCAAAGAAAGAAACCTGTGAGGGAGTCGGTTGGACCATTAGATGACCAAGGGGTTAAAGGGGCTCTTAGGGAAGAAAAGGCCATTGCAGAAAGACTAAGAGGTAGATCTTCAAAACATATGCGCGCGCGAACAAAAGTACACCAGATTTTATAAGATCCGCACGTGGCCAAGCGTATCTTATAAAATCTGGGGTCGGCGCGCGCAAGGCTGCGCAAAATCGGCAGCTTGCGCGCGCCAAGCCGCGCAGCCTGCCTCCGTTCCCTCCACATCCCCCCACCTTCCCCTCCCTTCCCCTATCTACCCCACCCCCAGCCCTACCTAAATCCCCCCCCCTACTTTTGTTGGGCAAGTTACGCCTGCTTGAAGCAGGCGTAAATTGCGTGCGCCGCCCCGGCATCCCCTGGCAGAGGCCACAGTGCCGGGGGACTCAGGACCGCCTTCCCGGCCCACCCCTGAACCTTCGCCATGCCCCCAGACCTGCCCCGGACCACCCCCTCCCGCCCCTTTAACGAAGCCCCGGGACTTACGCGAGTCCCGGGGCTTTGCGCTCGCCGGCAGCCTATGCAAAATAGATGCGCTGGCGTGCGAGTGCGGTTTTAAAATCTACCCCTAAATGAATTCTTTGCTTCCGTGTTTACTAATGAGGATGTTGGGGAGATACTAGTTCCGGAGATGGTTTTGAGGGGTAATGAGTCAGACGAACTGAACAAAATCACTGTGAACCTGGAAGATGTAGTAGGCCAGATTGACAAACTAAAGAGTATCAATCACCTGGACCAGATGGTATGCATCCTAGGGTACTGAAGGAACTCAAAAATGAAATTTCTGATCTATTAGTTAAAATTTGTAACCTTTCATTAAAATCATCCATTGTACCTGAAGACTGGAGGATGGCCAATGTAACCCCAATATTTAAAAAAGGCTCTAGGGGCGATCCTGGTAACTATAGACCAGTGAGCCTGACTTCAGTGCCAGGAAAAATAGTGGAAACTGTTCTCAAGATCAAAATCATAGAGCATATAGAAAGAAATTGTTTAATGCAACACAGTCAACATGGATATATCCAAGGGAAGTCTTGCCTAACAAATCTGCTTCATTTTTTTTGAAGGGGTTAATAAACATGTGGATAAAGGTGAACCGGTAGATGTAGTGTATTTGGATTTTCAGAAGGTGTTTGACAAAGTCCCTCATGAGAGGCATCCAAGAAAACTAAAAAGTCATGGGATAGGAGTCAATGTCCTTTTGTTGATTACAAACTGGTTAAAAGACAGGAATCAGAGAGTAGAATTAAATGGTCAATTTTCTCAGGGATCTGTACTTGGACCGGTGCTTGGACTGGTGCTTTTCAATATATATATAAATGATCTGGAAAGGAATACAATGAGTGAGGTTATCAAATTTGCAGATGATACAAAATTATTCAGAGTAGTTAAATCACAAATGGATTGTGATTAGAGATGTGGTTCGTTTTTCGCCCTATTTAGGAAATTTAACGAAATTTCCTAATTCGTTTCTGTTTCGGAGTATCCGAAACACGACATAAACGCCGTTATTTCGGAGCCCCCGAAACCGGAAACGAAATTTTCCCCGCAATTCGGGGGAAAATTCGTTTTCGGGTTTGCCTGGGGAGAGGGGCAAAAATTATTTTTTTTTATTAAAAACCACCCCAAATTTAAATTAATTATAATACACCACCCCCCGATCCCTCCCCAAGACTTACGAAGATCCCTGGTGGTCCAGCGGAGTCCCGGCTTCCATTTGCCATGCCCTCCGTGCCCTAGTTCGTGCCAGTGCAAGCCGCGCGCCAAAATGGTGCCGAATAGCCCGAACGACCATGTCACAGGGGCTTTCGGCGCTATTGGTCAGCCCCTGTCACATGGCCATCGGCGCCATCTTGTGCTCCTATCATGTGACAGGAGCTGACCAATGGCGCCGAAAGCCTCTGTGACATAGTATGGGCAAAGGCTATCGGCGCCATTTTGGTTACTGGCAGCCGAAAACGAAATCGCTTTCGGACCCTTGCTGGACCCCCAGGGATTATTGGCAAGCCTTGGGGGGGTCAGGAGGGGGCTCCTGACCCCCCCAAGGCTTGCCAATAATCCCTGGGGGTCCAGCAAGGGTCCGAAAGCGATTTCGTTTTCGGCTGCCAGTAACCAAAATGGCGCCGATAGCCTTTGCCCATACTATGTCACAGAGGCTTTCGGCGCCATTGGTCAGCTCCTGTCACATGATAGGAGCACAAGATGGCGCCGATGGCCATGTGACAGGGGCTGACCAATAGCGCCGAAAGCCCCTGTGACATGGTCGTTCGGGCTATTCGGCACCATTTTGGCGCGCGGCTTGCACTGGCACGAACTAGGGCACGGAGGGCATGGCAAATGGAAGCCGGGACTCCGCTGGACCACCAGGGATCTTCGTAAGTCTTGGGGAGGGATCGGGATGGGGGGGGGTTGTTATATATGTACGAAAATGCTTTAAATTGTTTTTAAATGCTTGGGGTGGTTTTTTTTTTTTTCGCTTCGTTACCGATTCGTTTTTCGGTCCGGTTTCGGGTTTCTCGTTTCGTTTTCGGGCAAACGACCCGAAAACGAAACGAGAAGACCCGAATTATACCACGAAGTATTCGAACCGAAAAACGACCCGGTAGAAAAAAACGAAGCACATCTCTAATTGTGATACATTACAGGAGGACCTTGCAAGACTGGAAGATTGGGCATCTATTGGCAGATTAAATTTAATGTGGACAAGTGCAAGGTGTTGCATATAGGGAAAAATAATCCTTGCTGTAGTTACACAAGTTAGAGTTAGCAATCTGCTAGCATTTGAGGTAGTAGTGGGTGGATCCTTGTGCTGGTGGCAGATGACCACGTCCCCGGGGGAAGATCCCGAGTGGGACCACCGGTCAGGCTCAGAGTATGGAGACAGACACACATTAGTTCTTTTATTAAACAGAGGTGGCAGTAGTGAGCTGGAAGTGCCCGGCTGGGCTGTAGTCCCTCAGAGAATGGAACAGCGATCCTGGATAGCTGGGCTGGAGAGAAACTGAATATTGTGAGCAGGCAAGGTATGCAGATTTCATGAACAGAACCTTGATAGTAACACTCACACAATGGTCTCATAGAAGCCCAGGAGCAGGTAAGCAGTAGGCCCTCGAGGAGTGAGTACCTGGTTCCAGGGAAAGCTCTGAGAGAGAGATGGTAACTCACAGGTGTTGTAGGCAGCGATGATTTCCTGGCAGAAGTGGTATTCAGAAGTAAGACAGGGAACGAGGGCCCTCGAGGAGCGAGTACCGGTTCCAGTCTGATCTGAAAAGAAAAAGAGAAACGAGGCCCCCGAGGAGCAGGTACCCCTGGTAAGTCCGTGGAGGCAGAGTAGCTTAGAGCATATGAAGCTGAACAACTCCTTGTCTGTGAGAACTCCTTGCTAACTCGATCTGTTAGCAAAATCTGAGACCTTAAATATCTGGAGCGGATGATGTCACCTCAGGGAAACGCCCCTGAGGTTCGCACCACTGCTGGTAGATCAGTCGGGGCCATGCCGCGCGTGTGCCCTTAGGCTCTTGTGAATCATGTCAGATTGCATCATCAAGCCGCTCCAGGGACGCCGGAGGAAGACGGCAGAGAGACGCAGCGGCAGCCAACCTTCCACTTGAGAAAGAGGGAGCCTCCAAAGAGGTAAGGAGGGCGGGATGGAGACGTCAAGCAGCGACAGTCACAACAGTTAGGTTCTATATTACGAGCTACCACCCAGGAAAAAGATCTAGGCATCATAATGGATAACACATTGAAATAGTCAGCTCATTGTGCTGCAGCAGTCAAAAAAGCAACTCAAAAAAGATATAGTTGCGATGGAGAAGGTACAGAGAAGGGCAGCCAAAATGATAAAGGGGATGGAACAGCTCCCCTATGAGGAAAGGCTGAAGAGGTTAGGGCTGTTCAGCTTGGAGAAGAGACGGCTGAGGGGGGATATGATAGAGGTCTTTAGGATCATGAGAGGTCTTGAATGAGTAGATGTGAATCAGTTATTTACACTTTCGAATAATAGAAGGACTAAGGGGCATTCCATGAAGTTAGCAAGTAGCACATTTAAGACTAATTGGAGAAAAAAAATTTTCACTCAACGCACAATAAAGCTCTGGAATTTGTTGCCAGAGGATGTGGTTAGTGCAGTTAGTGTAGCTGGGTTCAAAAAAGGTTTGGATAAGTTCTTGGAGGAGAAGTCCATTAATTGCTATTAATCAAGTTTACTTAGGGAATAGCCATTGTTATTAATTGTATCAGTAGAATCTTCTAGGGATGTGAATCGTTTTTCAACGATTAAAATTATCGTCCGATAATTTTAAAATCGTCTTAAATCGTTAAAGAACACGATACAATAGGAATTCTAACGATTTATCGTTAAAAATCGTTAATCGGGTTAGTGCGCACTAACGGGAGTTAGTGCGCACTAACAGAAAATGATACAAATTGACACTTTTCAGGTCAGTTAGGAATGAATATGTATTCCTATTGGCTGGCTGCCCTCTTATTTATTGATGTTACCAAGGTTCCCACTGAGGTGATGGTTGGGGGGAATGGGAAATGGAAACGGTTGGTAGCTTGACAAAAAAAGTAATGTGATCAGTCAATGTCACTAGAACTTGTGCCTATCCCTGATACCAGGAGTGTTGTGATCTTCCTGCACACAGTTCCCTAACCCTGATACCGGGAGTGTTGTGATCTTCCTGCACGCAGTGCCCTAACCCTGATACCAGGGATGTTGTGATCTTCCTGCACTGAGCATGGATACTTCACTGCGTGCAGGAAGATCACAACACTCCTGGTATCAGGGATACGGCACTGCGTGCAGGAATATCACAACACTCCTGGTATCAGGGATAGGGCACTGAGTGCAGGAAGATCACAACACCCCCGGTATCAGGGATAGGGCACTGCATGCAGGAAGATCACAACACTCCCGGTATCAGGGTTAGGGCACTAGTGTGTGCAGGAAGATCACAACACCCCTGGTATCAGGGATAGGGCACTGCGTGCAGGAAGATCACAACACTCCCGGTATCAGGGATAGGGCACTGTGTGCAGGAAGATCACAACACCCCTGGTATCAGGGTTAGGGCACTGTGTGCAAGAAGATGAAAACACTCCCAGTATCAGGGATAGGGCACTGAGTGCAGGAAGATCACAACACCCCTGGTATCAGGGATAGGGCACTGATTGCAGGAAGATCACAACACCCCTGGTATCAGGGATAGGGCACTGCGTGCAGGAAGATCACAACACTCCCAGTATCAGGGATACGGCACTGTATGCAGGAAGATCAAAACACTCCCGGTATCAGGGATAGGGCACAAGTTCTAGTCACATTGACTGATCACATTACTTTTTTAGTCAAGCTACCAACTGTTTCCATTTCCCATCCCCCATATATTGTCAGTGGGAACCTTGGTAACATGAATAAATAAGAGGGCAGCCAATAGGAATACATATTCACTGACCTCAACTGACCTGAAAAGTGTCAAATTGAATCATTTTCTGTTAGTGCGCACTAATCGGAAAAAACAATTTTTTAACTAAAAAATCGTGCCAAACACGATTTTCTTCTCCTGCCAGACGATTTCGATCGTTAAGATGATCAGGCACACGATTCACATCCTTAGTATCTTCTTATTGTTTGGGTAATTGCCAGGTTCTTGTGGCCTGGTTTGGCCTCTGTTGGAAACAGCCACAGGATGCTGGGCTTGATGGACCCTTGGTCTGACCCAGCATGGCAATTTCTTATGTTCTTATGTTGGTTGGTAATATAAAACTTATTTGAAATGGCTCCTATCTAGACAATAGAGTAACAGTGCATTTAAAAAGTGACAGCCTAGTATTATGTCAAGTCATCCAGATTTTATTTTCTCAATGTTTAGTTACCAATACGTTCCAAATGCAGTGATAGCTGCCTTCCTGGCTTCAGAAAATTACACATGAGAGGAGAACCCGTCTGCTGCTATGAATGCATTCCCTGTCCAGAGGGAGAGATCTCTAACCAAACCGGTGGGTGATATCATCTTATCATGTGGCTTGACCTATCTCCACGGCTGTTTGAAATTATGATGCCGTCCAAAGATTATGCAGATGAATACATTTTCAGGGGGGCACAGCCAATTATTTCCCAGGCAGGCCTGGCTGTCTGTCTTTATTTGAAGAGTGAGGGAAAAAATGTCCAGATCCAAATATTCTTGTTTTTCATCTATTTTCATTGTGCAGGAAGTTTGTAGTATTATGGCTTAGCTGCCTTCAAACTGCAAGTGTGCTTGTGCTATGGGAATATCCAGCTTGTGTTTTGAAAATTCTAATTCTAATTTGATTGGGTCCTGATGTTCAGCAGATAATAAGTCTTACAATGCATTAAAAATACAATACATATGCAGGATAGATTTCCAAGGGACTTCTTTGAGTAAAGTACTGTGTTATTTGCAGAAATGTTCCTTTAGAAAATTCTGTATAGTTTATGCACAGGGAGCCTAACTTCCAGAAATGTCTGCATGGGCCCATATATTTATCTATAGGGGTCTGCGGAGACTTCATCAAGTATTTCAGAACCTGCAGTGGCCATCAAACACCACCACTACTCCCTGCATTAGCACACCAGCCCATGCTTACCCCACAGGTCAGCAGGGACCTCTTCAGGATTAGCCTCCCCTGCCTGCTCTCCCAGGATCAGCGCCTCTCAGCAACCTTCCCTTCCTGCCTCTTCAACACGTTTTAAAGGGAAGTAATTTGCTATGAAGCTGCTTTTACTTGCAACAAAAAATTACTTAAAAAATAAGTTCCATGATTATGCATGACCCGTATTTGATAGCTGAGGAGTGAACTGGAATATCTCCCTGCCTCATGGCTGTTATGATGGAGCACATACACTGCACAATTTATGTAGCAATGATGATAATTATTGGATGCTTTTGGTACTTTGTGTTGTACACCTGTTTCAGTACCAGAAGCCAAGCCTCTCTAAGCTCTGGGTTCCACTGTTCAGAAGATGGGAGAAGCTGTCAATGACCTGTGACCATTGCCCATGTTCAAGAGGATCTCACAGCTGCTTTTGAGCTAATGGGCATGTGCCAAATGTCACTGCCCACAGCCTCCTCACCCCTAGGCCTATCAGGTTCCTGGGGATTTTTTTTGATATGTAAATTTCTATTTCCCTTTTCCTACTTTTTGGAAAATGTTCAAATAAATCTCTCTCTCTATGTATATATATATATATTTGTTTTAGAAAATATTTAGATAACCATTTATATTTGTTACCTTTTGTGTATTATCTCATGTATAAATAACAGCACATGGGTAATTTACGGGTATTGTTTGTACATGAATAATCATACAATATATACCTGTCTATTTTCAACAGTATTTATTCTTTTATTACAAACATATAATTAAAAAACATTTATATAATTTGTACTCACTCATACCACATTCATCCAAAAATAACAATAGAATACAATATTGCACATATCCCTTAAAATACAATATTCATTACATTTTTATTTACTCTTCAACATTTCTCATAGATGCTAATCTGTTATGTCAAAATCTTCCCTATAGCTAAATTTATTTAATTTTTCTACATATACCCGTTATACAAAGTTCCCACCAAAAATTATTTCCTCATACTCCCGACAAGAGACTCCTGTTTCACCCACTGGTTTCTTCAGGGGATCACTACAAAATGATTATTTTTTCTTTCCACTTTAGGGAACATCCAATCAATTGATAAACTTCTGTTGTTCTTATTTCATACAGGGAATGTGTTCATTTTCTATTAGATAGGGCAGGTTAGAGTGGATTAGGATTTCGAGGGACTTGCGGTCATTAACGCAGCATTTAGATACTAATGTGTGGTTTGCACGGGTGACGTATGAAATGGGAGGTACCGTGGGGAGATTTAAAAAGAGAAAGGAAGTATTGAATGCACAGCCGCGGCGTTGTGGAAAGGTGAAGCAGTTGAGCTGGGTTGGAAATTCGTGTAGAAATTATTAAGGTTAGTATATATACTTTGAAAAGAAAAGAGAGAGTAATGGAGAGATGAAAGTATTTCTTGATGATATATAATTTTTTTTTAATGGTTATAGTATTGGTGTGGAAAATCATTATAACTGACAGAACCGCAGGGGGATTCAAAGAGAGAAAGGAAACACTGAGAGTGCGGTTGTGGAAAAGTAAAATAGTCCAGCTGGGTTGGAAACCGGTGTAGAAATGATCAAGGTTAGTATATACATCTTGAAAAAAGAAATGAGAGCAATGGTGATATAGAGGTATTTATTGATGGTAAATGTGGTTGTACATAATGTCCTTTGAATAGTTATAGTGTTGGTGGGGAAAACCATTATTACTGACGGGACCGTGGTATGTTGATGGAAGAATTCAGGAGGTGAACTCCTGTTTGTTAAAATTGTACAAAGAAAAAGCTGAAATGGATGTAATAAAAGATATTAGAAGGTAAAAGAGGCGAATGTGATCTGTTATATGAAATATACTGTAGGAACATCATAAATAAATTAGGTTTTTGATAAATGAACATTAATATAAGTATGAATTGTTAAATGTTTTAAAGACTATAATAATGATTAGTTTATGTGTATGTTTATGTTGAAAAGAATAGGCTGATGAAGATCGTTAATTTGCACAAGAAGTAGAGTTGGATATTCCCTGTATGAATATTAGTAAAAATTTGTAACTTATCATTAAAATCATCCATTGTACCTGAAGACTGGAGGATAGTAAATGTAACCCCAATATTTAAAAAGGGCTCCAAGGGTGATCCGGGAAACTACAGACCAGTTAGCCTGACTTCAGTGCCAGGAAAAATAGTGGAAAGTGTTCTAAACATCAAAATCACAGAACATATAGAAAGACATGGTTTAATGGAACAAAGTCAGCATGGCTTTACCCAGGGCAAGTCTTGCCTCACAAATCTGCTTTACTTTTTCGAAGGAGTTAAAAAACATGTGGATAAAGGTGAAGTGGTAGATGTAGTATACTTGGATTTTCAGAAGGCGTTTGACAAAGTTCCTCATGAGAGGCTTCTAGGAAAAGTAAAAAGTCATGGGATAGGTGGTGATGTCCTTTTGTGGATTGCAAACTGGCTAAAAGACAGGAAACAGAGAGTAGGATTAAATGGACAATTTTCTCAGTGGAAGGGAGTGGACAGTGGAGTGCCTCCGGGATCTGTATTGGGACTCTTACTTTTCAATATATTTATAAATGATCTGGAAAGAAATACGACGAGTGAGATAATCAAATTTGCAGATGACACAAAATTGTTCAGAGTAGTTAAATCACAAGCAGATTGTGATAAATTGCAGGATGACCTTGTGAGACTGGAAAATTGGGCATCCAAATGGCAGATGAAATTTAATGTGGATAAGTGCAAGGTGATGCATATAGGGAAAAATAACCCATGCTATAATTACACAATGTTGGGTTCCATATTAGGTGCTACAACCCAAGAAAGAGATCTAGGTGTCATAGTGGATAACACATTGAAATCGTCGGTTCAGTGTGCTGCGGCAGTCAAAAAAGAAAACAGAATGTTGGGATATATTAGAAAGGGAATGGTGAATAAAACGGAAAATGTCATAATGCCTCTGTATCGCTCCATGGTGAGACCACACCTTGAATACTGTGTACAATTCTGGTCGCCGCATCTCAAAAAAGATATAATTGCGATGGAGAAGGTACAGAGAAGGGCTACCAAAATGATAAGGGGAATGGAACAACTCCCTTATGAGGAAAGACTAAAGAGGTTAGGACTTTTCAGCTTGGAGAAGAGACGACTGAGGGGGGGATATGATAGAGGTGTTTAAAATCATGAGAGGTCTAGAATGGGTAGATGTGAATCGGTTATTTACTCTTTCGGATAGTAGGACTAGGGGGCACTCCATGAAGTTAGCATGGGGCACATTTAAAACTAATCTGAGAAAGTTCTTTTTTACTCAACGCACAATTAAACTCTGGAATTTGTTGCCAGAGGATGTGGTTAGTGCAGTTAGTATAGCTGTGTTTAAAAAAGGATTGGATAAGTTCTTGGAGGAGAAGTCCATTACCTGCTATTAAGTTCACTTAGAGAATAGCCACTGCCATTAGCAATGGTTACATGGAATAGAATTAGTTTTTGGGTACTTGCCAGGTTCTTGTGGCCTGGATTAACCACTGTTGGAAGCAGGATGCTGGGCTTGCTCAGACCCTTGGTCTGACCCAGTATGGCATTTTCTTATGTTCTTATATTCTTATGAAATAAGAACAACAGAAGTTTATTAATTGATTGGATGTTCCCTAAAGTGGAAAGAAAAAATAATCGTTTTGTAGTGATCCCCTGAGGAAACCTCTTGTCGGGAGTATGAGGAAATAATTTTTGGTGGGAACTTTGTATAACAGGGTATAGGTAGAAAAATTAAATAAATTTAGCTATAGGGAAGATTTTGACATAACAGATTAGCATCTATAAGAAATGTTGAAGAGTAAATAAAAATGTAATGAATATTGTATTTTAAGGGATATGTGCAATATTGTATTGTATTGTTATTGTTGGATGAATGTGGTATGAGTGAGTACAAATTATATAAATGTTTTTTAATTATATGTTTGTAATAAAAGAATAAATACTGTTGAAAATAGACAAGTATATATTGTATGATTATTCGTGTATTATCTCATACCAGTTTCAAACCTCTTACAAGGCAGCCTAACACACTCACTCTCACACCCGCTCACTGACCTGCACGTACCTATAGCGCCAGCTCATTCCAATAGCCTCCACCCTCCACTCTCTCATCCTGACAGCAGTTTCAGCTTCGCTCCTGTATACTAGGGTGACAGTTCTAGACCAAGCCCTCCTGAGTGTCCTTGCTGTGGTGGCTATAACACTAGAATTATATGTCATTTCTTAGTTCTTATCTCCTGGTGAGATCTCATTTGGCTACTAGAATGGTCAGTGGTCTTCGTTCCAAAGCATGTGGGGATAGACTTAAAGATTTAAACATGAATACCCTAGAGGAAAGGGGAGAAAGGAGATTTATGATAGAAATATTAAAATATCTCAAAGGTTTCCATGCATAGAAGATGAGCCTCTATGAACAGAAAAAGAGGGTCATGAGATGAGAGTGAAAGGGGGTAGACTCAGGAGTAATCTTTGGAAATATTTCTTTGCAGAGGGGGTAATGGAGGTGGTGAAGACAAAAATGGAATCTGAGTTCAAGAAAGCATGAGAAGAATACCAGGGGTCTCTAAGGGGAGGGATGGGAAACGTAAAGCTAAATTAGTTAGGTAGATGGGCAGACTAGATGAGCCATGCGGTCTTTTTCAGTCCTCATGTTTCTATGTTTACATTAGGGATGTGAATCGTTTTAGGACGATTAAAATTATCGTCCGATAATTTTAATATCGTCTTAAACCGTTATGGAACACAATACAATACAGATTCTAACGATTTATCGTTATAAATCGTTAGAATCGTGAGCCGGCACACTAAAAACCCCCTAAAACCCACCCCCGACCCTTTAAATTAAATCCCCCACCCTCCCGAACCCCCCCCAAATAACTTAAATAACCTGCGGGTCCAGCGGCGGTCCGGAACGGCAGCGGTCCGGAACGGGCTCCTGCTCCTGCATCTTGTCGTCTTCGGCCGGCGCCATTTTCCAAAATGGCGCCGAAAATGGCGGCGGCCATAGACGAAAAAGATTGGACGGCAGGAGGTCCTTCCGGACCCCCGCTGGACTTTTGGCAAGTCTCGTGGGGGTCAGGAGGCCCCCCACAAGCTGGCCAAAAGTTCCTGGAGGTCCAGCGGGGGTCAGGGAGCGATTTCCCGCCGCGAATCGTTTTCGTACGGAAAATGGCGCCGGCAGGAGATCGACTGCAGGAGGTCGTTCAGCGAGGGTTCCGGCGCCTCGCTGAACGACCTCCTGCAGTCGATCTCCTGCCGGCGCCATTTTCCGTACGGAAAATGGCGCCGGCCATACGCGTATGGCCGGCGCCATTTTCCGTACGAAAACGATTCGCGGCGGGAAATCGCTCCCTGACCCCCGCTGGACCTCCAGGAACTTTTGGCCAGCTTGTGGGGGGCCTCCTGACCCCCACGAGACTTGCCAAAAGTCCAGCGGGGGTCCGGAAGGACCTCCTGCCGTCCAATCTTTTTCGTCTATGGCCGCCGCCATTTTTCGGCGCCATTTTGGAAAATGGCGCCGGCCGAAGACGACAAGATGCAGGAGCAGGAGCCCGTTCCGGACCGCTGCCGTTCCGGACCGCCGCTGGACCCGCAGGTTATTTAAGTTATTTGGGGGTGGGGGATTTAATTTAAAGGGTCGGGGGTGGGTTTTAGGGGGTTTTAATGTGCCGGTTTTTCGATTTTTCGATTTTTTAACGATTTTCACGATTTTTCACGATATTTTACCCCCCCAAACGGCAACAATATGATTCCCTCCCCCTCCCAGCCGAAATCGATCGTTAAGACGATCGAGGACACGATTCACATCCCTAGTTTACATGAAGCTAGTAAAGTCTAATTTTCCCTTTATTTCTGCAAACACCACCTCTCCTCCCAGGAAGGGCCTTCTTTCCATTACAAGGAATCCTTTCGTTATCTTTCCAACACTAACGTCCCCATGCTATGGAAATCTGCTTGCCCTTACAGCATTTCCCCAGTGCCACTGCCTTCTACCTGACACAATGGCACAAGGAGTATGGAAAGGTTTTCTTATAAAAGCAGACAGCTGTGAACTATCACGGACTATAGATGTAACCATCAGCTCATCACCTCACCAACCTGAACCCCTTATAATGGAGAAGGAACCACACAAAGCTTTCCTTTATTGTTTGAGTAAAAGCACCTGGTGAGAAATGTCTGCCAACAGCAGCTTCCTGTCCAGACATACACATTAAAAAAAAAAACATGGAGTACGATGGTTACACAGAGCTAAGGTAACCCTTTGGAGCACAACACTCTGAAGTCTTGTAATACAAAGCGGACAAACGATGATTCAGATGAGTGTATAGTGGTGAAAGAAGAGCTGCTCCCTCTTCTCTAGAAGGTGAAGTGCTTAGGCCATGGTCATAATGGAAAAGGCTTCAGAAAATGAGGTCATCATCCACATGTGCCTTGGAGCTCTGTTGGAAACAGGATGATTGGCTTGATGGACCCTTGGTCTGACCCAGCATGGCAATTTCTTATGTTCTTATATAAGAAAGTATTATGCATATACCACAAAAAAGTGACCTTATACATGCAGTATATACGTCTGATAAAATGTACATATATACAGGTTCCATGCTAAATATTACCGTACTTTATTTTTAATATATTAATAATATAAATAAATATAAAATATATTATAAAATAAATATAATATATATTAATAATATAAATAAATATAAAATATTTAATATTTTTAATAAAACTGGGTAACTATTTACAGGGAACCTTCGTTCCCTGTAAATAGTTACCCAGTTACTGTTTGTTGATGTTTATTTCTTGTATGCAAAGTTTACTGTTCTATGTAATGGCAGTGCCAAAAGTTCTGTATAATGACACTGTCAAAAAGTTTTAGTTATCTGTAAACCGATACAATGTGCAAACGGCTATCGGTATATAAAAACCTATAAATAAATAAATAAATAAATAATAAAAGAATACATGCTAATTTTCTGTGCATTTAAACAGACTCATATTGCCTGTAATTACATTCCCATTAGGATATTTAACTTCAGCACAATAGTTGGAGGCAAAGGACCCCTACTTAGGAAGCCTAACTTCCAGCTACAGCAGGTGGACCTACCTTTCAGGGAGGTAATGAAGGTTCAAAACATCCTCTATGGGAAGGAGTCAAGGAAAGCTGGATTGTATAGAAAGGAGCAGATGTGGGAGGAGATCTGCCAGAAACTGAATGAAGCCTTCCACAAGAACAACAATGCACAGGACTTCAGCTACAAGCGGTGAGACCTTAAGCACAAGGTCAAGGAAAACCAGGCAGGAATGAAGTTCTCAGGGGCCTTTCAGACAGATAACATTCATCTCTGCAGAAGATATAGTCCTGGGCAGCAAAGGGGAGGCTGCAGTGCCAGAGGCTGGAGAGCAAGATCACCTCACGGTCAGAACAGAGAGAAAGTGAACCCTTATTGTAAGAAAGGCATTAAGGTACTTGCATTTAGGACCTACTGTAACCTACCTAACTATATATATACACTGTATATATGTACTGTATATATATGGAAAACAGAATCAGGAGAATAGCCATATATTTTCAAATTTATGTTTCAAGTGTTTATCACACATTTTTATTACAGCTTACAAAAATATAAAGCTTAATTATTACAGTAAATACCACTCACCAAAAAATGTTAAAACCACACATCGATCATATGCATTCATCCATCTCAATCATAGAAACATAGAAAATGATGCTAGAAAAGGACATAATTGCCCATCCCGTCTGCCCAGTAAGCTCACATCCAATTTGGTTCACAGACCGTCACGGTCTGGGCCTTGTAGGTTACTAGTTTGAGATCAATTTGTTCTTGGCTGTTGTGACAGAGAACTCTGCTGGGATTATCCCACTTGTGTCATGGTTAATTGTTGAAGGGTAATATGTGTCCCGCAGCTGGGATTCCCAACATTTGCCATGTGTCTAATCCTTTTCCTTAGATTTTGGAAATCTTTCTGTACTTTATGGGTATCGTTTCCCCAGATGGATGATATCATTGATATCAGAGTTCCTACTTTCTGTTATAATTGTGTTCACCACCTGCTTGGAATTTCTGTTAGCTGAGGATCCTGGAAAGCATTTATCTGTTGTGTCCCCATCAAAATGAGTTCCCAAACTGCTCCTCTGATGATCCTGGGTGGTGAGCTCATCTTTAATCTTCCCAGAAAGGCCTTCCATGAATATGGCAACTAGGGTGTCTTTGTGTCACTTCAGCTCGAATGTCAGCATCGGGAGCACCACCGCATATTCGACTAGATTTCGGGAGCCTTCATGGAGGTAGAGCAGATCGGAGTCCATTGCTACTGCACAACCTGGCTCCTTGAAGACCGTACAAAACTGCTCCATAAACTGTTGTAGGTCAAGCAGGATGGGGTCCCCTTGCTCCCAGAGAGGAGACGCCCATGCTAGTGTGTTTCCATCAAGCAGAGAGAGGATATAAATGGTTTTAGTCTGATCGTCGGGAAATAGCAGAGCCTGTAATTGGAAGTGCATTCTGGTTAAAGAATCCCTGACATCACTTTGGGGCCCAGGCATTTATTTATTTTATTATATACCGACATTTGATCTAAAATATCACATCAGTTTACATTCAGGTACTGTAGGTATTTCTCTATCCCCAGAGGGCTTACAATCTAAGTTTGTACCTGAGGCAATGGAGGGTAAACTGACTTGCCAAAGGTCACAAGGAGCAACAGCAGGACTTGAACCCTGGTTTCCTGGTACATAGCCCACTGCTCTAACCACTAGGCTATTCCTCCTCCTCCTATACCATGGTGTAGCTGGAAGCTGAGAAACTGGCTGACTGGATATGACAGGAGGCAGCAGAGCTGGTGCGGGTGGAAGCAGCACAGGAAGAGTGGACAGTGCATTGAGGCAAATGGAGAGCCGGACCATAATAGTGGCCAAGAGTTCCAGTGTACCCTGTAAATCTTGTAGCCATGGGCTATGCCAGGGATGGCTTGCAGTGAATTCAAGTCCACCGAATCCATGGCCTCAGCAAACTGTTGTAACCGTGGACCCTTTCTCCGAGGCAGGATTGGCTCAACCTGCAGGGAGGAGCCCTGCAGGTTCCCACCATAAGCAGGCGGACCCAGGTGAGGCAAAGACCTATCTAGACCTTCACCTATACCAGCCCTTGTTCCCCTCAGGTTGAGCCTTTGGGTGCCAGGGCTGGAAGAACTTAGGTGAGGTCTCTGCTGATAGCAGGAGAGGTCCATAGTAAGCTGGGTCTTAGGCAGGTGGAGTCAAATGTATACAGGGTCCAGGCACTGGCCATAGGCAGGCTGCGGTCAATCATATCCAAGGTCCAGGCAGTGGTCAGAAGTAGGCAGCGGACTATCGTATCTGAGGTCCAGGCAGTGGTCAAAGCCAGGTACCTGTTTGAGGGGAGAGACAAGGGACAGATAGACAGGACAGGGAAGTAAGGTCAAGAACAGGTGATAAGACTGGGGACAAGCTGGACAAAGACTGGATAAGCTGGAACAAGACAGGAATGCTAGGAAGCAATATGCACTATAGAAGTGTGGCTAGACTTGTTGCTGTGGCAAATTGTGTTTGAAGAATTGAATCTTTATAAGCCCTGGTTACTAACATCATTAACAGGGGCCATGGGGGATTTCCCACCACGATCCCTTTAAATAGCAACGAGAGGCATGCATACCATCTGAGGGAGAGGTACAGCACTCAGAGGTATCCAGCCACGTGTGCTGATGGTGTCCATATGTAGGTATGACTGGTCTGGCCAGTGGTACTCTGCCATACCAAAGAGTGGTGACTCGCCACCTTGCGGGCTGCCAGAGTTGGCCGCATCCAAAGCCAGTGGGGGCTCAGCCAGGAAGGTGACTGTGGCAGTCTGTGGGAGCAGCACGCAGACTGTCAAACATAACAGCACATGTGATGCCACAGGGCCATTGAATGCTGCCTCCCCCTGAAATGCCAAGGCTTCAACCTCCACCAGCTTTTGATGCCACTTTCACCTATGGCTCCATCAGCATAGAGGATGCCTCCACCTATGGCTCCACCACCTGAGAGAATGCCTCATCTTCTTCTGGACACACAGGTGTCTCGATCAGTCTTTGCTATGAAAGGAATGTCATCTAGGTATGTGCAGAGTAAAAGATGTTTTGGGTTTATCCATTCAGTTTCATAGGTCACAGTTATTCATTCAGTTCATTTCAAATAAAAAAAATCATTTGTTCATTTTATTTGTTTATTTTGAATGGAGGAATAGCCTAGTGGTTAGAGTAGTGGGCTACCAACCAAGGAAGCCAGGATTCAAATCCCACTGCCACTTCTTATGAGCCTCCATTGCCACAGATACCAAGTTTGTTCTAAGATATTAAATTGCTCATAGTCTGAGTCTTCTGGGGCAGGGAAATAACCATAGTAGCTAAAGGTTAATCCACTTTGAAGTGTTGAAAAGTAGAACTAAAACTGTACAAAAAATAAATTGTCAACGGCAAAAACAATACTGTCTATTGTAAACTCCTAAATTGGGCTTTTCTAATCATTTTTAATGAAACTAGACATCATCATCAGAAGGGTGAAGGCATGCCAATGTACCAAAAGTGCTATGAAGAGCCCAAGGACTCACAATAAGGCAAAATGGAACAAAAAATGGTAGGAGCTTTCCAAGGCACAGTCAGAGGAGCAAAGCAGCAACAAGAGTGGCCATAACACCCCATGGCTCCAAAAGTGGAATAAACAACAGTGGAAATAACATCCCAATGCTCTACAAGTGGGACAAATAAGCACCAAGTGTGCCAGGGACAGCTCAAGACACCATGAAGGGGGAACAAAGTACAGAAAAAGGCAGAAAACCCACAAGACAGTAATAGAGGCTCAAAACAACTGAAAAAGAGGCATAAACACCCCAACATATCATAAGCGTAGCAAAATAGTCACCAAAAGGGGAAAGAACACCTTAAGACTCCAAAAGGCACCAGCCAAATTTGTTGAAAGCCCTAGGTAGTGAGAAGCCAGAGGACATCCCTAGAGGAAGCCTGATGTCTTTTCCATATGGCATTATTAGGTGAAGGAAATGGCTGTTCAGGCTTGGAGTTGATCTTCTCTAGATGCTAAGATGTTACTGACTAGACACACCAAATGCTCTTTAGCCACTAGCTGTCTAATAACATGTGATTCAGGGTATCCATGAAATAATTCTTCTTCTGAATCAGTTTTTCTAAATACTGCCTCCATCACCTGAGAAGCAGTAATAATGAAGGAGTGAGGTACTAGTTTTGGGAGCTTCACTAATTCTGCCTCTGGCTATGGTATAATCTGTCAAATAGGTAAATGATTCTTAAAGGTATACAATTAAAGGTGACTGAACCACTAAAATACTATAATATTATAAGGACCCACTTCTATTTAACAACTTTAAGTTGTAATAAACATGGATAGTGTCAAATGTTATCACACAATGTAATATCATAAGAACATAAGAACATGCCATACTGGGTCAGACCAAGGGTCCATCAAGCCCAACATCCTGTTTCCATGTGTTTCCAGCAGTGGCCAATCCAGGCCATAAGAACCTGGCAAGTACCCAAAAACTAAGTCTATTCCATGTTACTGTTGCTAGTAATAGCACTGGCTATTTTCTAAGTCAACTTAATTAATATAAGGTAATGGTCTTCTCCTCCAAGAACGTTTCCAATCCTTTCTTAAACACAGCTATACTAACTGCACTAACCACATCCTCTGGCAACAAATTCCAGAGTTTAATTGTGCGTTGAGTGAAAAAGAACGTTCTCCGATTAGTTTTAAATGTGCCACATGCTAACTTCAGTTCAAAGGCTTTATTATTTTTGCAAAATTAAAATTAAAAAGCTATCAAATTATATATCTAAAAATGCTACAGATTAGACTAGATTACAAGGGCATATGCAGACTTGTGTAGATTTATATGTAATATGTTTGGGAAGAACATATTTTTTGACAAAGGTGGATGCTCAAAAGTATTACTACACATGACGTGAGAGCTTATAGAACACTTCCCACATGGGAATTGGCCACATAATCCCAATGTATTTGATTGAGCAGGCACTACAGAGGAAGTAATAAATTGTCTCAGATAGCAGTTCTTTTTGGAAGTAATAATGGAAATTCTTTGACTATCTCATCAGTTTGTAGTATGTGCCAATGATTTCTGATGATAGCTTTGATCTTATCTGAATATTGTTAATACGGTATAGTGCATATAAATCGAGTAACTGGAGACTTGTGTGATCTTGCAAAAGAGTCTCACGTTTAGCATAGTTGGTGTTTTATAAACATGTTTAATACAGGATTGAGGATAAACCCGTTCTGTAAAGCATGAGGATAATTATTGAGTTTTCAAACTGTCCAATTGTAGTACATAATCTGGCTGTGTAGGGCACACCTCGGTGCAGGCCTCTCCTGAATCTTCGTAATATTTCCAGTTCCAAGTCTTCACCTTCTCGTCTGGAGTCTACCTTGCTTCCAGTGTGGTCTACGACCAGTCATGGGTGGCTGTATAGGGCATGCTGCGGTGCAGTACTCACCCTATACTAGTGCCTGAATCCCGAATCCTCGTCTGAGTCTTCCAAGTTCCTCGAGTACTTTTCTGAGTCTTCCAAGTTCCTCAGTTCCATCCAGTGGGTCCGGAAGGGCTACAAAGTGGCTGGAGGGCTACTCTTGAGACGAGCATTGTGTTGCTGGGTCTTACCTGTGGGTGTGTTTTGAAGTAAGGTGTATTACACCATTTCCGTGGCACCAAAAGTAGAGGACCAGCAGAGACATGGGATCCCATCTCCACAGAAGAAGTGGGCTGGCTGTGGCTGAGGAAGAGGCCCTGTATATATATGTGAGTGAAGGCATCTGTGTGTTTGTGTGAGAGAACTGGAGCCTGGGTGCATGTGAGAATGGGAGCCTGAATGTATGTGTGTTTGTGTGAGTGGGAGCCTGTGTGTAAGCGTGCATGTGAGAGTGGAAGCCTGGATGTGCATGTGTAATTGAGAGAGGTGAGAGAGTGGGAGCCTGGATGCCTGTGTATGTGAGAATGGGAGCCTGTGTTAGGAAGTGCTAGGAGAGCGGTTCCATTTTCTAGGGGATTGTGTGTTCTTGGACCACGGCTCAACCCCAGAGGAACTCCGAAGAGGTGCCGAGGCAGGCGAGGCATGCCTGAGCATGGGCTGGACAGGAGCAAGGCTGGACTGAAGACAAATGATGGAATCTGGAGCAGGAGCAAGGCTGGACGGAAGACTAGGATGACTGAAGGCACTGACCCTCCACCGGACCTGTACGCTTCGGGAAGACCAACAATGCAATGGTGGTCTTTGAACAGTCCTCCGACCATTCCAAGCCCTTTCAGACCTGCCGCTGGGTAACGGCAAAAAGCAGCAGGCTGGACAGAGGCCAGGGACATACAAAGGCCTTGGAACATAGAAGGCTCAGACGAAGACTCTGGTGAAGACGTGGATACTTGGACGAAAACTCAGGAGCATGGTACTGCAGACGAGGATTCAGGAGCAAGGTACTGCAGACGAGGATTCAGGAGCAAGGTTCAGGATCAAAGTCAAGTACTAGGTTGAGGCTGTGATGCAGCGCGCCCTACACAGCCCACCCGCGGGACTGGTCACGGACCATGCTGGATGCGGGGCAGACTCCAGACGAGATAGTGGAGCAAGAGAGAGGAACATGTCCCAGGAACTGTAGAGGCCTTCACCGGGGTGCGCCCTACACAGCCGACAGTGGCTGGTCGCAGACCATGCTGGAGCTGCACAGGATCAAACAGAGTCTGAAACATGGACAGAACAGGCACAAGGAGGTCCGAGGGTTGAGACAAGATTCAGGAGACCGGACCTAGATGGGACTAGGCTTCAAGCAAGGATGACCCTCCGGAGGCTTGTGCTGCAGGCGAGAAGGCAAGCCTTGTGAGACAAGGCGCCCTACACAGCGCACCTGTGGGGCTGGTAGCGGACTACGACATGGTATGACAGGAAGGGTGGCGACGAGGAACCAAGAATTCAGGACATCAAGGCTGGATCATGGAACATCAGGACTGGATCAAGGACATCAGGAACATCAAGAGTGGGTCACAGAACATCAGGACTGGATCACAGAACATCAGGAACTGGAAAACAGACATCAAGACTGACCATGGACATCAGGAACAGAAGATGGACATCTGGACTGTATCACAGATATCAGGACATGGTGCTCCAATGAAGAACAAGGAACACAGGACCTTGATGAAGCGATGGATCAGCGAAGACTCCTGGAGCGAAGGCAGGAACATCCAGGAGTGACTAACTCCTTGCGAAGGCAACAATGGACTGGCAAGGGGCCCTTTTTATAAGGCTGAAGCAGGAGTGGTCGATGACATCACTTTTCATGCCACTGGCCCTTTAAAAGATGAGCATAGGCGCGCGCCTGCACCTAAGGAGAACTTGGGGAAGGCAAACACGCTGGCGGCGTCCTGCCACGTGGAGGGCTCAAGAGAGCGGCTCCCAGCTACGAAGAAGGAGAAAGGAAGGCAGGCAGGCTGCAGGCACTGGCAGGGATGGCTTTCCTGCTGGCTGAGGATCCCTGGAGCGGCTCCAGCCGCAAAGAGACTCATCGGGGAGCAGGAGAAGCAGCAGTGGCATCGGCCGCAAAAGAAGGCTCCCAACGGAGCACAGCCCTGCCACGCAGAGCAGAAGACTGCCGCTGCCTCCGGACCACGGAGGACAGTGGCGGCGGTGGACTGCCATGCTGGAACACGTCTGCGGCCCGACTGGCTGCAAAAGGTAGGGGGACTGCCCACGCTGGTCGTGGGCAGGTTCACAACAGCCTGGATGTAGGTGTATCTGAGAAGGGGGATCCTTGGTGTGTGTGTGTGTGTGTGTTTGTGTGAGAGAGAGTAGAATCCTGGGAGTGTAAGTGAGAGAGAGTGGGAACCTGTGTTGGGGGGAAAGCATGTGAGAGTGAATGCTTTTGTGTGGGGGGAGCGCTTGTGAGAGTGAGAGATTGTATGTGTGGCGGGGACATCAAGTGACAGTGAGAGCCTTTGTGTGTGTGTGTGTGTGGCAGGGAAAAAATCTGAGACAGAGATCTTGTGTTGTGTGTGCATGTGTGGAAAGCATGTGAGAATGAGAGCTTGTGAGTGTGTTTGAAAGAGTAGATGAGAGTGAGAGCTTGTGTATGTGTGCATGTGGGAGAGCATGTAAGAACGAGAGCTTGTGTGTGTGTGTGTGAGAGAGAGAGCTTATGTGTTTGCGAGAGCGTGTGAGCATGAGAGCTTGTGGGGGGGTAGAGGATGTGAGAGTGAGAGCCTGTGTGTGTGAGGGAGTCTGCGAGATAAAGCATCAGTCTATCTGTGAGGGAGAAAGGGAAGAAGATAGGAGGAGAGAGAAAGAGACCCTGAAAAAAGAATTAGGAAAAGGCTGACAAGGGGAAAGTGAAAAGAAAGAGAACTGATTAGAGAAAATGAAAAGATCAGACTATAAAGGGAAAATACATACATAAATATATATATATATATTATTTATTTATTTTATTTAACATCTTTTATATACCGTCGCTCAGACTCTATCGAAACGGTTCACAACAAGTAACAATTAACATATATGTATATATGGGTTTTGGTTTTTTTTTAGTTTTTAGCAATTGGACCATGCCATCTTTGAGAACATGCATTTCTTATATTTTTGTATTTTTCTCTTTCTTTAGAGTTCTTCTGTTCAGAGTCTAGTTTCTCAGTCTATTTCAGTTTTGTCTGCATGTGGTTTTTTAATTATCGGGGGTGTTATGAAGGTCCCAAATACATAAATACATTGGGGCGGATTTTAAAAGCCCTGCTCGCGTAAATCCGCCCGGATTTACGCGAGCAGGGCCTTGCGCGCCGGCGCGCCTATTTTCCATAGGCCTGCTGGTGCGCGCAGAGCCCCAAGACTCGCGTAAGTCCCGGGGTTTTTTGTCGGGGGCGTGCCGGGGGCGGGGCCGATCGATGCGGCGTTTTGGGGGCGGGAAGCGGCGTTTCGGGGGTGGGCCCGGGGGCGTGGCCACGCCCTCCAGAACCGCCCCCGGGTCACGTCTCTCCTCCGGGAGACGTAAATCCGTGGATAAAGGTGGGGGGGGTTTTAGATAGGGCCGGGGGGGTGGGTTAGGTAGAGGAAGGGAGGGGAAGGTGAGGGGAGGGCGAAAGAGAGTTCCCTCCGAGGCCGCTCCGGTTTCGGAGCGGCCTCGGAGGGAACGGAGGCAGGCTGCGCGGCTCGGCGCGCGCCGGCTGCCCAAAATCGGCAGCCTTGCGTGCGCCGATCCAGGATTTTATAAGATATGCGCGGCTACGTGCATATCTTATAAAATCCAGCGTACTTTTGTTTGCGACTGGTGCGCCAACAAAAGTACGCGAACGCGCATTTTTTTAAAATCTACCCCATTGTGTGGAAATGTTGATATGATAAAACCATAGCACCAATACTATAAAAAACAAATATTCATGATACAAAACACCCCAAAATGACCACTCACTACATTCAATAAGTATTCTCTTGAGAGGAAATATGCACAACATTTTGGCTAAAATATCAGGCAAGTCAAGTGCAAACTTCCTTTTGCCAGCATTACATGTGACTAATCTTTTAATCATTGCTTCCAAAATACTACAGCACTGCAAATTCTGTAATATCCTAAGCTAAAGAATAAAAAAATCCCTAAATATTAATAAATGTATTTATTCATGGGCCTGAAATTGAAGCTGTCTGTGAGATACTGACTAAATATTCTCTCTTCTCAGATATGGACGCCTGTACAAAGTGCCCAGAGGACAAATGGTCCAATCAGAAGAGAGATGCCTGCATCCCAAAAGTGATAACCTTTCTCTCCTATGAAGAACCTTTAGGGATAGCTTTGAGTCTAATCAGCATTTGCTTTTTTCTCATCACTGCTGTCATTCTGCGAATCTTCATTAATTACGAAGATACTCCCATAGTGAAAGCCAACAACCGGGAACTCAGCTACATTCTCCTTGTTTCCCTCATGCTCTGCTTCCTCTGTTCCTTGATATTCATCGGCCGACCTAAGGACATAACCTGCATTCTCCGACAGACTGTCTTTGGGGTCACTTTCTCCATCTCTCTCTCCTCCATTCTGGCAAAAACCATTACTGTGGTCATGGCCTTCCAAGCCACCAAGCCTGGAAGCAAGTTCCGGAAATGGATGGGTTCCAGGGTCTCAAACTCTATTGTCCTTTCCTGTTCCCTTCCTCAAGCCTTTTTGTGTCTTGCCTGGTTATGCGCTGCTCCTCCTTTCTCATATCTTAACATGCAATCAGAAACTGGAAAAATACTAATTGAATGTAATGAAGGGTCAATAATTGCTTTTTACTGTGTTCTGGGTTATCTGGGACTTCTGGCTGGTGTCAGTTTCTTCATAGCTTTTCTAGCAAGAAATCTGCCTGACAGCTTCAATGAGGCCAAGTACATCACCTTCAGCATGCTGGTGTTCTGCAGTGTTTGGGTGTCCTTCATCCCAACGTACCTGAGCACCAGGGGCAAGTACATGGTGGTGGTGGAGATATTTGCTATCCTGGCCTCTAGTTCTGGACTGCTGGGCTGTATATTTATCCCCAAATGCTATATTATTCTGCTGAGGCCTGAAAGGAACAACAGAAAGTACCTAACAAAAAACTAGAATGATTAATATAAATATATTGAAAAGCACAGGTCCCAGTACAGATCCCTGAGGCAATCCACTGCCCACCCCCCTCCACTGAGAAAATTGTCCATTTAATCCTACTCTTTGTTTCTTGTTCCTCCATGAGGCAGAAAACCCACAAGACAGTCATAGAGGCTGAAAACAATTGTAAAAGAGGCATAAAGACCCCAACACATCATAAGAGTGGCAAAATAGTCACCCAGACGGGCAATGACACCTTAAGACTTCAAAGGGCACCAACCAAATTGGTAGAAATCCCTAAGCAGTGAGAAGTCTGAGGACATCCCTAGAGGAGGCCTGATGTCTTTTCCATATGGCTTCATTAGGTGAAGGAAATGGCTGTTCAGGGTTGGCGTTGATCTTCTCTGATGCGAAGATGCTACTGACTAGACCCACCAAATGCTCTTTAGCCACTAGCTGTTTAATATCCTGTGATTCAGGGTATCCATGAAATAATTCTTCTTCTGAATCAGTTTTTGTAAATACTGCCTCCATCACCAGAGAAACAGTAATAATGAAGGAGTGAGGTACTAGTTATGGGAGCTTCACTAATTCTGTCTCTGCCTTTTGCTATGATATAATCTGTCAAATAGGTAAATTATTCTTGAAGTATACAAATAAAAGTACCTTAACCACTAAAATACTATAATATTATAAGGACCCTCTTCTATTTAAACAACTTTAAGTTGTAATAAACACATGCATAATGTCAAATTTTATCACACAATGTAATATCAAAATAATATTTTTATTCACTACAAAGGCTTGTTTTTTTGCAAAATTAGAATTAAAAATCTATCAAATTATGTAGCTAAAATCACTACAGATTTGATCAGATTACAAGGGCATATTGTTGTGTAAATGACTTGTGTAGATTTGTATGTAAAATGTTTGGGAAGAACATATTGTTTTGACAAAGACGGATGCTCAAAAGTATGAAGACACATGACGTGGGAGCATATAGAACACTCCTCACATATGAATTGGCCACATAATCCCAATGTATTAGATTGAGCAAGCACCACAGAGGAAGTCAATAACTGTCTCAAATAGCGGTTCTTTTTGGAAGTAATAATGGGAAATTCTTTGAAGATCTCTTCAGTTTGTAATATGTGCCGATGATTTCTGATGATTGTTTTGATCTTATGTGAATATTGTTAATACAGTATAGTGCATATAAATCAAGTAACTGGAGACTTGTCTGATCGTAGTAAAATATTCTCACAATTAGTATAGTTGTCTCTTTTATAAACATGATTAATACAGGATTGAGGAAAATCCTATTCTGCAAAGTGTGAGGATAATTATTGAGTTTTCAAACAGTCCAATTGTAGTACATAATCTGTGCAATCTTAGAAATTGGTCAATTGGTATATTATCTTTTAACAATTTAGGATTGAAGGTATAAAAGTACAGTAATGTACTTTTGTGTTGTGATTTAACTGTTTAGTGGACCCTTGGGCCGGCCTGTCGGAGACTAGGGGAAGGAGGACTATTGTCTCCGTATGAGAGGGAGCAGGCCGGGAGGCGGACACCAGGCTGGGTGAAGGAGCTGGCCTTCACACAGGGAGCCTGTACTCCCCAGGAGGAGCCTGTGGGAGTCATGGGATTAGGGTTAGGAGAATAGAAGAGGTGTCTTCACCCTGGAAGCCGAGACTCCCCCGGGAGGAGCCCATAGGAGCCCGGCCACTGGGACTTAGGTGAGTGAGGATGCTGTGAAGGTGAACCAGGATCAAGCAGGTATCTTGGCTGGAACTGAGGCAAGACACAGAAGCAGGAACCAGGCTGGAACTGAAGCAAGACACAGAAGCAGGAACCAGGCTGGAACTGAAGCAGGACACAGTAGCAGGAACCAGGCTGGAATGGAAGCAGGCTACAGGCGAGAAGTTAGCGAACTCCGAGGTACACAGCAACTAGGAACCCATGGTAACCTCGTTGCAAGGCATCTGATAGAGGCAGGCGCCGACCTTACATACCCGCCGGCGTCTGACATCATGGGAGCGGGTGGAGCATTGAGTGGCGGGAAAGGGCCTATATCTTCGGCCTCTTTGCGCGCGCCTAGGAGGAGGGCGGCTGGCTTGGGCGTCCCGATGGCGTCGCCCCCACGGGGATGCCGCCGAACAGGCCCGGAACCCGGCAAAGCCCTCCAGCGAGACTGGACCCGATGCCATGAGCCAAGAGGTAAGGCCCCGATCGCGAGTGCCACAACCGGGTCTGCAACAGTACCTCCCCTCTTACGCCCCCTCTTAGCAGGTCTGGGTTTACCTGGGTGCTGATGATGAAATTGTCGTTGAAGCTCTTTATCCAGGATGTTGCGGGCTGGTTCCCATGTGTTGTCCTCGGGGCCAGAGCCCTCCCAGGCAAGCAGATATTCCCAGCGTCGGTGATGGAACCGTACATCTAGGAATTCCCGGACTTGATAGGTAGGCTCGTCCGGCACCGATGGATCTGTGGAATCAGGAACACGAGGATGATACCTGGAGAGGACAAGAGGTTTCAACAAAGAAACATGGAACACATTGTGTATATGCATGGAGGAGGGTAGGCATAACCGATAAGATACTGCCCCTATGCGCTCAGGAATACGGAAGGGCCCACAGTATCTTGGAGCTAGTCTTCGAGAAGGGATTTGAAGCTGAAAGTTCCTTGTGCTAAGCCAAACCCGGTCTCCAGGAAGGAAGATAGGTGCCGGCTGCCAGTGCTTATCTACCCATCTCTTAGTGGCCTTGGCCGCTTTAGCAAGTTTTCTCTGGACGGACGTCCATAGCGAAAGTAATTGTCGGATGGAGAGTTGCACAGCGGGTAACGCACTAGGAAGAGGCAGAGGTAGTGGCGGTCGCAACTGTTTCCCATAAACTATAAGGAAGGGCGAGCTTCCTGTAGCAGAATGCATATGGTTGTTATATGAGAATTCTGCCCATGGCATTAGCTTTGCCCAATTGTCCTGTCTCTCATTGACCAAAGAGCGAAGGAACGTCTTCAGGGTACGGTTGGTGCATTCCGTTTGCCCATTGTTTTGGGGGTGGAACGCTGACGAAAGGCTGAGTTGCACGTTGAATCTCTTACACAAGGCTCTCCAGTATCGGGCGGTGAACTGAGGACCTCGATCGGACACTATGTCCTGTGGTAGGCCGTGGATCCTAAAGATGTGTTGTACGAATAGGTTAGCCAGCTTCGGGGCTGATGGTAATTTTGGCAAGGGAACGAAGTGAGCCATTTTGGAGAACCAGTCCACAGTCACCCAGATGATTGTGTTCCCTTCGGAGACTGGGAGGTCCACCACGAAATCAGTGGAAATGTGAGTCCATGGTTCTACCGGGATGGGTAATGGCTGCAGTAGGCCCCAAGGTTTCCCTGTGCATGGCTTTTGCAAGGCGCAGATGGGACAGGAATCCACAAATGCGCGGACATCTTGTTTTATCGTAGGCCACCAGTTGAACTGGTTGACCAGGTCGAGAGTCCTTTCATGGCCAGTATGGCCCCCTGTGAGGGGCCATACTGGCCAAAGCAAGAAACCTGTGAGGGAGTTGGTTGGACCATTAGATGACAGAGGGGTTAAAGGGCCTCTTAGGGATGATAAGGCCATTGCAGAAAGACTAAATTAATTCTTTGCCTCCGTGTTTACTAATGAGGATGTTGGGGAGATACCAGTTCTGAAGATTGTTTTCAGGGGTGATGAGTAAGACGTACTGAATGAAATCACTGTGAACCTGGAAGATGTAGTAGGCCAGATTGACAAACTAAAGAGTAGCAAATCACCTGGACTGGATGGTATGCATCCTAGGGTTCTGAAGGAACTAAAAAATGAAATTTCTGATCTATTAGTTAAAATTTGTAACCTATCATTAAAATCATCCATTGTACCTGAAGACTGGAGGGTGGCCAATGTAACCCCAATATTTAAAAAAGGCTCCAGGGGCGATCCAGGTAACTATAGACCAGTGAGCCTGACTTCAGTGCCGCGAAAAACAGTGGAAACTATTCTCAAGAACAAAATTATAAAGCATATAGAAAGACGTGATTTAATGGAACATAGTCAACATGGATTTACCCAAGGGAAGTCTTGCCTAACAAATCTGCTTCATTTTTTTGAAGGGGTTAATAAACATGTGGATAAAGGTGAACCGGTAGATGTAGTGTATTTGGATTTTCAGAAGGCGTTTGACAAAGTCCCTCATGAGAGGCTTCTACGAAAACTAAAAAGTCATGGGATAGGAGACAATGTCCTTTCGTGGATTACAAACTGGTTAAAAGACAGGAAACAGAGTAGGAGTAAATAGTCAATTTTTTCAGTGGAAAAGGGTAAACAGTGGAGTGCCTCAGGGATCTGTACTTGGACCGGTGCTTTTCAATCTACCTTATAAATGGGCTCTGACCGACGGCACGCAAATGCGCAGTAGAGAGCAGCTCTACCGTGCATGTGCGGGCCAGCACGTCGGTCAGAGCCGTGCGTGCCCGAAACAAAAAACATGGCGGTGGGGCCGCAGGAGCGGCGGCGGCCACGAAGCAGGAGCGGGAGGAGGAGCAGAGGCACCTCCTGCTTCCCCCCCCCCGAGATCTGCTGGCAGGAGCGGCAGGAGAAGCAGCGCCGCGCGCGAGTGACCCCCCCCCTCCCGAGATCTGCCGGCAGGAGAGGCAGGAGAAGCAGCGCCGCGGTGCGCGAGTGACACCCCCACCCCCCCCCGAGATCTGCCGGCAGGAACGGGAGGAGAAGGTGGTGAGAGGGAAGGTGAGAGAGAGAGAGAGGGAGGGAGGTGAGAGAGAGAGAGGGAGGGAGGTGAGAGGGAGGGAGGGAATGTGAGAGAGAGGGAGGTGAGAGAGGGGGAGGGAGGTGAGAGAGAGGGGAAGGGAGGTGAGAGAGAGGAGAAGGGAGGTGAGAGAGGGAGGGAGGTGAGGGAGGGAGGTGAGAGGGGGATGAGAGGGGGGGTGAGAGGGAGGGGGGAGAGAGTGAAGGAGGAGGGAGAATGAGGGGGAGGGAGTGGGAAGGAAACGGACCGAGCCCGTTGTTACGGGCTTAACGGCTAGTATATATATAAATGATCTGGAAAGGAATACGACGAGTGAGGTTATCAAATTTGCAGATGATACAAAATTATTCAGAGTAGTTAAATCACAAGCAGAGTGTGATACTTTGCAGGAGGACCTTGCAAGACTTGAAGATTGGACATCCAAATGGCAGATGAAATTTAATGTGGACAAGTGCAAGGTGTTGCATATAGGGAAAAATAACCGTTGCTGTAGTTACACAATGTTAGGTTCCATATTAGGAGCTACCACCCAGGAAAAAGATCTAGGCATCATAGTGGATAATACTTTAAAATCGTCAGCTCAGTGTGCTGCAGCAGTCAAAAAAGCATATAGAATGTTAGGAATTATTAGGAAGGGAATGGTTAATAGAACGGAAAATGTCATAATGCCTCTATATCGCTCCATGGTGAGACCACACCTTGAATATTGTGTACAATTCTGGTTGCCGCATCTCAAAAAAGATATAGTTGCGATGGAGAAGGTACAGAGAAGGGCAACCAAAATGATAAAGGGGATGGAACAGCTTCCCTATGAGGAAAGGCTGAAGAGGTTAGGGCTGTTCAGCTTGGAGAAGAGATGGCTGAGGGGGGATATGATAGAGGTCTTTAAGATCATGAGAGGTCTTGAACGACTAGATGTGACTCGGTTATTTTCACTTTCGAATAATAGAAGGACTAGGGGGCATTCCATGAAGTTAGCAAGTAGCACATTTAAGACAAATCGGAGAAAATTCTTTTTCACTCAATGCACAATAAAGCTCTGGAATTTGTTGCCAGAGGATGTGGTTAGTGCAGTTAGTGTAGCTGGGTTCAAAAAAGGTTTGGATAAGTTCTTGGATGAGAAGTCCATTAATGGCTATTAATCAATTTTACTTAGGGAATAGCCACTGCTATTAATTGCATCAGTAGCATGGGATCTTCTTATTGTTTGTGTAATTGCCAGGCTCTTGTGGCCTGGTTTTGGCCTCTGTTGGAAACAGATGCTGGGCTTGATGGACCCTTGGTCTGACCCAGCATGGCAATTTCTTAAGAACATAAGAACATAAGAAAATGCCATACTGGGTCAGACCAAGGGTCCATCAAGCCCAGCATCCTGTTTCCAACAGTGGCCAATCCAGGCCATAAGAACCTGGCAAGTACCCAAAAACTAAGTCTATTCCATGTAACCATTGCTAATGGCAGTGGCTATTCTCTAAGTGAACTTAATAGCAGGTAATGGACTTCTCCTACAAGAACTTATCCAATCCTTTTTTAAACACAGCTATACTAACTGCACTAACCTCATCCTCTGGTAACAAATTCCAGAGTTTAATTGTGCGTTGAGTAAAAAAGAACTTTCTCCGATTAGTTTTAAATATGCACCATGCTAACTTCATGGAGTGCCCCCTAGTCTTTCTACTATCCGAAAGAGTAAATAACCGATTCACATCTACCCGTTCTAGACCTCTCATGATTTTAAACACCTCTATCATATCCCCCCTCAGTCGTCTCTTCTCCAAGCTGAAAAGTCCTAACCTCTTTAGTCTTTCCTCATAGGGAAGTTGTTCCACTCCCCTTATCACTTTGGTAGCCCTTCTCTGTACCTTCTCCATCGCAATTATCTTTTTTGAGATGTGGCGACCAGAATTGTACACAGTATTCAAGGTGCGGTCTCACCATGGAGCGATACAGAGGCATTATGACATTTTCCGTTTTATTCACCATTCCCTTTCTAATAATTCCCAACATTCTGTTTGCTTTTCTGACTTCCGCAGCACACTGAACCGACGATTTCAATGTGTTATCCACTATGACACCTAGATTTCTTTCTTGGGTTGTAGCACCTAATATGGAACCCAATATTCAGGCCAATACTGTAAAGTGGGGCCGCGGTTACCCCGCTCCTAACCCGCTTTCTACTCACTTTCCGACCGCGTTAGCCCTTCCTGCGTTACACTATCCCCTTTAACCCATCCTTACCGCCTCTTTAAATCCCCTGGTAACCCCTTCCGCACGCGGCATGTATATTAAATGTAAATGATCAAATTAGCTATTCCCTCCCATACAGTAACGCGCGCCCCGACTATCGCTATTTTACCATGCTGTTTTGCCGCGCGTTTAACCTGCTAACTTACCGCCTACCCTTACCCCTGCGTTAGAGGCAGGGGTAATGGTAGACGGCAAACTTTCCCCCAAAAGGAAACCTCTAAAAACCTAAAATCCCCTCCTCCCGAAGCGACTCAACATTTCTTTTTGTTGTTTTCTTACTTTTTGTTGCTTTCAGCTCCTTCCCTTCTCTGCCATCCTCCGAAGGGGCAGCCGGCGGCGAAAGCGGCTTGCAGCATTCCCTCGCGACCATGTGCAGCATCTTTTGGGAGGAACCGGAGTCCTAGCGCCTCCAGTGCCCTTGAGGAAAAATCCTCCCCCCCCCCCCCCCCGAGAACCCAGCTGGGGTTGAGAGGCGCGAGTACTGAGTGAATCCCCTTCCCCAGTGCAGTGCCCCTGACAGGGGCTGCAAGGTTGTGAGGGAAGCGAAGCATACTTTCATTGGCCTGAGCGCCCGTCAATTTGGGCGCTCCAGCCAATGAAAGCACATAGACGGGCGCGCGTGACGTCACGGCGTGCGTCACGCCCGTCTATGTGCTTTCATTGGCTGGAGTACCCAAATTGACGGGCGCTCAGCCAATGAAAGCACATAGACGGGCGTGCGTGACGCACGCCGTGACGTCACGAGTGCCCGTCTATGTGCTTTCATTGGCTGGAGCACCCACATTGACGGGCGCTCAGGCCAATGAAAGCATGCCCGTCTATGTGCTTTCATTGGCTGGAGCGCCCAAATTGACGGGCGCTCAGGCCAATGAAAGTACGCTTCGCTTCGCTCGCGCCGTGACTGGAGAGGGCACAGAACAGTCGGCTCTCACCTGACTTCTCAATTTGAGGGCCGAGCCAGGAGAACCGGGACCTGCTTGGGGGGGACCTCTGCGAGCCGTTTTCTCTGCCGGCTGCCCCCTCCGGAGGGCGGCAGAGAAGGGAAGGGGCTGAAAAGCAACAAAAATTAAGTTGGCACATGTCGAGCCGCTTCGGGAGGAGGGGATTTTTGGTTTTTAGGTTTTCATGGGTTAAAGTTGGGATCCATTTCCTGGTGCCTGTCATTTCAAATGTCATTTGAAATGACATTTGAAATGACAGGTACCAGCGCACCCAGGATACCTTATAGGTGCTGTATTTAGCGCCTATACAGTAAAATGGGTTGCACGGGCCTAACGCTTTGCCTAACGCTTTGCAGACGCGGCTTGCATTTGCAAGCAATTTAAATAGAGTATCGAGCGGTATGTGATCAGAACAGTGCGTGGGGCAAACGAGGGTGCGCCCGGCACTGCCGCACTCTTTCTAATGCAGCCTTACTGTATCGACCCGATTGAGTAATTATATCATGGGTTATTTTTCCCTATATGCATCACCTTGCACTTATCCACATTAAATTTCATCTGCCATTTGGATGCCCAATTTTCCAGTCTCACAAGGTTTTCCTGCAATTTATCACAATCTGCTTGAGATTTAACTACTCTGAACAATTTTGTGTCATCTGCAAATTTGATTATCTCACTTGTCGTATTTCTTTCCAGATCATTTATAAATATATTGAAAAGTAAGGGTCCCAATACAGATCCCTGAGGCACTCCACTGTCCACTCCCTTCCACTGAGAAAATTGTCCATTTAATCCTACTCTCTGTTTCCTGTCTTTTAGCCAGTTTGCAATCCATGAATTCCCCAGTCCCCTCCCAGGCCACTCAATTTAGGAGCAGACTGGGAGGGAACTTTCCTACCGCCTACCCTAACCACCCTTCCACTTCCCCTCTCCTCCCTACCCTCTTAACCCCATTTTAAAATGTTTTACCTTTTCTTTTGCAAGTTACTTCAGGGCCTGCCCTGAAGTAACTTGCACCAGCAACCGGGATAGCAAGGAATGTTGTTGTCCTGGCCAGCCCTGCTCTGCCTCCAGCCCTCCCCTTTACAGAGGCCTGGCTCTTGTACAAGTAATGGGCATTATGAGCATGGCCGGGATCAGGGGCGGATTGGCCTATCGGGGGATCGGGCTTCCCCCGGTGGTCCAGACTAGCTGGTCACATGGTCTCGAGCACATGGCTCTTCCTCAGCCCAGCCTCAGTGCCTCCAAGCCAGCCTCCACCGGATACCAAGCAAGCGGGGGCCGAAGAAATAAAAATCGAGGCCGGCAGAGGCTGAAGAAAAGCCAGCCCCTGCGGGAGACCAAGCCTGTGGGGATCGAAGAAATGAAGATGGGAGCCTCCCAGCCAGCCCCTGCCGGAGACTATGCCGGTGGGGGCCGAATAAATTAAAATCGAGGCTGGCGGCGGTGGAGGCCGAGGAAAAGAAGATGGGCACCTCCCAGCCAGCCTCACAAACACACAGAAGCACCCTTCCGATCTAAGGCCCCCAGCTGAATGGCTGGTCTCTGGCAGCGATTAGCAGCACCAGCGTTCACTTCTTTGGCCCCCGCCGGCCTCGATTTTAATTTCTTCGGCCCCCACCGATTCTGGTATAATATTTGTGGTATTGATATTTTAGATTCTGGTATAACATTTGTGGTATTCTTTCATAAGTGGGATTGTTATTCTTTGAGTTTTGGCAAATAGTACTATGTTGATACGGGAGGACCATGCCGAAATATAGGGGTGTATGTTCCTGGGTGGGGTATACCTCTGTCCTCAAATTCTGTGCCTGTCTGTCCAGGCCTTATGTTCCTACAAGTGTTTGACCTTGATTGCTTTGCCTGTTCGTCCAGGCCTTATGTTCCTACAAGTGTTTGACCTTGATTGCTGTGCCTGTCAGTCCAGGCCTTATGTTCCTACGTGGGCTTGACTCTGTCCTCTATTGTTGTGCCTGTCCATTCATGCCTTATATCCCTACATGGGATTCACCTCTGTCCTCAATTGCTGTACCTGTCTGTCCAGGCCTTATGTTCCTACAAGTGTTTGACCTTGATTGCTATGCCTGTCAGTCCAGGCCTTATGTTCCTACGTGGGCTTGACTCTGTCCTCTATTGTTGTGCCTGTCCATTCATGCCTTATATCCCTACATGGGATTCACCTCTGTCCTCAATTGCTGTACCTGTCTGCCCACGTAGGGACAAAAGACCTGGACACAGTCAAGGACAGAGGTGAATTCCACGTAGGGACATAAGGCCTGGACAGACAGGCACAGCAATTGAGGTCAAACGCTTGTAGGGACATAAGGCCTAGACGAACAGGCACAGCAGTCGAGGACAGAGGTCAAGCCCATGTAGGAACATAAGGCCTGGACGAACAGGCATAGCAGTCGAGGTCAAATACTTGTAGGAACATAAGGCCTGGACGAACAGGCAAAGCAATCAAGGTCAAACACTTGTAGGAACATAAGGCCTGGACTGTCAGGCACAGCATTTGAGGACAGAGGTCAAGCCCACTTAGGGACATAAAGCCTGGACTGACAGGCACAGCATTTGAGGACAGAGGTGTATCCCACCTAGGGACATAAGGCCTGGACTGACATATATAAATAATGTAAATAAATAAAGTTACCTGAAAGCAGGAAACAATGGGAACCAGTATTTTTGGTCAGCGATGAGATCTGAAGACAAGAAGAATAGTTGAGATAGAGGATGCTTACAGTCAGACATCTGTTTTGTTCTCTCTGTTGTGATAGCGCTGAGTCAGGTAGAGAGGCAGACAACAGAGTTGAGCCCTGAGCAAGATGCAATCAGGAAGTAAACATTGAGAGAAGAGCTGTGCTGTCTCGGGCAGTGCTGGAGGAGTTCAGAGTGGCATAGGAGTGAGGAAAGGAAAGCAGCATGTAAAGGATCAGCTGATTACAATCACAGTCACTGCTAACGGCTTGTCCACTTCCATGTGCTGAGCGCCAGAGCTGCTGAGGAGCAGAGCTTCTGGGTGAGTTTTTGATGAGGGAAACAGTTAGAGAGGGCTCTGGCCTGGTGAGGCTGGGCAGGGGTTCTGGTGCAGGCCTAGATTCTGACAGTTTAAATGAGGTCATCAATGACATAATCAGGAGCCTGTGTTTAAGTGGGGAAGGCTACCAATTTGTGATAAAATAAAGAAAATGATACACTTTTAAAAGTAAATGGCAGTAGTGTTTAAGAAAAGTGACCCTGACTTCCTGACTGGAAACAACTCCACAGTCCCAGGAACAGTTTTAAACATACAAATTGCCCAGTTAGAAGCACTATTCATTTGAGAATAAAATGACCTGTGAAACTCAGGGAAAAGTTTTTTTTAAATATAGGAAAACTTTATTGAAACTTTAGAGCTTAAGTTTAATTATTAAAAATAATTTTTGATTTGTAGTTTAACTGAGACACATATTCGTGCTGACTGCTCATATTGTGTAGGTATTTAAAGGGAGAGAAATATAGAGAAAGTGAAAAATAAATATAAATAATATATTTAGTAGGTTTAGAGAAAATTTGAAAGTTTGTAAAAGCTAAGAAAATTAATTAAAAGACTATTGGTATGATCCATACATCCCTGGTTGGGATGGTGCATTCCACAGCATAAAAAAAAAAACAGAAGGTAAACATGAAGCCTTGACAACGGCTTCCCTAGAAACCAGTGAACAGGTGAGTGCAGGTATACACAGTTAAGCCATAGCGCAAGTTTAAAAAGAGAAATAAAAGACAATTTGATTAGTAAAAGATGTACCAAAAATGTTATAAAGATGAAAATAATAAACCCAGCTAAAAATTCAATTGATAATACAAAATAGAAATAGCTAGTATATAATGTATAGTACTATTTAATAGAGTGACATCAGCAAAAGTAGGGATCTGCTGATCTCAGAAAAAGAAAAAGCAATTATAGAATGCAGACAGTTGAGAGCCAGAAGTCTAAGTAAGCAGAGGTGCTGTCGAGGTCCTCTGACTTCTAGGCCCATAAAAAGTAGTGTAAAGCATAAATAAGTAATGAAAGAACATTCACACTAGTAGAGATGATTGAGTGAATGAGTGCACATATAAGGGTAGGTTCCTGATAAAGGTAAGGTAATAGTAAGGGGAGATTAAATATAAAGTTAATGCTGTTTCGTGTATTAGTACAGCAATTAATAGGATTAATGATGGAATGTGAGTGTTGGTGATCTCTAACCCTGATGAACACTAAAAAAATTGAAAATTCAGACTGGTTCATCAAATGAAATAAAGGTCACATGATATACACTCTATGCTGAGAAGTTGTTAAAGATACTGTCAAATGACATAGAATCTGTTGATTGCAACAGTAATAATAATACTTGACAAAGCCAAGTATTATATGCACTGATATACAGAATAAGAGAAGCCAAAGTTCATACCGGATGCAAATAATATCTTAGTTTCATGGGACAGGAACCAAAGAATGAATGCTTGAGTCAACAAGGTAATTTTATTATTTTGTGAAGTTGTTCTTTCATATAAAAAGAAAAGTAGGGACATTGAAATTATCCTTTGGTTTATACTAGCTAGATGCACAAGTAACAATAAGCTGCAAATACATCCACATTGAGGGAACACACTGACCAGCTTACGGAAGATCTGGAGCGATTTTAGGGAGAAAGTTTCTTTTGTTGATTTCATTTAAAGAATAAGTTAGTAGGAAGAAGAAGAAAAAGGAGAAGAAGAAGTAAAGAAAAGAAAACTGGCCAGCACCGACAGATGAAGAAACAGATAAGTTTTCATACCTAAAGAACACTTTTGTACTTGAGCCAGGCCTGAGCACTTATAAACATCAACAGCGTATTTCTAAAGATAAAACACAGGAAAATACAGTGAACGAATAAAAACTGAGATAAAGAGAGAAAAGAAAAGACTATGTTGAAAGAATAATACTTAACTGAATGACAAGGAAAGAACTAAGAATACTGGACCTAAAATAAAAAGAAAATATACAGAATCAATTCTTTTTAGTCAAAAGAAACAATATATGTAATATAATAAGACCTGGACGGACAGGCACAGCAATCGAAGTCAAACACTTGTTTGGACATAAGGCGTAGATGAACAGGCACAGGAATTGAGGTCAAACACTTGTAGAAGGATAAGGCTTGGACGAACAGGCAAAACAGTAGAGGTCAGAGGTCAAGCCAACATAGGGACATAAGGTCTTGACTGACAGGCACAGCATTCGAGGACAGAGGTCAAGCTCACGAGGGTCATAAGGCCTGGACTGACAGGCACAGCATTTGAAATCAGAGGTGTATCCCACCTAGGCACATAAGGCCTGGATTGACAGGCACAGCATTCAAGGTCAAACACTTGTAGGAACATAAGGCCTGGACAGACAGGCACAGCAATCAAGGACAGAGGTGTATCCCTCCTAGTGACATAAGGCCTGGACGGACGGCAAGGCAATCGAGGTCAAACACTTGTTGGAACATAAGGCCTGGATGAACAGGCAAAGCAGTCGAGGACAGAGGACAAGCCCACATAGGGACATAAGGTCTTGACTGACAGGCACAGCATTCGAGGACAGAGGTCAAGCTCACGAGGGTCATAAGGCCTGGACTGACAGGCACAGCATTTGAAATCAGAGGTGTATCCCACCTAGGCACATAAGGCCTGGATTGACAGGCACAGCATTCAAGGTCAAACACTTGTAGGAACATAAGGCCTGGACAGACAGGCACAGCAATCAAGGACAGAGGTGTATCCCTCCTAGTGACATAAGGCCTGGACGGACGGCAAGGCAATCGAGGTCAAACACTTGTTGGAACAAAAGGCCTGGATGAACAGGCAAAGCAGTCGAGGACAGAGGACAATCCCACATAGGGACATAAGGCCTGGACAAACAGGGAAAGCAATTGAGGTCAATCCCACGTTTGGACATAAGGCATGGACGGACAGGCACAGCATTTGAGGACAGAGGTCAAGCCCACGTATTGACATAAGTAGTTGCCAGCCCTCCAGCATCTGTCTAATGCATGCTAGAATATTGGCTGCAGTATTGGCCTGGTCCATCAGGTGGGTGTGCAGTAAAGCCCACCTCCACACTGATACTTGTTCAGTAATAGAGCTGCTGGCTGCCCCTGCCTCAGCTAGGTCCCACCAGTGTGCTGTCAGGGAGAGGTAAGAGTGTGCAGTGGACGGTCAGGCACTGTGTTAGAGTTCAGGCCCTTGTAGGGATGTATGGCCTTGACAGTGGATGGATAGGCACAGCGTTAGAGGTAAGGCTCTTGTAGGGACGTATGGCCTGGACAGTGGATGGACAGGCACAGCATTAGAGGTCAGGCCCTTGTAGGGATGTATGGCCTGGACAGTGGACAGTCAGGCACAGCGTTAGAGTTCAGGCCCTTGTAGGGACGTACGGCCTGGACAGTGTACGGACATGCACAGCGTTAAAGGTCAGGCCCTTGTAGGGATGTACGGCCTGGACGGTGGACGTACAAGCACAGAGGTGAGGTCAGGTCCTTGTAGGCATGTTTGGCCTGTACAGTGGACAGTCAAGCACAGCGTTTCAGGTCAGGCCCTTGTTGGGACGTACAGCCTGGACAGTGGTCGGTTATGCACAGCGTTAGAGTTCAGGCACTTGTAGGGATGTACGGCCTGGACAGTGTACGGACATGCACAGCATTAGAGTTCAGGCCCTTGTAGGGACGTACGGCCTGGACAGTGTACGGACATGCGACAGCGTTATAGGTCAGGCCCTTGTAGGGATGTACGGCCTGGACAGTGGATGTACAGGCACAGCAGTGAGGTCAGACCCTCGTAGGTATGTATGGCCTATACAGTGGACGGTCAGGCACAGCGTTTCAGGTCAGGCCCTTGTAGGGACGTACGGCTTGGACAGTTGACGGTCATGCACAGCGTTAGAGGTCAGGCCCTTGTAGGGACATACGGCCTGGACAGTGGACGGACAGTACAGCATTAGAGGTCAGGCCCTTGTAGGGATGTACAGCTTGGACAGTGGATGGACAAGCACAGCATTTGAGGTCAGGCCCTTGTAGGAGTGTACAGCCTGGACAGTGGACGGTAAGGCACAGCGTTTCAGATCAGGTAGGTTTACTTTCAAAAACACTAGCATTTCCATCAACTTTGGTACCAGCCTTGAGCGGTGAGGGCTCATGATATCCCCTGTCATTGAAAAGACATGTTCACTGGGCACGCGCAGGGGCGCGTGCTGGGGCATTTTTTCGGGGGTACGCGCGTAAGTTACGTGTGTTAGTTACGCACATAAGTTACGCACGTAACCCTTTGAAAATCTACCCCAATATGTTTTTCCCATTGTTTTTTGTTTTTCCTGAAATATAATGCAATAGGAAATATCATCTGTATTTCCTAATTCATTGCAAATTACTTCCCATTGCTAGTATTTAATGCCCGAGAGACTACATGCTGCCCTCCCTCATATGGATGATAAGTGCTGAAGGGGTTATGGAAATGATGGGACATTTTACCATATCTGGTGGATGTGTCCTTATAAGATTTAAGTTTGACCAAACATTTCTATTTTGATAAAGGAAAGTATGGTTGTTGACTTAGCCCTTTCTCCTAATTGAGCTTTATTAAATATTCCAGTTTTGCATAATGACCAATATTTGCAACTATTGTCACAACACATATTTTTACAACACATATTTCTGGCTGCTAGGTGTGATATAGTATATCATTGGAAAAATCACACAGGCCTTTCTATGACAGATTTACTCAAGCGAGTAGAATGTGTTTTGGGACAATGCAAGATTACAACTTATAAGAGAAACTCTGTTTCTGAAAAGGTTTGGTTCTGCTATGTACATTGGAACAATCTACAAAAAGCAATCCAAGGTTCAATGGGCACTACATATTACAAATAATATCGTTCTATTATCGAAAGAAGTCTTTCATTCATTTTTTATGTTTGCAGCAATGTGGTATCTCATATTTCCTTTGATATTATAACTATTTGGTGTTGATGGTCTCTTTTATTGGCTTATATTAATTTTTATTATAATGGGTGAAGAAGTGTGAGGAGGGGTTGAGTGAGAAGGGGAAGTAAAGTTCTGTTTTGAGCTATACAATATATATGCAGTTTTTTCATTTGTATTTTGCTTCTATAACAATAAAATTGGAAAAAAAATAATACACAGTGAAGCATGGATTTTACTACATTTTCAGTAATTTTATTTTAGTTCTTCTTTTACAATGAAGATTATCAATAAACCATTTGAGGGTTTCCTCCAGGCTTAAATATAGAATTTCCAAAAGTGACTATAGAGATCTTGGTTCTCCTTTATTATTCCAAAATCTGAATATTTTCAAGGCATTTTTTACTTCTTGATTTCTCAGACTGTAAATTATGGGGTTCAGCATTGGAATTAAAACCGTGTAGAGTAAGGAGAACAGTTTGTCTAGCTCTGGTGAATACATTGAGCGTGGTCTCATGTACATACAGCTCAGAGACCCACAGAAGACACTAACCACAATGAGGTGGGAAGAACAGGTGGAGAAGGCTTTGCTTCTCCTGTCTGTAGATTGGATTTTCAGGATGGCTTTTATGATACAGATATATGATATCAGGATTAGTACAAAGAGCGGGAAAGCTACAATCATCCCTTCCACAAGTAGAAGGGTTTCAATGTCATGCAGATCATTACAGGAGAGTTTTATTAGAGCATTGGGATCACAGTAGAAATGGTTAATTAAATTGGAGCTACAGAAAGAAAAATTAGATATCAAAACTTCTACAGGAACAGCTTCAAGAGAGCCAGCTATCCAGGAAGCAACTACAAGCAAGGCACATATTCTCTTATTCATCATGAGCACATAATGCAAGGGGTGACAGATTGCCACATAGCGGTCATAGGCCATGGCAGTGAGAAGTAAGATTTCTGTACACAAGAACAACATAAAACCATAGAGCTGTGTCATACATAAAGAAAAGGAAATAAAAGCATTTCCTGTGAAGAGGTTGTTCAGTAACGTTGAGAGAGTGACTGAAGTGCTACAAATATCTATCAGGGACAAGTTGCTGAGGAAGAAGTACATGGGTGTGTGGAGATGATGATCTGTCCACATTAAAGTTAAGAAGCCAAAGTTTCCCAGTATAGACATAAGGAAGGCCAGTAAAACCGTTACTGAAATGAGAAATTGCTGGTGCAAATTTTCTGAGAATAACAGAAGAATGAATTCTGTGGTCAGAGCCGCATTTTCCATCTTCATGGTTTCATTCATCTTAGTCTGTTTGGATATTACAGAATAGAGACATAATCACTGAAATGAAATATAAAAAAGTATATTTCATAGTATACCAGTTGTGTTAAACATCAAAACTTTGTAAACTGTTGTGATGGCGAAACAGAATGACGGTATATTATACCCGATAAATACATACATACATAAATAAATAAATAAATAAATAAATAAGTGACAAAAAGTTGGGGAAAGTAGTCATATGCATTAGTTGAGGATATTTTGGTAACCATTACCCTGGGACAGGCAGGGTTCTCAATGCCTCTCCATCCACAGCAAAAATAGGGGCCACTGGTAGTAGAGGCAGCAGGATTGGCTGTGACTCTCAGGTCCTACCAACTGAAGAAGAAGTGCCTGAGACTGATTACCAGAGAAGGCATTTCCAGGCCCCACCAGCCAAAAATGAAGCAGATCTGACAGCCAAGTTGAGAGCTACAGGATCCTCAGGATTAAGGGAAAGGAAATGCATGTGGGGAGTGGTGTAGAAGAGGAGAAATGCTATTTTGTTGGAATGGCAGGGAGACATTCTCAGAGATGAAGGGTTGGGAGAAGTGGAAAGAGGAGGATGCATGTGAGAAAATGGGGTGGGAGAAAGTGACACAAGGGGGAGAGAGAGAAGAAGCAAGCTAAAAAGTGGGGAACAGGAGGGAGGTGAAAAGGTAGCATAGATGTAGATGAAAGAAGGAAGGAAGAGGGTTGAAGGAGAGAGTTTGAGTAAAAAGAGGAGAAAAGGTACAAGAGGGGAGGTAGAGAAGTTATAAGACTGTGGGGGAGAGAGCACTAGGGCAGGGGTGGGCACTTCCGGTCCTCGAGGGCCACAAACCAGTCTGGTTTTCGGGATATCCCTAATGAATATGCATGAGAGAGATTTGCATGCACTCTGCTTCAGTTGTATGCAAATCTATGTCATGCATATTCATTAGGGATATCCCAAAAACCAGACTGGTTTGTGGCCCTCGAGGATCGGAAGTGCCCACCCCTGCACTAGGGGATGGAGTGGGCAGGGTGTTAGACAGTCGAGGGGAAAGAATAAACAATAAAGACATAAGAAATTGCCATAGTGGGTCAGACCAAGGGTCTATCAAGTCCAGTATTCTGTTTCCAACAGGTTACAAGTACCTGGCAAGTATCCAAAAACTAAGTATATCCCATGTTACTGATGCTAGTAATAGCAATGACTATTTTCTAAGTCAATTTGATTAATAGCAGTTAATGGACTTCTCCTTCAAGAACGTATCCAAACCTTTTTTAAACCCAGCTACAGTAATTGCACTAACAACATCCCCTGGCAACAAATTCCAAAGTTTAATTGCACATTGAGTGAAAAATAAATTTCTCCATTTAGTTTTAAATGTGCTAAATGGTAACTTCATGAAGTGCCCCCTAGTCATCCTATTATCCGAAAGAGTAAATAACTGATTCTCATTTACTGGTTCTAGACCTCTCATGATTTTAAAGACCTCTATTATATCTCCCCTCAGCCGTCTCTTCTCCAAGCTGAAAAGTCCTAACCTCTTTAGTCTTTCCTCATAGAGGAGCAGTTCCATCCCCTTTATCATTTTGCTCACCCTTCTCTGTACCTTCTCCATCGCAACTATATCTTTCATGAGTTGCGGCAACCAGAATTGTACACAATATTCAAGGTGTAGTCTCACCATGGAGTGATATAGAGACATTATGACATCCTCCGTTTTATTCACCATTCCCTCCTAATAATTCCTAACATTCTGTTTGCTTTTTTGACTGCAACTACACACTGAACCGACAATTTCAAAGTATTTTCCACTATGGATGTGCATTCGTTCATAATGAATTATGCAATTTTAATGAAACTGCCTAATTATTCCTGTTTTGGGGGACAACGAATCGTGAACAAATTTTTCCTGAAATTTTGGGAAACAATTGTTTTTGGGTTAGTGCGCACTGAATTTCAAAGGCCCAAACCACAGGAAATGCAATATTTCCCATGGCGGGCCGAAAACAAAGCCCAGACTGATAGGTTCAGGCTTTGCACATCACTGTTATCCACTATGATCCCTAGGTCTCTTTCCTGGGCTATAGCTCCTAATATGGAACCTAACATTGTGTAATTATAGCATGGGTTATTTTTCCCTATATGCATCACCTTGCACTTATCCACATTAAATTTCATCTGCCATTTGGATGCCCAATTTTCCAGTCTCACAAGGTGGTCCTGCAATTTATCACAATCCACTTGTGATTTAACTAAACTGAATAATTTTGTATCATCTACAAATTTGATTACCTCACTCGTTGTATTCCTTTCCAGATTATTTATAAATATATTGAAAAGCACAGGTCCCAATACAGATCCCTGAGGCACTCCACTTATACTCTTTTCCATAACACACACCCACACTGGCATCACACAGACCAATACACACCCATACACACATCCACTCATCCAGGAATAGGCATCTCATCCTAAATACCATCCGGAGTGAAGGCCCCTACCAATACTTCGGTATATAAAAGACATATAAATAAATAAATAAATAAATAAATAAATAAAATATGCTTTAAAAACAGATCTTTCCTGTTCTGCCTTCCCTCACTTTCCTTACTTACCTGATATCTACATCCTGCCATCACTGAGAGAAATTGCAAGATTTACACTTTGTGGAACTGTAACCCATACATGAATTCACTGAACAAATTAGTGTCACAGTAGTTGATCTTTGCGTGGTGGTTGGTAGTAGTTGCAATATAATCCTCAAGAAAGAAACTAACATATCATAATTAATCAACAAAGATTTTTAGTGACCATCATATGTGGGCAAAATGTATTTGGTAGGTACACATCATTGAGTGTGCAACGCACATCTGATCATTGCCACAATGTTTAATCATCGGTCATTTTTTTCAATTTTGAGGTGATGTGTACCTACCAAACACATTTTGCCCACATATGATGGTCACTAACAATCTTTGTTGATTAATTATATGTTAGTTTCTTTCTTGAGGACCCATACATGAATGCCATTAGGGATCTGCTTCCATTAGAAGTGACATAGACAATGACAGCAACTTTGTCTACATCATTTCATGTTGCTTTTAAACCAAAATTTGGAAAAAACTGGGCATAAGTTTGTATTACCTATCACTTTTACCACAATATTTCTGAATAACACTTACAATGCAAATAGTGCATACAATTTTTTGAAACCTGAAAAAAAATGAAAAACATAACTGACATAGAATTCGGACCAAAAATGAAATGAAAGACAATATTTTTTGGCCGCCACAACCTACATGTCATGGAATCCTAAAACTGGTTCTTTTAAGATCTATAATAATTCAAGACCTGTTCATTTAGCTTATCTATTCCCTCTTTGGTTCTTAGTCTCTCTTCCTTATATGATTATAAAATAAGCTTTATATTATCCTGCTTGTATGCTGTTCTGTTTTCTTTTTGGACATCTGCTGGTCTAGTTGCCCTCCTTTACTTCACTAATGATATCTTGAACACCTAAACCAGGGCTAGAATTCACCCATGCATTCCTTGATTTGCATTAGGAAAGAGAAAAAAAATAAACATTGCAACAGAAATGAAAATACATATTGAATAGCTTGTTCCATGCATGCAGCAACTTCTGTTTCATGCAATGCACTCAGTCAGCTGACCTTCAAATCTTCTACAGAAGGGGTTGATTACAAATCATATTTTATCCAGTGCCATCTTCATGGACCACACTCACTCTGTGATGATGACATGGAGGAAGTACTTACCTGCACAGAATCTGTTTCCTAACATACCTACATTTCTTCACTATTTTCCTCTACTTCCAACTATTCTCTGAATCCTCTCCCTTTGGATTCTGATACCTTCCACCACTTGCATTTTTTTTCTCTATCTTCTTGACTACTGCAAAAATCTTGTTTTCTGTTCTTCCTGACTCATCACACCTCCCTGTCCAGTGGCTCCAAAACCCTGACGCTTGCTCATTCTGTCCCCACCATTCATGACTTATTACATCTCTGATGTTTCCTCTTTTCCAGTTCTTCTATGAAAGAAGCACAAAATCCTCTGTCCACCTGCAAACTCTAAACACATTGTAATTACAAACATGAGATGTTTGTAATATTTTAGATTATGAGCATTAGCTTGAAGATTGCCTAGTGCTGCTGCTTAGGATGAAAGAAGGATGAAAAAATATTTTTAAAAATCATTAGGGTATGACTTACTAATTGCAGAGGCTCCACATCTGACTTCTCAATCATAGACTATGAAACTGATAGAAAAATTGAAAGAATGAATATGAAAGCAGATATTTGTAGGTATTTATATTTTTTTTTATTCTGCATCTTCCAATAAATATTTTGTACGGTAAACAATACATTTCATAAGATAAATTACATTTAAAACAGTTTCCCACAAAAAATTACTTTTAAACCCAAAATAAATCAAACTATTGCCATTTTTTTTTACCATTTTATTGATCATTATTCATTTAAAAAAAAATTTATTTCAATATTCTAAAAACCTTATAGTCCTCAATGTGCAAATCTGCTGATAAAGCATTCCATAATGTTGGGGAAATGATAAAAAATGATTGCATAGCTTAAGATTGAAGTTTGAAGACGTGCTGAGGGGACAAATAACAGGTTAGCTTCCACTGAAAGCAATGCTTGCCCAGGGGCAGAAAATTTTAATTTGTCCTCCAAGAAAAATTTTCAATGGTTTTCTTGTCCATTTATTTAGTAACCATGTAACTTCTGAAGCGAAGAAATTTTATGTTTGTTATATCCCAATTCCATTAAAAGCCTAGCTGCAGAATTTTGAATCAAGTGCATGGTACAAATGCAGTTGATTCAAAATACAGGCTGCATGGGCCATTGGTGCCATCAGTTCTGTCCAAATTATTTCTAGTTGCATGCCTTAGACCAAAACTAATCATACTTTCCCTCAATTCTTTCTGTCTGGGAATCTTCTTTTCTTATGTTCTTCTACCCTCATTGCCTCTGCCACTCCCTCCAGAACGTTTTTCCGAGCAGCACATTCTGATCTGGTAGGGCTTCTTTTCTGGTCTTACATGTGTTTCTACCCCTGTTGGAGCCTCACATTGTGACTTCTGGGTCTGCAGCCCACATGCCTTTCCCCTGCTCTATCTGTGGCCAGTTTTTCACTGGATTTGAAAATGTAATATGCACAAATAGTTTTCTGCTCTGACTCAAACAGACCCCAGGAATGCTTATAATGTAAATGGCAAAATTGTGTGTACTGAAATATGTGCATGCATGTATAATAAAGATTTTAGCTGCTATGCAGGGTGCATTCTCACATTTTCATTCTTGTTTCCTTAGTAAAAATGCTGCTGTAATTTTGCCTCTTATGATGTTTGTACAATATATAATTCTGAATTGTTTTGTAATTAATTTTTTTATATAAATTAGTGTATAAACTTTGGATCTCTTATATACTACAAATGAGTTTATTATGTATAATAATACATGTGGTCATTGAATTCTCCAGCTAAAAATACATCCTCATCCCTTCATCTATGCAATTAAATATAATTGAAAGATACCATTTAATAGAAAATAAGTAATACACACGAATGATAATTTGGAATTGACTTACAGTTTGCATTCTGGAGTGGAGCTTCTTCTTCTTCCATAAAGACTTACAGATTTCAGATTGGCCTGGTAATAAAGATTGTCAAAGCAGCCAGGACCTTATCAATGGATCATGAGGGAATTCCTCGAGAAAGGTATTCCAAGGACAGTCAATGAAAATATGTGTCATGATTTGTGTTTCCTCCATGTATATCCCCCATGCACACATTGGGGTAATCTGCAAGGAGCAGTGATTCAACCAAAAACCTTACTGAAATTATTGCATTGTGCAGTTTCAACTCTAAACTGAAAGCACTGTGGTAACTGCATAGAGTGGCACTAAAAATCTGAAACAGAGCATATGGGAATACCTTTGCAGATCAGCACCTTGCTAGCCAAACTAGATGGTTCATTTTGGTCTTTTTTTTCTGCCATCATTTGCCATGGACCTAAATTACTATGGATTGAAAGTTGAAATGCAACATGTTGAAGACTATAAAGGCATATTTTAATGCTTATAGAACATAGTTCTTTGATATGTACAATATGGGGCAGATTTTCAAAGGGGTATGCACTAGGGATGTGAATCGTTTTCCATATCGTCTTAACGATAGAAATCGTGTGGCAGGGCAAGAAAATCGTCTTAGGCACGATTTTTTAGTTAAAAAATCGTTAAAAATTGTTTTTTTTCCGATTAGTGCGCACTAACTCGAGTTAGTGCGCACTAACGGGAGTTAGTGCGCACTAACTGGGAGTTAGTGCGCACTAACTGAAAATGATACAATTTGACACTTTTCAGGTCAGTTAAGGTCAGTTTAGGAATGAATATGTATTCCTATTGGCTGCCCTCTTATTTATTCATTTTACCAAGTTTCCTACTGACAGTATATGGGGGATGGGAAATGGAAACAGTTGGTAGCTTGACAAAACAAGTAATGTGATCAGTCAATGTGACTAGAACTTGTGCCCTAACCCTGATACCAGGGGTATTGTGATCTTCCTGCACACAGTGCCCTATCCCTATTAATACCAGGAGTGTTGTGATCTTCCTGCACACAGTGCCCTATCCCTAATACCAGGGGTGTTGTGATCTTCCTGCACACAGTGCCCTATTCCTGATACTGGGGGTGTTGTGATCTTCCTGCACACAGTGCCCTATTCCTGATACCGGGGGTGTTGTGATCTTCTTGCACACATCCCGGTATCAGGGATAGGGCACTGCGTGCAGGAAGATCACAACACTCCTGGTATTAATAGGGATAGGGCACTGCATGCAGGAAGATCACAACACTCCTGGTATTAATAGGGATAGGGCACTGCATGCAGGAAGATCACAACACCCCTGGTATGAGGGATAGGGCACTGTGTGCAGGAAGATCACAATACCCCGGAGGAGTGAGGGTCAGGCAGCTCCCCCCTGTCTGTGAAGCCAGCCTCTCACTAGTAATGCAGGGAGGGAGCTGTCTCAGACTTCACCATCCTCCCCCCCCCCTCACCCACACACCATTCACTAGCTGGGACATGGGGGAAGTCAGGAGTGAGGGTCAGGCAGCTCCCCCCTGTCTGCGAAGCGAGCCTCTCACTAGTAATGCAGGGAGGGAGCTGTCTCAGACTTCACCATCCTCCCCCCCCCCCCTCACCCACACACCATTCACTAGCTGGGACATGGGGGAAGTCAGGAGTGAGGGTCAGGCAGCTCCCCCCTGTCTGTGAAGCCAGCCTCTCACTAGTAATGCAGGGAGGGAGCTGTCTCAGACTTCACCATCCTCCCCCCCCCCTCACCCACACACCATTCAGTAACTGGGACATGGGGGAAGTCAGGAGTGAGGGTCAGGCAGCTCCACCCCGTCTGTGAAGCCAGCCTCTCACTAGTAATGCAGGGAGGGAGCTGTCTCAGACTTCACCATCCTCCCCCCCCCCTCACCCACACACCATTCACTAGCTGGGACATGGGGGAAGTCAGGAGTGAGGGTCAGGCAGCTCCCCCCTGTCTGCGAAGCCAGCCTCTCACTAGTAATGCAGGGAGGGAGCTGTCTCAGACTTCACCATCCTCCCCCCCCCCCTCACCCACACACCATTCACTAGCTGGGACATGGGGGAAGTCAGGAGTGAGGGTCAGGCAGCTCCCCCCTGTCTGTGAAGCCAGCCTCTCACTAGTAATGCAGGGAGGGAGCTGTCTCAGACTTCACCATCCTCCCCCCCCCCCCCTCACCCACACACCATTCACTAGCTGGGACATGGGGGAAGTCAGGAGTGAGGGTCAGGCAGCTCCCCCCTGTCTGTGAAGCCAGCCTCTCACTAGTAATGCAGGGAGGGAGCTGTCTCAGACTTCACCATCCTCCCCCCCCCCTCACCCACACACCATTCACTAGCTGGGACATGGGGGAAGTCAGGAGTGAGGGTCAGGCAGCTCCCCCCTGTCTGTGAAGCCAGCCTCTCACTAGTAATGCAGGGAGGGAGCTGTCTCAGACTTCACCATCCTCCCCCCCCCCCCTCACCCACACACCATTCACTAGCTGGGACATGGGGGAAGTCAGGAGTGAGGGTCAGGCAGCTCCCCCCTGTCTGTGAAGCCAGCCTCTCACTAGTAATGCAGGGAGGGAGCTGTCTCAGACTTCACCATCCTCCCCCCCCCCCTCACCCACACACCATTCACTAGCTGGGACATGGGGGAAGTCAGGAGTGAGGGTCAGGCAGCTCCCCCCTGTCTGTGAAGCCAGCCTCTCACTAGTAATGCAGGGAGGGAGCTGTCTCAGACTTCACCATCCTCCCCCCCCCCCTCACCCACACACCATTCACTAGCTGGGACATGGGGGAAGTCAGGAGTGAGGGTCAGGCAGCTCCCCCCTGTCTGTGAAGCCAGCCTCTCACTAGTAATGCAGGGAGGGAGCTGTCTCAGACTTCACCATCCTCCCCCCCCCCCCTCACCCACACACCATTCACTAGCTGGGACATGGGGGAAGTCAGGAGTGAGGGTCAGGCAGCTCCCCCCTGTCTGTGAAGCCAGCCTCTCACTAGTAATGCAGGGAGGGAGCTGTCTCAGACTGGTATCAGGGTTAGGGCACTGTGTGCAGGAAGATCACAACACTCCTGGTATTAATAGGGATAGGGCACTGTAAGAGATGACTGTAGTAGATTGAATAAAGATCTGATGTTTCTGCTCTCCTCACACCAAACAAAAACAACACACAAGCAGAGAAGCTCTTCTTACAAAGCTGAGCTAGTGAGTTAAGTAGGAGGAAAAGTAAACATACTGGTGCCAGTGTGGCTACTTAAAAAATACACTTACCAACAATCAATTACATATATTTGAACTGTGTACAGTTCCAGCCAGGACCACCTTTCTAAAATGCACAGTGATTGGCAAATTCAACATGCACTAGCATTTCAGGTGCCTGCTAACAAAAATAATAAACAAACAAGTTCTAGTCACGTGAGTGCTGATCATTACATTACTTTTTTTGTCAAGCTTCCAACTGTTTCCATTTCACATCCCCCCAACCATATTGGTAACATCAATAGATAAGAGCACAGCCAGCCAATAGGAATACATACATACATATTCATTCCTAAGTGACCTTTACTGACCTGGGAAGTGTGAACACTTTGTTTCATTTTCTGTTGGTGTTCGTTAGTTTCCAGTTCCATTTCCCATCCCCCCAACCATCACCTCAGTGGTAACCTTGGTAACATCAATAGATAAGAGGGTAGCCAGCCAATAGGAACACATATTCATTCCTAACTGACCTTCAGTGACCTGGAAAGTGTTTATTTGTATCATTTTCAGTTAGTGCGCACTAAATCGAGTTAGTGCGCACTAACGGGGAGTTTGTGCGCACTAACTCGAGTTAGTGCGCACTAACACGATTTAACAATTTTTAACGATAAATCGTTAGAATTTCTATTGTATCGTGTTCTATAACGATTTAAGACGATATAAACATTATCGGACGATAATTTTAATCGTTGAAAAACGATTCACATCCCTAGTATGCACATAAGATACACACGTACCCCCTGAAAACCTGCCCCAAGCTCCCCCTGCATGCGCCAAGCCTATGTTGCATAGGCTGCTGGCACGTGGAAAGCCCCGGGACGTACGTAAGTCCCGGGGCTTTCCCGGGGGGCGTGCCAAGGGGCATGTCGCAGCCAGCGTGCCATCGGGGGTGTTCCGGGGGCAGGGCTGTGGGTGTGGTTCCGGCCCAGGGGCATTCTGTGGGCATGACTGCAGCCTCCGGACCAGCCCCCAGACTGGAACATGGCGCCCTGGCAGCCGGCCTGGCACACAAGTTACGCCTGTCTTGGGCAGGCGTAACTTTTGAAATAAAGGTGTGGGGGGGAATTAGTTAGGGTCGGGGTGTGGGTTAGTTAGGGGAAGGAAAGGGAAGGTGGGGGGCGTCGGAAAGAAAGTTCCCACCGAGGCCTCTCCGATTTTGTAGCAGCCTCGGAGGGAACGGAGGCAGGCTGCGCGGCTCTGCGCGTGCAGGCTGCTGATTTTGTGCAGCCTTGCACGCGCCACCCCGGATTTTAAAAGATACGCACGGCCCTGCCTGTATCTTTTAAAATTCAGCATACTTTTGTTTGCACCGGTTGCACGAACAAAAGTACACGCGTGCGTACTTTTTAAAAATCTGCCCCTATATGTTGTGATATTGCAGGGGTGGATGAGTTTAATTTTAGATGATAACTAGCTAGAAATCAATTGCATGATGTGTGGACATTGTTTTGAGCTGAAGAAACCTTCTTTTTCTGCATCGGGGGTATTTATTTATTTATTTTTAGTTTTTATATATCGAACTTCCTGCATTAGATGCAAATCAAACCAATTTACAATGAACAAAAACTTGCCTGTAGGCATTACATGGAACCATGAACGTCTAAGAAACTTTAAGTAACCTAGTCAGAGAAATGAACAACCAGGTAAACAATTTGAATTACATAGTAATAAAGGTCAAAATTAATAAAGGTCAACAAATGATGGATCCAAATTAATTGTACTTGTGCTTGGATCAATTAGAGAAGATATGAAGGGTATTAAGCACTTAGCAGAATTTCAAATGTATTTATCAATTTTATCTCATGCCATTTCAAATGGCTGTAGTGGACCGTGTCGGGATGGGACCTTCATTTGTGATACTATGATGGGATGTTTTAGATGCAATTCAAAATTACAAAAAAAAAAAATTGCCAAATGATTAAGTATAAGACAATGAAAGTCGGTAGACCGGTAGTATCTATTATGATGGCATAATGTGTAAACACAAAGTTAAAAAATTTAATTTGATTTTGGGAAATTTGTATTTAGAAGACATTTTGTTATTCAGCATGAGTGCATAATGCAAAGAGTTACAGATGGTCACATAGTGCTCATTGACCATGTCAGTAAGAAGGAAGAATTCTGCATTTATTAACATCATCAAACAGTAGAGCTATGTCATGGAATAGAGAAAAGGAAATGCACTTAATTTCTGTGAACAGGTTGTCCAGCAATGTTGAGTTCATAACCTGAAGAAGTCAAAATTTAACCGGATAAGTGGCACAAATCTATAGAGGGATATTTGTGATCCTAATTTTAAACATTTACATGAGTAGATTTAATTCGCATATTTTCCTTAGTACTTCTCAGATTTTACACATCTTCAAGTTTTGTAATATGTGCATGTGAAGGAAATTACCAGTTTGCCCAGTCTATTTCTAGGTCACCAGAACCCTCCTGGTTCTTCATCCTGAACCACCCCGTTTTCCCAGACCCCTCACCCAATCAGTATTTGGATATAAAGAATTGTATACTCATTTATGCCAGATAATTAGCAGTGTACATATGTGCGGGTCACAGCCATATGTGCTTCCCTTTGACAGATTATAAACCTGTACACATAAATGTTGGCCCCACCTCAGAATGCCATAGAATCAACCAGACCACCCATTTTTTATATTAGCAAACTTATTCAAGCACCTTTACTTGTGCACATAGGTTGATAAAATAGCATTTATGCAAATATATGCTATTTGTGCACACATCTGTTAATTTGTGTATATGCAGCTCTTTGAAAATCTATATTTGTCTGCACATACTAAAAAATTAGTGAACATTAGTCAAAACAAACCAAAAAATGACAGCACATCCCTAAAAATGAATGGATAACTAGAACCAAAATGGTCTATTGTTTAGTAGCGATGTGCATTGGGTGCGAGAGAGAGAGAGAGAGAGAGAGAGAGAGAGAGAGAGACTGAGACTAGCCATAATATCCTCTCCCTAGATAAGGTATTTGTATCCCTATGGGTGGCCCACCTAGTAACTCGAGGTGAGGTTTAGGTATTAGTGAATGGGGTTAGGGGCCACTTTGACATTCAAAGTAAGACATACGAACAGAGAGTGGTCTCTTGTGAAGATTTGATGACCTTCAGAGAGAGGAAACTCACTCCAAGAGGGATCTTCCCTCTCCTCCACCCTATTTAACATATACCTTCTCCCGCTTTGCTGTTTCCTCTCGGTCTCAAACCTCACATACTATGAATACGCGGACGACATACAAATCCTGCTCCCCATAGACAAAACCATTGAAGATACTCTAAACAACTGGAATCATCTCCTCATAAAAATAGTTCTTCTTCTGTCACAACTGTTACTCTGCCTCAACCTAAACAAGACCGAGATCCTACACATATCCAACAACCACTCCTCACCCCTCCACAACAACTCCACACCTAACCCCAATGGGTCACAACTTACACATGCTACAAAAAACCTAGGAGTAACCATCGATAACGAGCTAAACTTCAAACAGCACATCTCCGCAATCATCAAAGACAGATTCTTTAAACTGCAAACCCTGAAAAAACTCAAACCCCTCCTTCATACCCAAGACTACCGAACCGTCCTCCAAACAATACTCTTTTCCAAACTCAATTACTGCAATACTCCTCTCCTTGGCCTCCCCGAAGCTACCATCAGACCACTACAGGTACTACAAAACGCTGCCGCCAGATCTATCACAAACATCAAAAAATGCAACCACATCACCCCCACCCTCAAATAACTACATTGGCTACCCATCAGCCAAAGAATCCAAATAAAACACTAACCCTCATCCATAAAAAAATGAACAACAATAAGATGGACTGGTTAAACTCTGCCTTACTCCCATACACCCCACATAGAAACCGGGGGGAAGTGACGTCACCCTATCGAATGGCTGCCTAAGGTGCTTGCTCCCTCACCCAACTTCAATATCCACTGCACTGTGTACACATCAAATCGCCTACATATCCATTTTTGGTAGCAATCGATCACGGAATAGTCCCAATGTCGGTAAGGAAGAAAATGTTGGACTTGAAGCAATTCTCTTTTGAAAATGCGACATCGCACCTGCGGAAAAGGCACGAGCGATTACTACAATCTCCTCAATTCCCTTGACCTGTTGTTGGGCAGTATACTGAACCAATGGTATACAGCTGTTTCCCCTGATGTGTTTCTGGTCGCCGCATCTCAAAAAAGATATAATTGCGATGGAGAAGGTACAGAGAATGGCTACCAAAATGATAAGGGGAATGGAACAACTCCCCTATGAGGAAAGACTAAAGAGGTTAGGACTTTTCAGCTTGGAGAAGAGATGACTGAGGGGGGATATGATAGAGGTGTTTAAAATCATGAGAGGTCTAGAACAGGTAGATGTGAATCGGTTATTTACTCTTTCGGATAGTAGAAAGACTAGGGGGCACTCCATGAAGTTAGCAAGGGGCACATTTAAAACTAATCGGAGAAAGTTCTTTTTTACTCAACGCACAATTAAACTCTGGAATTTGTTGCCAGAGGATGTGGTTAGTGCAGTTAGTATAGCTGTGTTTAAAAAAGGATTGGATAAGTTCTTGGAGGAGAAGTCCATTACCTGCTATTAAGTTCACTTAGAGAATAGCCACTGCCATTAGCAAAGGTTACATGGAATAGACTTAGTTTTTGGGTACTTGCCAGGTTCTTATGGCCTGGATTGGTCACTGTTGGAAACAGGATGCTGGGCTTGATGGACCCTTGGTCTGACCCAGTATGGCATTTTCTTATGTTCTTATGATCATAATCATTGATCTAGAAATTAAAAAAAAAAGTGGCTTTCAGCCGCCCTGCAATTCCACACCCCTCAAAGATCCACCAGATCAATGAATAATGGAACACTCCCAATTCCTTCTCCAAAATCAGCACACCTAAACACATGAGAGAAAGAGTATTATCTATTGCTGGTCCACAACTATGGAACTCACTACCACAAAACCTAAGACTGGAAGCGGACACTAGAATCTTCAAAAAAGGACGCAAAACCTGGTTATTTAAAGAAGCCTTTCCTGAAGTATAACCTCTTACGCTCCTACAAAAATTCTTACTTTTAGATGTACTTTTAGATGCCTTTTAAGATTTAAATTCTGTTTTTAGATAGTATAAGATATTTTTATTCTATTACAATTTATTTTGTTCTTACCTAGTTGATATGCTTTTATTTAATTTAAATTTTATTAAGTAATTTATGTATTTCATTTCTTTGATCTATTTTTGGAAAGTCAAATGTTTTAATCTTGCATTTGACAGTAACTTGTAAACCAATGTGATGTTTGCTATGAACGTCGGTATAGAAAAATTATTTAATAAATACATACATCTATTTTGCTTCCGGATCTTGATTTGCAATGCAAGATGAGGGTAAACAAAGAAACCTAAGAGTAGTCATAAATATTCTATTCTTTATTATTGCTTTCCAAAATGTATTTTTCTCAAAGCATTTCTCACTTCTTGATTTCTCAAACTATAAATTATGGGATTTATCATGGGAATTAAAACAGTGTAGAGTAAGGAGATCAGTTTGTCTATGTCTGGTGAATACATCGATGGTGGTCTCATGTACATACAGACCAGAGCCATATAGAATAAACTTACCACTATGAGATGAGAGGAACAGGTTGAAAAGGCTTTGCTTCTTCCTTCTGTAGATTGGATTTTTAGGATGGTTTTGATTATATAGATATATGATATTAGGATTGATACAAAGAGTGACAATGACAAAAACATTCCTTCAACAAGTATAAGAATTTGAAGCGTAGACACATCACTACAGGAGAGTTTTATCAATACTTTAAGGTCACAGAAAAAATGGTTAATCTCATTGGAACCACAAAAAGAGAACTGAGATACCAAAACTTCTATAGGAACTGAATCCAGAAATCCAGCTAGCCATGAAGCAGCTATGAGCAAGGTACATATTTTCTTATTTATCACAAGAACATAATGCAGAGGGTGACAGATCGCCACATAGCGGTCATAGGCCATGGCAGTGAGAAGAAAGAATTCTGCATTTATTAAAATCATGAAAAAATAGAGCTGTGTCATACATAGAGAAAAGGAAATGCATGTATTGCCCGTGAACAAGTTGTCCAGCAATTTTGAGAACGTGACAGAGGTATTACAGAGGTCTATGATGGATAAGTTACTGAGGAAGAAGTACATGGGTTTGTGGAGGCGATGATCAGAGCACATTAATACTAAAAATCCAACATTTCCCAGCATGGTCATAAGGAAGAGCAGTAAAGCCATCACAGAAATGAGAAATTGCTGGTGAGAATATTCAGAGAAGCCCAGAAGAATGAATCCTGTGGCCAATGTCTCATTTTCCCTCGCCATTGTTTCAGTCTTCTTAATCTGTTAGTATTTAATTTATATATTTGTTTTAATATCCCATCTATTTCAAGGCTAGTTGTCCTAGATAAAGCACAAAATAGAACATTAAACATCATACAATCTATCGGCACAATAAATCATACAATAGCAGAGTAACCTATAAATAACAGAGACACAATAAAAAAAAAAATATCCATACAACAGCAAAACATGGTTCCATCATAATTACAATACAACCCATCTTATATATTAAGGATAGAGATATACCACTACAACTGAAAGAACAGTATATTTTGGAACATGCAGGTAGTCCCATATATGCAAACAAGTAACATTGTGTTTTCTCTTAGCACGTGCATTGCAGGGGGAGAGTTGAATGCATGCACAAAGCTGCACCTTCTTAAAACCAGCATTTGGTAAAGCACATGTAAATGCAGTTAAAATAAAAGTCCTCATACCCAGAAAGCATTTAATTAGCATAGTAATGAGTTTAATTGTTATTACCATTCTATTCCTTGAAACCTAATTTGTATCCTTTATCCGGATAAGTTTAAACTTAACTATTGATATTCAAAAGATGGCCTGTTAGCATGATAATTTTATTCAGGGATATTCAGCAGGGCATTTATCCCACTCAACTGATCTGGGATAATTTATCTGGCTAACTTTAGCTAGATAAGTTTATCTCTTCAAGACTTTTTTAAAATATTCATGCATCCACCACCATCTCCCTGAAGTAATATTTCCTGATGTTACTCTTGGTTGAGAACATAATATAAACAGAAGATCTAAAATAACAGGAGAGATTTTAAGTGATCCAGATTATCATGCTGATGGTTTTCTGCTTGATGCAGATTAACTCTGTCATTCAACTCTGGGAATCTAAATCAAGATCATCTCAACTGATTCCTATTTCGGTTCAGCTGATGACTCTGGATAATGGTGACCTGTTAAGGTGGATGTTCATGATAGGACCATTGTTGTAGCCTTAGTAGAGGAAATCATGATGAGAATGGTAAAATTTCATGTCACAAAGAATTATGACAGTCTGAGGTAAAATTTGAAATGAGTGAAAACTTGAAGAAATAAATGTATTAAATTTCCCAATATAAGCCTCGCTGAGTACCTACGCATGATGACCTTATTGTAAAATATCTGGAGAAAATCTCAGCAAGGTGAAAACTGCTATTAAATAGAAATGAGCAGCCAAAAATAAATTTCATTCTGTCATTTTTTTATATTTTTCCTTTTTTTTTGTTTTGTTAATTTTTACTGCACACTAATTTCTAATTAGTGCACAATAAATCAAAATAGTGGGCACTAAGTTTTAGTGCACAGTAACTGAAACAAATTGAAAAAAGCAGAGCAAATCCCTAATATTAAATTATGATTGGAAGGAAAAAGGAAAATTCATAGTGGCTGCATGATGCCCAGGATAGAAAGGTGCCCGCAGTTAGAGTAAGCATTAGGGATAATAATGGTGTTACAGAGTTAAATGAAAAAAATATATAAGGAAGAGAAACAATTATGTGAACCCCTGAAGACAAAAAGGAGATAAAGTTTAACTTAGTAAGCCAATCAGGGGGAGGGTCTTTTCAAACTCAATTGCAGATACAGAGTCCTGAGAACAACCTTGACCAAGGGTTAACTGTTTCTTCCTTCCACCCTGCCCCTCTGCCCGTCCACCCCTAGGTTTGTTTTTCTGATATAGTCTGCCCAAGTACATAATTGGCAACAAGATAAGTTAGTAAATTGGTATTTCCTTAGGTGTTATCCATCAAATAAATTTACCAAAATAAGGGAAATCATCTGGAAACTTAGGGCTTGCCCCATTTGTTCAGAACTCCCTTCCTTGAAAAAGGAGCTGGCTGAGGTTAAAGCTGAATTAGCTGCAATAAAGAAAGTTCCACTCACTTTACATTATTTAAGAATTAATTCCCCATTATCATAGAAAAAACAAAAGTCAAGGAAAAAGGGATTTACAGTAGACTCAAATAGGATAAAACCTGTGACCCCACCTGTTCTTGACAGCTCTGCAGCACATAAGTCTAACCCCCCCCCCCACACACACACACACACACACACACACTCACACAGGGCATTAAGGAACTCAAAAACATTGGGATTACAGTGGGCTTTGGGAGAATTAGACCTGTGATGCAGAGACACATGCTGTATCAAGTGATACAAGTACAAAACACCTTCTCTGTATGAAATACTGAAGAAGTTCTTGAGAAAGAGATTGAAGTGTTATCTGAAAAGAAAGAAGAAACTCAATGCATACAGAAAATCCATAATATAATCAGTAATCAAAGGAAAAAGCTCATTGTGCTGGGTGACTTAGTCATCGGAGGCACTATTTTGGGAACTCTTCTAGAGGGAAACATTACAGTTAAATGCCTCCCAGGATCATCGGCTGGCATAAATGCTAATCAGATAGTCAAAATGATCAAAGATGAAAGCAAACATTTTAAAGCTGATATTTTCATCCATCTGGGAACCAACGACCTTGCTAATAACAGCATCCAAGCAGTACAGAGAGATTTCCAGTCTCTAGCGATGCAGATTAGTCACATGTCGACAACCGTTACCTTTTCAGAAGTGTTACATGTTCATGGAAAGGGGAAGGAGAGGCTAAGCCGTATTGATAACTTCAATGTATGGCTCAAATCCTGGTGTAAAGAAAAATATTTTGGATATATTGGGAGCTGGGGCCATGTATGGAACAGAAAAAAGCTCTTTGTCAAAGATGGTGTACATCTGTCTATGGAGAGAAAAAGGATCCTAAGAGATAAATTCAAATCCTATGTCATAAGGCATTTAAATTCAGATGTGTGGTTCACATCTGAATTAAAATCCCTCAAACAAGAATTAAGAAGCAAAGAACATAGATGGCGGAAAAACCCTTCTACAATGACGAAGACTGCCTACAAAGATACCATGCACTGTTACAGGAACAGGATCCTCCGAACAAAGAGAGATTTCTTTGCCCAAAAAATTTACCACTTTATCTTCGATTCTAAAGCCCTGTTTTCATACGTCTCTTCTCTTACAAAAACCTCCCCTCCAACTATTCCCGATGACCAAGCCTTAACCAAAGCCTCAGAACTAGCTATGTTCTTTGATTTAAAAAAAAATCACTAACTTAGTAGCACCGCTCATTTCCAATAATAACCAGCCACATCTACATTACAACCCCACAACTCAGCAAAAATCCAGACTCGAAAATTTCGAGCCTACATTCTCATTGGAGATAGAAATCTTGCTCAAGAAGCTCAAGCCCTCCTCTCATTCTTCAGATCCAATACCATCAAATCTTCTCATCTCCATCCCAAAAACCATTGCTAAGCCCATCTCTGAAATCATAAATTGCTCTCTTGCACAAGGACTAGTACCAGACGCTCCAAAGCTCGCGATTCTCAAACCGCTGCTAAAAAAAACCGAACCTGTCACCAGATGATCCCGCCAACTTCCGTCCGATAGCTAACCTACCGTTCATTGCCAAACTACTGGAAAAAATCATCAACAAGCAATTGGAATATCTGGACATCCACAAGATACTAGCCCCAGCTCAGTTCAGTTTTCGCAAATCGTTAAATACAGAATCCCTTTTAATCTCACTCTCAGACTCCATCATCCTCAGCCTAGAAAAAGACAACCTTACCTTCTTGTGCTTCTAGATTTATCTGCGGCTTTCGACAGAGTGAACCACTGAATACTATTCGATTGTCTCACGGACATAGGTATTACAGGTATGGCACTCAGATGGTTCACGTCTTTCCTTAATAATAGATGCCTTAAGGTCAAAATTAACAACAAAGGATCCCACCCCGTCAGCTCCTCACTGGGAGTCCCCCAAGGCTCATCTCTATCTCCTACTCTCTTCAACATTTACCTCCTTCATCTTTGCCAGCTTCTCACTAATCTAAGCTAACCCACTACATCTACGCGGACGATGTGCAGGTCCTCATCCCTATCAAGGACTCCCTAGACAAAACCTTCAGCTTCTAATAATTGCCTACAATCCATCAACCACCTTCTCACAAGCATCAACCTAGTCCTTAACACCAATAAGACTGAGATCCTTATCATCTCCCAAGATGACAATAATGGTCTAACCAACACACCAATCACTTCGCAATTAAATATCTCCCCACACATGAGAGACCTTGGCGTTATTCTGGATAAACAGTTCAACCTTAAAAAATTTGTCAACACAACCACAAAAGACTGTTTCTTTAAATTATAAGTCTTTAAAAAGCTAAGAGCCCTCCTCCACTTTCATGACTATCGCATGGTGCTTCAATCCATAATTTTTTCAAAAATCGACTACTGCAATTCACTCCTTCTAGGTCTCCCAGCAAATACAACCATACCCCTTCAGATGGTACAGAACTCTGCCGCTAGGATCCTGACCAATACTAACAGAAGAGAGCACATCACACCCATACTCCGGAGCCTACATTGGCTTCCCATCAAACTCAGAATTCTCTACAAAGTCCTTACGATAATCCATAAAGCCACTCACAACCTAACACCTCTTGATCTTAACCTTCCTCTTCATCCCCATGAATCTTCCAGACCTGTCAGAGCTGCCTACAAAAGCACTCTTTTTGCCCCCCCCCCCCAGTAAAGACCACCTTAAGGAAATGTGCCCTATCCACCACTGGTCCCTCGCAATGGAATGCTCTTCCCCCTGATCTCAGGCAAGAACCATGCCATCTAACCTTCAAAAAAACCCTCAAAACTTGGCTATTCAGTCAGGCATTTCCTTAACCAGATGAAACTTTCTCCAAATCAGGAATGCTCTCCTCTCCTGTCTGGTTTGAACTCTCTATCTGGTCTAGAGGGGACTGTTCCCAATAGCGTTCTATCGGACATAAGCTCTATTATATATTTATTAGCATTTATTCCATCATGCTAATTTTTGTTCATTTGACAGTTTTTCTAATAATTAGCTTAGTTCTACCCCCGTGTTCCTAGTTCTATGTAACCCCTGTTCTATGTAATGCTTTTTGCAATGTTTCTGTTTCACTGTAAACCGATATGATATGTAATTCTCCACATGAATGTCGGTATAAAAAAAGTTCAAAATAAATAAATAATAAATAAAATAGATGACGGGGTGACAGTAGGACGTTAGAATGTCATCCCCCAAAAACAAATGTAATGAAAAAGGGCAAAGTGGATAACAAAAGTCAACTAAATAAGTCACAAAGAGAGTCCAAGAAAAGCATTAACCTATACCAGAATAACTGGAAAGCTATGAGCACAAATGCTAGTAGTTTGGGCAATAAAATCCCAGACCTGCAAGCCCTAATGATGGAGGTGAACTTGGACATTGTTGCTGTCAAAGTGACGTGGTTCATGGATTCACATGATTGGGATACTATCATACCAGGATATAACTTATTAAGGAAGGACAGAGAGGAAAGAAAAGGGGGAGGAGTGGCTCTTTATGTCAAAAATAATGGCCAAGCATCTGAGCTGCAAGGAAGATGGGGCAAAGAAGAAGCTTTATGGGTCGCCCTAAAAAAAGATGACGGGGCATCCATTTTTATTGGTGTGGTTTACCCGCCTCCAAATCAAATGGAAGTACTAGACAGAGATCTGGTTGAAGACATCCAAAAGATGGGTAAGAAGAGAGAAGTGGTGATGGTCATAGATTTTAATCTGCCGGATATAAAATGGAGAATCCCTTTTGTGGAATCTAACAGCAGTAGAGAGATCATAGATGCCCTGCAAGGGGATCTGTTCAAACAAATGGTAATGGAGCCTACAAGGGAGGGAGCTATACTCAATTTAGTGCTCACTAATGAAGATATTGTCTCTAATGTCTGGGTGTGTGCCCACCTCAGCACCAGTGATCATCAAACGGTATGGTTTCATATCACTAATACGATACGGAGAAGTCGCACAAAGACCCGGGTTTTGAGTTTCAAAAACACGAACTTTGTTGAAATGGGGAAGTACCTGGAGGAAGAACTAGAAGGCTGGGAGAAAACGAGAGATGTGGAAGAACAGTGGGACAAACTAAAAGGAGCAATTCCTGAAGTGACTAATATATATGTTAGAAAAGTAAAGAAAAGCAAGAAAAGAATGAAACCTATATGGTTCACAAAGGAGGTGGCTGATAAAATAAAAGATAAAAGAACAGCATTTAAGAAATATAAAAGATCCCAAAGGTAGTATCACAAGGAAGAATATCTGGTAAAACTGAGGAAGATGAAGAAAGAAATCAAGAAAGCCAAAAGTCTAGCAGAAGAAAGGATTACCAAAGAAGTAAAGTGAGGTGACAAAACATTTTTCAGATACATCAGTGAAAGGATAAAAGTCCAAAGTGGTATAGTGAAATTCAAATGTGAAAAGGATCAATGGGTGGAAACCAATAAAGAAATGTTAGAAATATTAAATGAATACTTCAGTTTGGCGTTCACTAAACAAGACCCCGGAGAAGGACCGTCACTAGTTAACAAGAAACTGGAGGGGAGTGGAATGGATGAAACTCCGTTTATGGAAGAGAATGTATGGGAAGAGCTAGGAAAACTGAAAATGGACAAAGCCATGGGGCCTGAGGAGGTTCATCCCAGGATACTGAGGGAGCTCAGAGATATGCTGGCGGCTCTGCTGCGTGACCCGTTCAATAGATCCCTGGAAATGGGAGTGGTACTGAGTGATTGGAGAAGAGCAGCGGTGGTTCCTCTTCACAAAAATGGGAGCAGAGAGGAGGCTGGAAACTACAGGCCGGTTAGCCTCACCTCAGTGTGGGAAAAGTATTGGAGTCGCTGCTGAAGGATAGAATAGTGAACTATCTACAAGCAGCAGAATTGCTGGAGCAGAGGCAGCATGGTTTCACCAAGGGAAGGTGCTGTCAGATGAATCTGATCAACTTTTTTGATTGGTTGACTAAGGAATTGGATCGAGGAAGAGTGCTCGATATCATCTACTTGGATTTTAGCAAAGCTTTTGATATGTTCCCACACAGGTTTGTGAATAAAATGAGAAGCTTGGGAGTGAGTGCCAAGGTGGTGGCCTGGATAGCAAACTGGTTGAAGGACAGAAGACAATGTGTGATGGTAAATGGAACTTACTCGGAAGAGAGATTAGTGATGAGCGGAGTGCTGCAAGGGTCATTGTTGGGACCGGTCCTGTTCAATATCTTTGTGAGTGGCATCACGGATGGGATAAAAGGTAAGGTTTGTCTATTTGTGGATGATACTAAGATCTGCAACAGAGTAGACACGCCGGAATGAGTGGAGAGAATGAGACAGGATTTAAGGAAGCTGGAAGAGTGGTCAAAGATATGGCAGCTAAGATTCAATGCCAAGAAGTGCAGACTCATGCATATAGGGTGTGGAAATCCAAAAGAAATGCATTCGATGGGGGGGGGGGGGGGTGAAGGGCTGATGTGCATGGAGCAGGAGAGAGACCTTGGTGTGATAATGTCTAACGATATAAAGTCAGCGAAACAATGTGACAAGGCGATAGCTAAAGCCAGAAGAATGCTGGGCTGCATAGAGAGAGGAATAATGAGTGAGAAAAGGGAAGTGATTATCCCCTTGTACAGATCCCTGGTGAGGCCTCACCTAGAATACTGTGCTCAGTTCTGGAGACCGTATCTCCGAAGGGGCAGAGACAGAATGGAGGCGGTCTTGAGAAAGGCGACCAAAAAGGTAGATGGTCTTTATCGAATGATTTATGAGGAGAGATTGAAGAATCTAAATTTGTATACCCTGGAGGAAAGAAGGAACAGGGGTGATATGATACAGACTTTCAGATACTTGAAAGGTTTTAATGATCCAAAGTCAATGACAAACCTTTTCCGTTGGAAAAAAATCACCAGAACCAGGGGTCACAATTTATAACTCCAGGGAGGAAGACTCAGAACCAATGTCAGGAAGCATTTCTTCACAGAGAGGGTGGTGGATGCCTGGAACGCCCTTCTGGAGGATGAGGTTAAGACCAAAACTGTGAAGGATTTCAAAGGGGCGTGGGATAAACGCTGCGGATCCATAAAGTCTAGAGGATGTGAATGAAGAGAAGAGGCATGGGGGTGGCTTGCGGGAATAACAGATACTACCTAGTGATTAATACCCTTATTCAATAAACATACACATGGTTAATGTGACTCCAACATTGCTCTATGCTTCAACGGCAAGAGGAAATGTGGAAAAAAGGATTTGCCATTCACAAATAAGCGGGGGAGTAGCTTGCTTGTTGCGATGGTTACTACCCCGAACCAATTAAGCCTGATACTTCACTTTGAATACATATACAGCACAGGTCACTGCTTCAACGGCAGGGGGGAATGAAGATAAGAGGATTTGCATTCAGAAAACAACCAACAAGGACTGAATTGCATAGCCTGGGTAAACAAGCGTGGGAGTAGCTTGCTTGTCGTGGCGGTTATTACCCCTAATCAATTAAGCTTTATACTTCACTTTGAATACATATCCAGCGCAGCTCACTTCTTTAATGTCAGGGGGAAATGAATAAAAGAGGATTTATATCCAGATAACAACCAACAAGAACTAAATTGCACAAGCTAGGTAAATAAATAAGCGTGGGAGTAGCTTGCTTATTGCAGTGGTTACTACCTCTAACCAATTAAACTTGATAGTTCACTTTGATGCAGATCCTGCACTGCTCTCTACATCAATGGTGGGGGTGGAAGGAATTAAAGCCATAAAGTTAACAATAACGGCCCTGAACTCAGCGGTCAGAGTAACAGATAAGTAGGAGAAAAATAAGTGTGAAAGCTTGCTGGGCAGACTGGATGGGCCATTTGCTCTTCTTCTGCCGTCTTTCTATGTTTCTATGTAAAGTACTGCTATTTTTATGCCAGTAACCCTATATTTTTATCAAGGAGGGTTACAAGGAAAGAACACCAAAAATTGGAAGACAAAGGAATAATAAGCCAAGATAAACTGATAAAAGCAGCCGACTCGGAGGAGTCTGGTGAGACGAGCCTCTCTAGAGAGAGGAGGGCAGGAGGACAGCGACGGGGGGACTGAGTCAATTTGGGGTACCCAGGGAGCTGGAATAACAACTACCTTCACTGCCTTGACCCTGCTGATGTCATCAAACAGGGACTCTGCCTCCCAATAAAACCGGAAGAGCTGCGGCGACTCAATCGGACGAGTCTGGTGAGACGAGCCTCTCGAGAGAGAGGAGGGCAGGAGGACAGCGACGGGGGGACTGAGTCAATTCAGGGTACCCAGGGAGCTGGAATAACAAGTACCTTTGCTGCCTTGACCATGCTGACGCCATCAAACAGGGACTCTGCCTCCCGATAAAACCGGAAGAGCTGTGGCGCGCAGCCAAAGCCACGTGCCCAAGGGGTGCGCCCCTCCAAAAAAAAAAAATTTGTTTTTGTTTTGGTTTTACCTTTTCCATCCCCTGTAATTATATGGGTAGGAAAAGGAAAACAAAGTTTTTAACATCTTCGCTGGCAACTCTAGCAAGTAGAGGACCTATGGACTCCCATGTGGTAAGACGAATTGGCCAATTTGAAAGGCATCCTATTTCTGAAATTTCCTTCTCTTCGGGTTCCCCCCCAAGAGTCCAGCCCAAATGCAGTCACCTCTTACTCCGCTGGAGGTTATTCAGCAATCCACGGTACACGGGACTGGGGGGGTCAGCAAATACTGAACAACCTAGTAACGAAGTTACTGTAGAGAGGGGGAGGATACAAGAAAGTGCAGGGGTAACTTATATACAAGAATTGTCACCAGTAGGAAATGTGAATTTAGAATCAATGGATCCTCGGAATGTCACTTTGAGTGATATTTGGAAGGTCTTATTAGATGTTAGGAAAACTGTATCTAATTCATGTTTACAATTAAAGCAAGATGTGTTACAGATTAATGGTAAGATTGAAAAACATGAGAATCGATTAAACCAAATAGATGAAAATGGTAAGGTAATAAATAATCAAGTAATAACATTGCAAGCTGTAAACAATTCTTTTGTAAAGGATAGTTTAACAATACATCGGCACTTGGAAATGTTAGATAATGAAAATCGGATAAGGAATTTAAGATTTCTTAATTTCCCAGTAACCAGATTGTTATCTTCCCTTGAATTATTGAAGAAATACTTGATAGAAATACTTTCTATATCTTCAATAGATGAAAAAAGTATTTCTAAAATGTATTATATACCCAAGTCTAGGATTTAAACTCAAGAAGGGATGGAAGAATTGGACATAGTACAACGTGAATCACTAAACTTGACCTCTTTTTTAGAGGCATCTGTGGATGAAATTCCTACTAGGGTGACTTTGTTGGTTTCTTTTTGTAGAGAGCAAGATAAAAATTTGATTTTACAAAAATTCTTCAAGAATAAGGATTTACTTTATTGTGGATATAAGGTTCAAATATTTCCAGACGTGGCTCGCAGTATGCAGCTACGTCGGAAACAATTTCTTGAATTGAAGCCAAGGGTCTTGGCCCTTGGGGCAACCTTTTATTTGCGATTCCCATGCAAATGTCTAATTATTCGTTTGTATATTTGTTTTCCACATTCTGTTATTGTTCTTTGTAAGGGCTATGCCCACAAGTTATTAGTTGTATGTAAACCGATACGATGTGCGAACGGCTATCGGTATATAAGAAACCCCAAATAAATAAATAAAAATACAATTATTCTACAGAAAAACCAATATATTTTCCAAGATCCCACCCATCTTGAGACTTTCCTGAATGATAAGGAAAAGGTTTGAGGTAAAATGACTGTTTAAAGATAAATAAATGTCTCTTTCAGTATGTATAGTACTAAGTTAGCTTAAGTAATATACTTATCTTTTTGAAAATTCCTCCCAATATTGGGGACTAAAGTTCTGATGCATAGAATTTATTATGGAATGATATTTTCAGTTTATTGTTTCTAATGTTAAAGATTATTTCCTGATTTTTTGCAAATGTGATGATTTTGTTGAAAATCTTAATAAAATATAAATTTAAAAAATAAATAAATAAATAAAAGCAGCCGACTCAAATTTATTTTCTTTAATAACAAAAATTAAGGAGAAGAAATATGTAAGTAAAATCTTGGTGCAAGAAAACTGGACTTTGTGGTCAATGAGAAAAATACAAGGACAGCATTGTTTATAGATGTGCCAGTACTAAGGGTCAATTCTGTGAATCGTATATATATAGAGAGAGAAGATCTTCAAGTAAGAAATTATGCAATCAGACACCAGGGAACTTCGGCAGAAAAACACAGAAATGATTCCACTTGTGTTTGATGCCAAGTGGTTAATACAAACATTCAGGCACTTCTAGACCTGTTGCCAGTGCATATTACACCTTATGAACTCCAGAAGGAGTCTCTCTTTGGCACAATCCAAGTATGAACAAGGGCATTAGCAGATAATAACACATTATCTCTCAGATAATAGAAGGACTAGGGGCACTCCATGAAGTTAGCAAGTAGCTCATTTAAAACAAATTGAAGAAAATTCTTTTTCACTCAGCACATAGTTAAGCTTTTGAATACATTTCCAAAGAATATGGTTACAGCAGTTAGTGTAACTAGATTTTATAAAGGTTTGCATAAGTTCCTAGAGGAAAAATCCACAAACTGCTATTAATCAATAGGGAATAGTAGCTTGAAATCTATTTAATGTTTGGGTACTTGCCAGGTACTTGTGACTTGGATTGGCCACTGATGGACACAAGAACACAAGACGTGCCATACTGAGTCAGACCAAGCCCAACATCATATATTCTTAGTACAGTTGAGGGATTGAGTTTGGAGCCAAAATACCCTTGCTTACAGAAACAATAGAAAGATAGAAATGACAGCAGAAAAGGATCAAAACGGTTCATCCAGTCTGCCCAGCAAGCTTATGGTAGTATTTTTCCTATCAAGGTATGTGAAAAATCAATCCTTTTGAAGACATTTTCCTGTGAGTCATGAGAGGGATGGCAAAATTATATGTCACAAATAAATCCTATTCCCACTTTCTTATTTTTCTCCCATCCTCTTATACTAATTGAAGATAATTTTCAAAAGGAGTTATACGTGCAAATGTAACTACTATTGTAGTAATTTTCAAAAACCATTTACTCAAATAAAGTGCACTTACGCATGTAAATCCTATGGACAATTCAATGACAAATATACTAGCAATTTTCAAAAGCCCACTTACTCCAGTAAAGTGCATTTCCTTGTGTGAAATCCAGGTGGGTAAAGAAGGGAAGTGCAATAAATAGTTATAAGATCTTAATTTTGCTTCTACACTTTCTGCTCACTTTAGAAAATATAAGCTCAGTCTCATCAGAAGGTCATCAAGACAGATTCCTTAGAGAATTGTGAACGCAATTGCATCTGACTCAGATAAGCAGACAATAACTGGAAAGGATATAATTTCTGTTGAGGAGGATGAGCAAAGACAACCACAAATCAACAGCTATGATTGAAAGCAGTAGTTTAATTATCTATTTTGCTATCAAGCTCATTCATTATAACACTTTTCTTAGCACATCTCAAAGTCCTCTAATGTTGTCATGTGTTGCACACACAGAAACACATACACAGCCCCCACACAAAGATTCCAAACCGTGATCGCAGCAGGGGTTCAAGAGTAGCTTAAACATAATCCCAAGTGACAACCTGGAAACAGCCATGGTTTGTGCTTTATGCTCTACATCTGATCAGGAGTGGATAGAGCTCAAAATGCATTATTTGCACAAATCTTAATTTAATGCTCTCTTAGAAGTTCTGTACAGATGTATGGAATAAATAAAAAGATAATTTTCCTTTCTGTTAAATTGTCATTTTGCTCCTAATTGATTTTGATATAATCAACCTTCCATGTTAAGCATTTGCCATCACATTGCTAACGAGATTAAATGGGGCGAAACATGGATTAGTTCTTCAATACCTTCTAATGCGACATCTGCATTCATTAATATGTGTGAATCTGCAGGACGGTCGGCTGCTTCATTCTCGAAGATTCAGAAATTTCAAATCAGCCAGGTAATAAAGATTGCCAGAGCTCCTGAGACCTGGTTACTGGGCCATGAGGGAATTCATAAGAATGTCAAAGGACAATTAGCTAATTTTGTGAGTTATGTTATTTTGCTTTTCCCTCTTAGCAACAAGAGCTTTCAGTTCTAAGTTTTTGATTTGAAATTGTGTTGAGCTTGGGTGTTTGATTAGGCAAAAGTTGTGCACAGTGTATGATCTGAAAGTTTATAATATAGATATTTTTGAACATTACAGTATATGCAGTGACATTTCAGTGGCTGATGATTTAAAAATTACCTGATTAGCAGGTAAAATGAGATGAGCAATATAATTATAAGTGCGTTTACCATGTAAAACTGGCAATGATTTAATAACAGGATTCATGAAAGTAATTAAGGGGTAGATTTTACAAATTTGCGCACACAAGGCACAAACAAGTGTACACGGGATTTTAATAGATACGCGCGTAGCCACACATATCTGTTAAAATCCGGGATCAGCGCGTGCAAGGCTGTGCAAAATCAGCAGCCTGGGTGCGACGAGCCGCGCAGCCTGCCTCCGTTCCCTCCGAGGCCGCTTCAAAATCAGAGTGGCTTCGGATGGAACTTTTTTCCACCCCCCTGCACCTTCCCCTCCCTTCCCCTACCTAACCCACCCCCACAGTCCTACCTAAACCCCCCTACCTTTGTTGCACAAGTTACACCTGCCCGAGGTAGGCGTAACTTGCGAGTGCTGGTACTTATATGCAGTCTGGAATGAGAACTCACAATATCTGTGTAAGTGATGGCTTCAGGAAGAGAAGAGAGTGGAGAGTTTTAGGAACATAGACCCTTGTGGAGCGAGTACCGGTTCCTATCTGTAATATGAAATAGTAGTGCACCAGATATAGGTATGCGATAGCTTTTGATATAGAAGAGAGTTGAGAAAGTATTTAGGAGCATGGGCCCTCGTGGAGCGAGTACCGGTTCCTATCTGCCGCCGGCACGCGATTCCCAGGTCCGGGAGCCATTTTGGAGGCCTCGACCATGCCCCCAAAATGCCCCCGGGCCGGAACCATGCCCGCGGCCCCGCCCCAAATGGCGCATTTCCATGACACGCCCCCAACACGCTCCCCCCCCCAGGAAAGCCCCGGGACTTACACGCATCCCAGGGCTTGCGCGTGCTGTCGAGCCTACTCAACATAGGCTCGGCACACGCAGGGGGAACTTCGGGCAACTTTTCGGGGGGTATGCGCATAACCCTTTGAAAATCTGGCCCTAAAGGTTCTTTGTGGCTATCTTGTTCTCCAGTTATCCACAGCTTACTGATACACACAATCCTCCACAAATGCATTTTGGGATAAGATTTGCATTAATCAACCATATGAATTTAGTTACATTTTCTAAATGCCAGGCAATTATTTATTTATTTATTTATTTGTTCAATTTTATATACTGATGGAGGTATCCTTCACATGGGTTTACATGTTTACAGAGAAAAACATGTGCATATAAAATACAATTTAACAAACAAATAAAATACAAAATTAAATTAAAAACTATCAGTAAAACATGCTTATCATATTAACATTAAATTCTAATTAAAATATTTAAAAATACAATTACATTGAACAATAATAACCACAGTTCTAATAATATACAAACATAAAACAGGAATTACTGGCTACTGTCTGTTCCAAATGCTTGATTGAAAAGCCATGTTTTTATTGTTTTTTTAAACAATTTCAGGTCTTTTTGCAGCCTTAACTCAACCGGAAGACTGTTCCATAATGAGACAGCTCTTTCTCTGACTGATGTGAGTCTGGCAGTCACCACAGAGGGGATAGAAAGTAAACCTTTGTTGGCTGAACGCAGGTTACGTTGTGGAGTATGAATGTGTAACACTGCATTCAGCCAATCAACATGATCAGCGTAAATGGATTTGTGGATTAAGCACAAGGTTTTATATTTAATTCTGAACTCAATCAGAAGCCAATGCAGGGCCATCAGAACGGGGGTTATATGATCTTTTTTTTGTGCTCCTGTAAGAATCCTAGCAGCTGAATTCTGTAATATTTGAAGCGATCTGATTGATGATTGGGGAAGGTTGAGATATAAGGAATTGCAGTAATCTATAATCGTAAATATTAAAGCCTGAAGAACTGTTCTGAATTCAGACTGATTTAAGAATGGTTTGAGGCATCTGAGTATAAGTAATTTATAGTATCCTTCTTGAATTTTGACAGAAATATATTGTTTCAGACTACGTTCCGGATCAAGCCAGAAACCTAGATCATGCACTTTGGCCCCTAATGTTATTGAGGAGTTTTCTAGGATGATGGATTTAGCTTGATCAGTGGGCAAGTACTTACGTTCCAGTAACAGTATTTCAGTTTTTGCAACATTTACGCTAAGCTTCATCTGTTTTAATAGTTGACTTATGATATTTAAATACATGATAGTAATTTTGAACTTTTTTTCTATTGAATCATTTCTTGGGATAAGAAGCTGGATATCATCTGTTGTAATCCAGATAACAAATGACAAATCGGCAACATGTAAATGTTGAAAAATACGGCAGAGAGAGAACCTGTGGTACTCCTGTCTTTAATGGAAAGAATTCAGAAAGTATATTATTGATGTTTACCTGAAATTAAGCTTTAAAAACATTATTATGATAGGAAACCTGAATATCAGGTTATTAACACATACTCAAAGTATAAGCCATAAACCCAATTATTTTCTAACTTCACTATCCTTTTCATAGGTGAGGAATTTTAGTCTCAGAATCCATTTTGTTCTTTGAAATACATATAACTATGACACATTCATTTACCTTACATAATTTATTTGATTATTCAATGTATACTCTATCTTCCCGCGACAAAAGAATAATGTGCAGCAAGAACTTAAACTGAACAATACCACTTTAAACCAAAATATTACATTTTAATAAGTGCACACAACAATAGTGCACCAAATTTAAATATTAGCATTTAGAATAAGTAATTGCACAGAGCCCCTGAATGCTCAGAAGACTCCTTACTATCTGGAAATGATCACAGACATGAATACTGTGAGTTCTATTACAGATAGGAACCGGTACTCGCTCCACGAGGGCCTATGTTCCTAATCTCCGAAGATTCCCTTCTGTCTAAGACGTTATCGCAGGTACGGAGATCGTGAGTCATTATTGCAGATTGCAGATAGGAACCGGTACTCGCTCCACGAGGGCCCATGTTCCTAAATACCTTCTCAACTCTCTTCTACATCAAAAGCTATTGCATACCTATATCTGGTGCACTACTATTTCATATTACAGGTAAGAACCGGTACTCGCTCCACAAGGGTCTATGTTCCTAAAACTCTCCAAACACTCTTTTCTCTTCCTGAAGCCATCACTTACACAGATATTGTGAGTTCTCATTCCAGACTGCATATAAGAACCAGCACTCACCTACGGCTCCTGTTCATGAATATATTGAAGACTCTCTGTTGCATAGAAGCCATACAGATATCTACAATTGTGAGTGTATCATCTACTACTGGTTATGTATCCAGCATACTCTGTCTACTCACTACCTATAGTCTCTCTCTACAGCTCAGCAACCCAGAGACCACAAGTCCAGTATCTGAGGGACTTCAGCCCTGCCGGGCACATCAGCTCACTACTGCCACCTCTGGTGGTTCTACTTCCTGTTTAATAAAGAACTATCTGTGTTTGTCTCCATACTCCAGCCTAGCCGGTGGTCCCTCTCAGGATATCCTCCTGGGGGCACTGTCATCTGCCATCGGCCCAGGGATTCACCAATTTACATTAAGTGTTCATTTCTTACACTACTAGAGTGGTATTATACAGACTGCCACTCTGTGGGAAGCCAACCCACCACAGCTCATTAACTCCGCCTACAGAGTATTACAATTGTTAGCTCTTCCCCTTGGCAGAGTGATCCATAACAGATTGCTAACTCCCTGGTGGACTTATAACAGATTGCCAACTCCTCCCCTTGGTGGGGTGATTTATTACAGATTCTAACTCCGCCCCCCTGAGGAACAGATTTCTACAGATTGCCACTCCTAGCAGCAGGAGATTGATAACAGATTTCTAACTTCTCCCTCTCCAGGAGGAGATCCATAACAGATCGAGAACTCCTCCCTCTACAGGAGGAGCTTTATAACAGATTGCTAACTCCGAGCAGCAGATTTATAACAACAGCTCAGCAACCCTGGGATCGCAGTTCCAGTATCTGAGGGACTTCAGCCCTGCCGGGCATTTCAGCTCATTACTGCCACCTCTGGTGGTTGTACTAACCTGTCTAATAAAAGAACTATCTGTGTCTGTCTCCATACCCAAGCCTAGCTGGTGGTCCCTCTCAGGAAACCCTCCTGGGGGCGCTGTCATCTGCCATCAGCCCAAGATTTCACCTATTTACATTCCTTTCCAGTTGAGTACCCTCTCTAGCACTCCGCTGGTAAAGAATGCCAACTCAGCAGTCTATATCATAACAAGATTGCTAGTTCCGCCTATGGAGCATATCAGATTGCTAAACTCCTCCTTCCACGGGAGCCAGTCCCTAACTGATTGCTAATGCCGCACGGTGACTCAACAGATTGCTGATTCCTTCCCCAACAGAAGTATACAACAGCAGATTTACAACAGATTGCTCACTCCTCCCACTTCAGGAGCTGAGCCCAACAGATTGCTAACTCCTCCCACTCTAGGAGCCAATTCCTAACAGATCGCTAACTACCATCTGCTTGCTCCTCCCATCAGCATAGCAGATTCTAACAGATTGCTAACTCCAGTGAATCCGACTTTTAAATTGGAGAAGCAGTACTCCTGGGAATCCAGCTTAAGGTATGGGATGTCAGTAACCCATGGACCTGGCACACCTCTCCGCTTTGCAAGCTATACCGGGCCTAGCTCAACACATCTCAGAACAGCAAGAAACCTTGGAGAATCTTACTGCAGCATTTCATCAGCTTCACAAACAGAAGATACAAGGCACAGCTTCTACACAAGAAGGTCAGTTACAGGAGGTAACTTTAAAGACAGCTCTTCCACTGGCGGTGCCTATTCGATTCTCCAGAGAACTCCAAAAGACTCGAAGCTTTTTGAACCAGTGCAGCTTACATTTCACCTTACAACCTTCATTGTTTCCCATGGGCCTCTCTAAGACCAGCTACATCCTGTCATACTTGAATGGGAGAGCTTTATCGTGGGCATCTACCTTGTGGGAATGCAAGGACCCTATTAGGCAGAACATAGAAGGATTTATGGACTTGTTCAAATCCATTTTTGATGAACCTGCTCGTATGTCTGTTGCTGGGTTCGCTTTAGTGGACTTAAAGCAAGGCAACAGATCCCTGGATGAATTTGCCATAGAATTTAAGACTCTTGCAGTGGAACTTCGCTGGGATCCAGATGTCTCAAGACTCTCTTCTGCAGAGGCATGGATACCCACGTGAAAGACGAGCTGGCCGCTCATCAGACACCTGACTCGCTGGAAGAATTGATAGCCTTAGCTACTCGGATTGATTGTCAGTTCTGAGACAAGGTGAAGGAACTCCAGCCTAAGGTGTTACCTGGGTTGAAACAGGCCAGTACCCCTGCACTTCGGATGGATCCAGCAATTCCTGCTGTTGATAAAGAGGAACCGATGCAAGATTCTGGAAGAAACGCGGCCTGTGCATGTACTGTGGTCAGCCCGGCCATAATGTCTCTACATTTATTTATTTTATTTATTTGTGTTTTTCTATACCGGCATTCACGGAAGTTCGTATCATGTCGGTTTACATAAAACAAGGGGTGAGCAATACATTATAACGTACATAACTAAAACATAAGCGTATACATTGCAAAAGTATAACAAGTGCATAGAAGAAAAAGTTACAATAAAACAGGGGTTATTCTAACTGGGATTAGAGTTAGAGGAAAGATAAAAAGTTTAACAAGAAGTAAAACGTTGTACTGATTGGTTGGTAGTGTCTGTCCCCTTTTGGCCAGAAAACATGTCCCCTTTTTTTTTTTGGCCAGGAAACATGTCCCCTTTTGGCCAGGAAACAGATGAATTCAAGTCCGTTGGAAAAACTATTCTTGGGACTTACCACATGTTCTCCTCCGCTCTCTCTCCCAGTCTCTCTGACCTATGGCCCAGTCATAGTTCGGACCCATGCCCTGGTGGACTCAGGGGCAGAAGCAACTTCATTATTAGAAGTTTAGTGGAATATTTGAGGATTCCTCTCATTAAATTAAAAGATCCACTACTGTTGTCTTCCATTCATGGAGATCCCTTGCCGGGCGATGTGACTTATGAGACCATACCAGTTACGCTTGCACCGGAGCACTCCATACGGAGATAATCTACTTCTTTGTACTGGAAAAAGCCATGCACTCTATCATTCTGGGGTTACCCTGGCTACAAGTGCACCAACCCCAATTTGACTGGGTATCCCTGGATCTTTCACGATGGGGCCCAGATTGTCATAAGAAATGCTTCAAGGAAGCCTCGCCTGTTAGCTGCATGTCTACTACCCCAGCAGGGCCAGAGCTGCTGCCCCAGGATGCATCCTTTCGAGATGGATCTTTCGAAGAGGTGATTGAGGTCCTTTCTCTACACGGGTCCTGTGAGAATACCATGGGTTCAGGAACTAATACTGTTCTACCTGAAGAAGGAATGGATCTTTCCTTTGATCTTGATGAGAGGACGATGTGGGAAGATATGCCTGATGAGCCACAGGACATAATTGATTCAAAGAAAATCATTTTGGCTACTACCCAGTCTGTATCCGTTGGTAAGACTGTTGTTCCAAAGCATCTTAGGAAGAAAGTGCTTTTTTGGACGCACAATTCCAAGTTGGCCGGCCATCCTGGCCAACATCGAACCTTGCTCAAGATACAGGAACTGTATTGGTGGCCTACCCTCAAGAAGGATACATACTCCTATGTGGCATCGTGCACCAATTGTGCTAAAAACAAAACTACTTCGGGACAACCTTGGGGTCAGATGCAATCTCTGCCAGTTCCAGATCGGCCTTGGTCGCACATTGCTACGGACCTTGTAACCGATCTACCCACATCGGGAGGGATGAACACCATCTGGCTGACAGTGGATCGATTCAGCAATATGGCACACTTCGTGGCGCTTCTGGGCATACCCTCTGCATTGGAACTCGCTAAACTTTTTATACAACACATATTCTGTCTCCATGGTCTACCGTTACACATTGTGTCTGACCGTGGATCTCAGTTCACGGAACGATTCTGAAGGGCCTTGTGTAAACTATTTGACATCGCTCTAGACTATACTTCAGCCTACCATCCACAGTTGAATGGCCAGACAGAATGGATGAATCAGACGATGAAGCACTTTATTTGAGCCTATGTCACGTCCCGACATAACAATTGGGCCAAATTTCTTCCATGGGCTGAATTCGCAATCAACTCTCATCCAGCTACATCTACTGGAAAGTCATCTTTTGAAGTGGTTTTTGGACGTTCCCCAACAACGCCACTTCCACTGAAGCTCTCAGTGACGTCCCCAGCAGCTCAATCTACTGCTGATGATATCCATAAACTATGGACTCAGACTAAGAATATGCTAATCAAAGCGAGTGGTCGAACTAAGAAATACTATGATGCACACCATGGGCAAGCTCCAGTCTTCAAGCCAGGAGAGAAGGTTTGGTTGTCAACCAAGTACCTCAGACTTAAACTACCCTCTTCTTGGTTTGCTCTGCACTACGTGGGACAATTTCCAGTCCTTTAACATATTGGCAACGTCACCTATCATCTGAAGTTACCACCTGGATTCAACATTCATAATGCCTTCCACGTTTCTCTTTTGAAACCACTCATACTCAGCGAATTTTCCTCCAAATCTCAAGAACCTACCATCATCAATGCTAAAGATGATTTAGAATACAAGGTTGAAGAGGATATGGATGTTGGTAAAAGAGGCAAGAATTTTGAATACCTTCTGAAATGGGAAGGTTTCGGCCCTGAAGAAAATTCTTGGGAGTCTCAGACTAATATCTTCAATAAAGAGATGCTTCATGAGTTCCACCTCGTGCATCCTTTGAAACCTAAACCTGGTACCCGAAGAGGAGATCACCCTTTGAAGGGTGGGGGGGGGGGTACTATTGTGTTCGTAGCTTCTCTACACCCTTGCTCCACCCTCTCTACCTCTGTGGTGACTCCCTCCGGGTCTAATGGACAGATTGCTGCTACAGTGTCTCCAAGCTGCTTCTCCCCGATGTCGATAACAGATTGTTAACTCCGAGCAGCAGATTTATAACAGCAGCTCAGCAACCCTGGGATCGCAGTTCCAGTATCTGAGGGACTTCAGCCCTGCTGGGCATTTCATCTCACTACTGCCACCTCTGGTAGTTCTACTAACCTGTCTAATAAAAGAACTATCTGTGTCTGTCTCCATACCCAAGCCTAGCCGGTGGTCCCTCTCAGGATACCCTCCTGGGGGCGCTTGTCATCTGCCATCGGCCCAAGGATTCACCTATTTACATTCCTTTCCAGCTGAGTACCCTCTCTAGCACTCCGCTGGTACAGATTGCCAACTCAGCAGTCTATATCATAACAAGATTGCTAGTTCCGCCTACGGAGCATATCAGATTGCTAAACTCCTCCTTCCACGGGAGCCAGTCCCTAACTGATAGCTAACGCCACACGGTAATTCATAACAGATTGCTGACTCCTTCCCCAACAGGAGTATCCAGCAGCAGATTTATAACAGATTGCTCAATCCTCCCACTTCAGGAGCTGAGCCCAACAGATTGCTAACTCCTCCCACTCCAGGAGCCATTTCCTAACAGATTGCTAACTCCCATCTGCTTGCTCCTCCCATCAGCATAGCAGATTCTAACAATAAATGCGGGGATTCCATTAGATTCTCACCCCGAGGCAATTATCAGTTTTCTCAGTCCGTTCCCAGTTCCGCCCAGTTAAAGGTTAGGACATCTAACCTCCCCTAATTAATCTTCCTCACTTTTACCCTATTAGCCCCTCCTCTTCAAATCCCACTGACTGGCCCTGAATTTTTATTTTAAAAGTTGCATGCCATCCATAGCAGAAGTAAAGTTACACAGTAGGGGATCCAGGTACACACTTGTGCACATAAATATTTACGTGCATGCTTCAGGTTACAGATCCAGAATGCCCATGCTCTGCCCATACCCCACCCAGACTCCACCCATGTCCTGCCCCCTTTTTTGTAAAAAAAAAAAAGTTTTGTGTGCATACCGGGAGGTACGTGCGTATGCGTGCGTCGGCTGGATATGCGTATCTCTTGGCTTTGGCATGCGTACACCTTTGAAAATTCACCTTTAAGTGAGGCGTGGAACAGGGTAATTCCAGAGCTAATTTGTCTGGCTAACCTAGTTTGATAGGTATCAATATTTAGTGTAATCTGGAAAGTCTAGGATTACTATTTGACTATGCAAGAGACAGCCAGATAAAACTTATCATGCAAATTATAAGAGACTCAGGTATATTGAGTGGCACAGTTGAGCCACTGACTATATCAGCCAAATTGGCTTTATAAGTTTATCTGGCTAACTTAGGCAGCCAGATAGTGGCTGAATATCAGCACCTTGGAGGCCAATTTAATAAGATTCTGCTTGGGGACTTTGGCCAAAATTTGCGTAGAAGACTTACGTGTAAGTCTGCTTTGAAAAGTAGAAGGAGTATATTTACCTTAGAGTGTCACACACACTGAAACATTCACACCTGTTGAGGAGCAAGTATAAATGTGTATATGTAAATTTATATGCATATTTTTGAAAATTGAATTGAATTCCCTGCAACAACTCTGCCGTAAGCATAAAAATATATGCAGAATCTCTCCTGCATACATTTTTTATAAACTCAGTCCCAATCAGAATTCCATTAACATCTATCAATCTATATTTTATGTGTAAAAGCGTTTGGAAATTCACCCCTTAAAACATTAATAAAATGTCAAAATCACAGTAAAGCATCATAAATAAAAACATGAAACTGGGAACTTGCAAATTACAGTAGACCAATAAACATAACAAAATAATATAATAAACATTCCAGAAATAGATAAGGCCTAACATATATATAGTAAAGCCAAATATCATAATATAACACAGAAACATCCAAATCTCTCAAATAATAAATACACATATATATTTAAAAAGTAAGAACATAAGAAATTGCCATGCTGGGTCAGACCAAGAGTCCATCAAGCCCAGCATCCTGTTTCCAACAGAGGCCAAACCATGCCACAAGAACCTGGCAATTACTCAAACTCTAAGAAGATCCCATGCTACTGATGCGATTAAAAGCAGTGGCTATTCCCTAAGTCAGCTTGATTAATAGCAGTTAATGGACTTCTCCTCCAAGAACTTATCCAAACCTTTTTTGAACCCAGCTACACTAACTGCACTAACCACATCCTCTGGCAACAAAGTCCAGAGCTTAATTGTGCATTGAGTGAAAAAGAATTTCTCCGATTAGTCTTAAATGTGCTACTTGCTAACTTCATGGAATGCCCCTTAGTCCTTCTATTATCCGAAAGTGTAAATAACCAATTCACATCTACACGTTCAAGACCTCTCATGATCTTAAAGACCTCTATCATATCCCCCCCTCAGCTGTCTCTTCTCCAAGCTGGTATAACAATACAAAGGGCAATTTAAAGTACTACTCCCTATATCGCTGTATCAACATATAACAAAAAATAGAGAGACATTAATTAGCATCAGTCTAATATTTTATTAGTATAGAAAAAACCCCCTTCTATAACCCTACATAGACAAATTAAAACTAAGCTAGCACATTCATCCACATACAACACAATAAAAACATTGCATGAAGTTTGAAAAATTAATACACAAATGTTTCTTTCATATCAGTATAATTATACATTCAATTCTGTAAGTACAAATATGCAAAAATCACACATATGATAATTCAACACTTTTCATAAATTTAGAATCCATCTGTAATGAGTCCGACAAAAGATATCTTCGTTTCGCCTCTGTTATCTTGAGGCTTCCTCAGGGACTATTTTAATAGCGTTATACTTGCAGTCATGCACTGCAAAAAATAACAAAGCCATTATGAATCTTAATAGGTAATATATCATAATGTATTAACTCACACCTAAATGTTCCAATCTTGTATCAACATAATATTTCCCATCAATGTTTAAAAATCCTTTTTTAATTAACGTTTTTAGTGAAATTTTTAGTAATATGTAATGAGTAAACTTATACACTGAACTGGCCCTATGAAGCTCCTACCATCCAACTAGACAAACCCTATCACCATGCACAACTCTCTAAGCAACTTCACATAAGTTGCGGATTACAAATACGGTGAAAACGAATGCACACCCCTAGTCACACCAGCCTTCCTTCAACCCCGGAGGGAGTCATCACAGAGGTAAAGAGGACGGAGTGAAGACGTCGGGCAATGATGGTCGCAATAACAGTAAGGCATGTCCAGACTGGTGAATAACTTATTTGACTAACTCCAAATATCAGTGTTAACCAAGTAAGCTATCCAATCTATTTATTTATTTATTTATTTATTTATTTATTTAACATTTTTATATACCGGGATTCATGCAGAATTTGCATATCATCTCTGTTTACATTGTAACTGAAAAAGACAAGCATGAGGAATGCAAGTTACATAGAAGAGGGTATTAAACTTGGAACAGATTACATGGGTAAAATAACTTAGTACATGGGTAAAATACCTCTTATTTCTCTAGATAAATTATATCCAGTTAATGAATTAAGCCTGGATTTAACAAAATGCGATAAGTATCGCATGTGATAGCAAAAGGGGTGTGTTTTATGCTAATATACAGTTTATCACAATTTGTGCTAATTACCTATGTGAAGAGCTAATGCCCTCTCCCTAGTCATTGGTTGACTGAGAAAATGTCAGCTGTAGGAACTGCATTCCTAATCTTCTAGCGATCTTGGCTTGCCCCTATTCCTCGTTGGCACTCAAGGACTAGTACAAGGATCCGTATAAATAATTCTGGATGATTCTCCTTTTTAACCTTCTAAGTACTTTTCTGTGTTTCTTATTTGTTCTTAGATTACACAAGGTGTTGTTCAAGGCTCTATTGATAGTTTGTGATTTGATGTTATAGTGCTGTCCAATATTTATTTGTTGTACATGTTTTATATGTTAAATGATATCCTGGGCCTTGCTTTTTTCTTTAGACAAAGAAAGGCAACCACCTTCTTCTTGTTGTGTTGGCTAATAGTCAGAGATCACAGAGGTACAAAGTCCACTCAGACCATCTCAGAAGCAATGTGTCGCAGAGGTATGAGGGGAGAAACATCTGTTTTTACATGTTTCCTAATATGATTTAAAAGCTCCTTCTATAATTTGGGACATGTTATTTAAAAACTTTCTTTTAAGTTAAGACACAAATAATGGCATTAACAATGAGATAATGATCTCAAGGTGTAAAGAAACATTGCAGAAGAACAATGTATGATGGTCATTTGATCATGATGCCATAAGTCACACAAGAGCTTCACCCATTAGATTAAGCATAAACAAGTACAAAATGGGAAATACAATCCATCTTCCAGTCTTCAGCATTTATAGACCCAATGTCCAATCTATAATTTAAGGGTAAAAATACAGAAGGTTATTTGATTCAGGTCTCTACAATCTTTATTAAATGTGCCTGTCCAAGTCAAAATCTGTGAGTCTATGGGGATGCAGCTATTGGACCAACAATTGCTTAGAGTAAGTTGGATCCTAAATATTATCATCACTATGATCGCATATTTGAGATGCAATCCTGGAAATCAATGAACTTTGCAGGAGGAGGTGGTGATAATGAAAACAGTGAAAAAATTCAAAGGGACATGGGATAAGCACTGTGAATCCCTAAATACTAGAGGATGGAAATGAAGAAAAGAGTGCATGGGTGTAACTTGCTGGTGTGGTGGTTACGACCCTTAACCAATAAGCCTATATAATGTTAATGCTAGAGATGTGAATCGTGTCCTCGATCGTCTTAACGATCGATTTCGGCTGGGAGGGGGAGGGAATCGTATTGTTGCCGTTGGGTGTTTAAAGTATCGTGAAAATCGTTAAAATCGTGAGCCGGCACACTAAAACCCCCTAAAACCCACCCCGACCCTTTAAATTAAATCCCCCCCCCTCCCGAACCCCCCCCAATGCTTTAAATTACCTGGGGATCCAGCGGCGGTCCGGAACGGCGGCGGTCCGGAATGGCCTCCTGCAATTGAATCGTGTTGTCTTCAGCTGGCGCCATTTTCCAAAATGGCGGCGCAAAATGGCGGCGGCCATAGACCAACACGATTCGACTGCAGGAGGTCGTTCCGGACCTCCGCTGGACTTTTGGCAAGTCTTGTGGGGGTCAGGAGGCCCCCCCAAGCTGGCCAAAAGTTCCTGGGGGTCCAGCGGGGGTGCGGGAGCGATTTCCTGCCGCGAATCATTTTCCGTATGGAAAATGGCGCCGGCAGGAGATCGACTGCAGGAGGTCGTTCAGTGGGGGGACCCCCGCTGAACAACCTCCTGCAGTCGATCATTTTCCGTAAGGAAAATGATTCGCGGCAGGAAATCACTCCCGGACCCCCGCTGGACCCCCAGGAACTTTTGGCCAGCTTGGGGGGGCCTCCTGACCCCCACAAGACTTGCCAAAAGTCCAGCGGGGGTCCGGAACGACCTCCTGCAATCGAATCGTGTTGGTCTATGGCTGCCGCCATTTTGGAAAATGGCGCCGGCTGAAGACAACACGATTCAATTGCAGGAGGCCGTTCCGGACCGCCGCTGAATCCCCAGGCAATTTAAAGCATTTGGGGGGGGGGTTCGGGAGGGTGGGGGATTTAATTTAAAGGGTCGGGGGTGGGTTTTAGGCGGTTTTAGTGTGCCGGTTTTCCTGCCCTCCCCCTTCCCCCGATTTATGATTTTTTGACGATAAATCGGGAGAATTGGTATTGTATCGTGGCCCTAACGATTTTTGACGATTTAAAATATATCGGACGATATTTTAAATCGTCAAAAAACGATTCACATCCCTAGTTAATGCTACTCCATCACTGATCTCTGCTTCAGCAGCAAGGGGTAACAGGGAATTGGATTCAGACAGTAACCAATGAGGACCTTGAATTTTCAAGTTTGGGAAAATTTAGCATGGGGTAAGCTGCACAGTACTACAAATACTACCATAAGCTTTCAGGATGGAACATTTAGTCCTTTTCTGCCATCATTTCTATGTTTCTATGTTATAATATAACACTATTTTAAATAACATTTTAGTTATTAAAGATTGCCAAAATGCTTTGCAATTGCACATCATATATTTCATTTCATTTTCATTTATTAAAATTAATGATGGCTTAACACAACAGGATTGTGGCTTAAGTGATTTCCAATGGAACATCCATAAAATTATATCAAAAAACAAACAACAATAATATCACATACAACAAATCAGACTCTGATATATCATAGAACTGCTAGCATTAGAAATTCAACCCTTACATCAAAATGATAAGCCAAAAACAAGGAATCATTGCATAAATAAATGGTGTAAGACCCCTAATCATTACACCTTATCGACATATAAAGCCACTCTTCACCTCTACAGAAGAGAAACTTTACGAACAAAAAGAGATTTTTATGCTCTAAGAATCCATTATCTTGTATTTGATGCAAAGGCACTATTCTCTTATGTATCAGAACTTACTAAAACAACCACCCCGCCTATTCCAGATGACCTAGCGCAATCGAGAGCCAATGAATTTGCATCATTCTTCCAAAACAAAATATCCAACCTGCTAACACGTCTTCCACCTCTCACCAATCCACTGTTCAGTCCTTCTTCACCTTCCTCAAATGATAAAATTTCATTGGAATTATTTGAACCCACAACCGCGATGGAGATCGAAACCATCCTAAAGAAAATGAAACCCTCTACTCATCCGTTCGACCAAATCCCAACCAAACTACTTCTACTAGTGCCGGAATCTATTTCCAAATACTTGGCCAATGTGATTAACTGTTCGCCAAGGTCATGGAAAAAGTGGTCAACAATCAGCTATCAGAATTTCTCGAAGAACATAAAATTCTACATTCTACTCAATACGGTTTCCGCAAATCCAGAAGCACAGAAACCCTTCTCATATCCCTTACAGACCACCTCAGCATGGGCCTAGACAAAGGTCAATCCTTCTTACTAGCACTTCTAGATATTTCCGCAGCGTTTGACACATTTAACCATTCCTTCTTACTAAATAGGCTTACTGATATAGGGATAACAGGAACAGCACTCAGATGGTTCGACTCCTTTTTAAGCAACAGAGGTTATAAAGTTATGTCAATAACAAAGAATCTCCACGTATCAACTCATCAAGTGGAGTTCCCCAGGGCTCCTCTCTATCACCCACCCTCTTCAATATATACCTCCTCCCCCTCTGCCAATTACTCACAAATCTAAAATTGAAATATTATATATATATGCAGACAATGTCCAATTTTTGATCCCTATAACTGAATCGCTTTTGAAATCACTCAAGGAATGGGATATCTATCTACAAGCGATAAACCTCCTTCTTACCAGCCTTAACCTGGTCCTCAATACTAACAAGACGGAATTCCTCCTTATTGCTCCAGAAAACCGTGATACCCATCAGAGGTCCCACATTAACTCCCCAATCACACAAGTAAGAGATATGGGAGTAACAATTGACCACCATCTGAATTTAAAGAAGTTCATCAATAACACAACAAAAAATTGCTTCTACAAACTACAGGTGCTGAAAAGACTCAAGCCTCTACTGCACTTTCACGACTTCCGATCCGTCTTGCAGGCCATTTTGTTCGCTAAGGTAGACTACTGCAATGCTATCCTTTTAGGTCTACCAACATCCTCCACTAAACCCCTACAGATGTTACAAAATGCAGCCGCTAGAATCCTATCACACACCAAAAGGAGAGATCACATTACGCCCATCCTCAGAGATCTATATTGGCTCCCGATAACTTTCAGAATCCTGCACAAATCCCTCACTATCATTCATAAAACTATTCATTACCAGGCTCCCCTCGACTTACAATTTCCACTCGAACTTCACACCTCCGCCAGACCTATTAGGGAGGCCTATAAGGGATCCCTACACGCTCCTCCCAACAAAACCACTCATCTGTCAACCACAAAAGAACGAGCCTTCTCAACAGCAGGCCCCATGATCTGGAACTCCATTCCCCCGGACCTAAGACAGAAACCTTGCCTAAGGACTTTAAAAAAACAAACTCAAGACTGATGTAATGAAGATTTTGATTCAGAACTTTGGTTCAGTTAGCCAGTCCCAGAATCCTTAGCGGGCTGCTTCAGACTGAAACTGCTGAGATACAGTGAACTTCTGACTGACCTCAGATTCAAGACTTTGGAAAAGATCTGAGAAACCTGTAAGTTCTGCAAAGCCTATAATTAAAGGCTATAAAGGTTATCTATGGCAGATGTTTAAGCCATAATACCAGCATGGTTCTCACAGATTCCTATCTCATTGAAAGAAGCAGGTCAACTGAAGATTGCAGGTGAACTGGAGATTCCCGGAGGTCAAGACTAATTAAAGGCTTGGAACCAACAACAAAACACAAACATATCTATTTACAAAATACAGAAGATCAGAAGGAAACAGAATACTTCAAAGTAATGCTAAGACAAAGGAACTTCTAAGGTGGGAGGAGGTTGTTTTTCAGGTTAAGAGGAGATTAGGTTATGACACTGTCAAATTGGTGAATGATCCTCTCACAAGCATTTTCTATGTATAGTTGAAAGTATAAAATAACAGCTTCCACAAGAGATTGCAAGACACAGTGTGCTATGCCCATCTTGAAGGATGGCTCCTGTGCTTCCAAAGATATGAAATATTAAATTTATACTTGTTCTAACTAAATTCTGAGTCATATCTTTGTTTGAAAAAGTGCTGACAAGCGTCTTATTAAAGTCTAATATTTAGACAAGACCTAGTTGTTCAAACAGGCTTTCCCTTAATCACCACAACAGCCCTATTTCAGTTCAAACAGATGTTCCCCGTACTCTTGCAACAGCCCAGTAACAATTTTAAAGCCTCCCCAAGCTCCCCATCTCTATAGTTGTATTTTAATTCTAAGTTAACTTGCTCCCTCTGTCTTTCCAACTCCCAAGTTCCACTCCCCTGTTTGATTGTAACTTTTTGCTCCTTCTGGTTGTTATTGTCAATTGTTACAACATTATGTTTTACTGTAAACTGATATGATATGACAGATGTCATGAATGTCAGTATATAAAAGCATAAAATAAAATAAAATAATAAATATAAATAAATTATATTTGATCATGACAAGATGAGCACTCATTGGCATTGGAGAAAACTTGAGAGGACCCAAGGACACACACACACACAAAAAAAAAAAAAATTATATATATATATATATATATATATATATATATATATATATATTGTTGGAAAGAGAAAGTGACAGATAATTCCAGAGAATGGGTGCATCAACATAAAACAAATCCAGGATAAAAATGCTGAAGTATGTATCAGGACACAGAAGAAAAAAATGTAATTGAGTAAAGGGAACTGGGAATGAGATGAATAGATAACTAGTTGGAGAGGTAAACCTGAGCAAGTCCATACAGGATTTTGAAATCAAGAAGTGAAAGTTTGAAATGCATTTATATACAGGCTAAGAAGCCATGGCTACCAAGAAGATCAGCAGAGTTCTGAACATACTAGAGATGAGAGTTTTGGGATGTGGGAAAAACCACAGAAAAGCAAGATGGAATATAAAGTACATGACTGAAGATCACAGCAGAAGCACAGTCAAGAAAGCACCAAACAGGAACATTTTCCCCTAAAGAAGAAGCTTCAACAGTACGAAAACTTGCATCTTTCATCATCCCATAATTTCACCATATCTAACCAGGAACCTTTATTGTCATTTAGCAATGTTCATTAAATTAACTGTAGGTTATATCAAAGTGAAATAAATATAGATAAAGGGCTGGGATATTTCAGAAATAGAAACAATACATTACAAAGAGAGAGAGAGAGAATTTTGATGGTGACGGGGTTGTGATTTTTCAAATATTTCATTAATTCATATCTAATTCTATTATACATAATGACATCATTGTTTCTAATAGGGCAATATCATAATTTGTGGGTCATTTATTGGCTCTAGTCCAACTATTGTCAGATTTTAATGACCTTGTCCTATCCCAACTCGTGTAAGCTTCCATGTTCTCTGTTTTGTTTAGGTTTGCATACGCTTGGGGCATGTAAATCTATCCAATACTGAATCACTAGCAATTTACTGAAAATCTGACCAGACTGTGATCCTCAGTGACTGGAGATTCCCACCCTTGTTGTAGAGCATGAGTATAAGAGTCCCTGTTGCCCCTGATTCTCAATGTGACTTTGGTTATATCTTTCTATCTAACCATGTCTTCAAAAGAAAATTGAATTTCATACATGTCTTATTATGATTTGCCTGTTCAACAAGTTTAAATATTTGTAAGGGGACCACAAATTTGACCCTTAATATTTGTAGTTGTCAATAAAAAGTACAGCCTTATTGATATCTGCAGACCTGGTATGTCAGTAGTGATGTCAGAATAGAGTTTTGATACTCCCCAATGAGAGGAGTCATAGGTTCAACAAAACTCTTATGCTGATGTAATTAAGGAGGAATCCTCTGGAGGAGTGTCAAGGGTCAGCTTTAAGAAGGCAGATGAATGCCTATGAGGCATGAAACATCTAATCAAGATTATTAAACTATATACTTACAAAGACTGAGGGAAGAAACAAACAAACAAGCTTAATTGGTTGCCTTGTGAGCACTGGGGACTGAAAATCCAGCGATCAGCTCCCAGATGATCCAACATCCTTTTAAATATGATTGATCCAAAACATGTTACATAGTAACATAGCAGATGCTATCTATTATATCCTGCTAGATAGCATCTACTATACTTCTATGTTACTATGGCCTAAATAACTTAACCGCCTCAGTGCTGACATTCTCCAGTAATTTTACAGACTAGGATGGAAAGAGAGTATACAGTTAATCACCTAGCCTTGTCAAAATAGGAAGAACAAAAATGAGTCAAACTTAAATCCTGATTTCCAGAGGAAATCACTTTCAATGTGACTGGGACTGGAACAGGAACAGGGCAAAAACTTTATATCAGATTATCCCCTATTTCTTCTTTTCATGTTCTTGTATGATTCACATTCTGTAACTTGGAAAGAAGAAGCAAACATTTGCCTAATTTCATCTGAAAAGTAAGTCCCTGATTATTTTCAAAATACAGTAATTATGATTTTATTCAACTATGCAAGTAATGATTGTATTGATTATTAATGTATTATTTAGAAGACTATATTTATTATATTCTTCTATGCCTTTTATGTACATTGCATCGGTGTTTTTAATGATTTTGTGGTCAATCAATTAATAAAATAAATTATGCTTTCAACTCTATTAACCATGAACTATGTAAGTATAAGCAGCAGAGGAAGGGTATCCTTGATTTAAAACCCACTGGCAGTATGAAATGGAAGCCCCTTCTTGCTTAGTTTTGCTCATATCCTGATGAATCTGGAGAAGTTAGATAAATTTAATATCAGCTACAGAGTTTTCATGTTTGCAATAAGAAGGTGGTTGTATTGTCTTGAATGGGAAATAATTGAGGGTTTCAGTATTTGGGATAGGAAGGAGTTCAAGGGGGTTGTGAACTTGGCAAAGAGCTCAGGGTGTCAGTAACTAAGGTTACGAGTGTTCACTCTCTTTTCTGCGCTAACAGTCTTCAAGAAGAAATGCCAGCCCTACCCAAAAAATGAACTACATTTTATTAACTTTCATGTCTTTAATTTACATGATACCTTTACCCAGGAAGCTTTGCAAGAAAATCACTTTTCAAAGTAACTGTGGCATAATGTAATTTAAAAAATATCATGGTATATAGAAAAATCCTTTATTTGATCTGGGAGTTTCAGGCATTCATTGTCCAAGGTATAGAAAGAAAGAGGAAGAATGAGAGAAAGAGAGAGAGAGAGAGAGATTTATGTTTCTCTCTTTGTATCAATACCTCTAAGATTAGCATCTCTATGTTGATATTCCTATGCATTACAGGTGAATGAATAAGCATCGGTTCAGTGTGCTGCGGCAGTCAAAAAAGCAAACAGAATTTTGGGAATTATTAGAAAGGGAATGTGAATAAAATGGAAAATGTCATAATGCCTCTGTATCGCTCCATGGTGAGACCACACCTTGAATACTGTGTACAATTCTGGTCGCCGCATCTCAAAAAAGATATACTTGCGAAGGAGAAGGTACAGAGAAGGGCTACCAAAATGATAAGGGGAATGGAACAGCTCCCCTATGAGGAAAGACTAAAGAGGTTAGGACTTTTCAGCTTGGGGAAGAGACGGCTGAGGGGGGATATGATAGAGGTGTTTAAAATCATGAGAGGTCTAGAACGGGTAGATGTGAATCAGTTATTTACTCTTTCGGATAATAGAAAAACTAGGGGGCACTCCATGAAGTTAGCATGTGGCACATTTAAAACTAATCAGAGAAAGTTCTTTTTTACTCAACGCACAACTAAACTCTGGAATTTGGTGCCAGAGGATGTGGTTAGTGCAGTAGGTATAGCTGTGTTTAAAAAAGGATTGGATAAGTTCTTGGAGGAGAAGTCCATTACCTGCTATTAATTAAGTTGAATTTGAAAATAGCCACTGCTATTACTAGCAACGGTAACATGGAATAGACTTAGTTTTTGGGTACTTGCCAGGTTCTTATAGCCTGGATTGGCCACTGTTGGAAACATGATGCTGGGCTTGATGGACCCTTGTTCTGACCCAGTATGCCATGTTCTTATGTTCTTATCTTCTGAGGTAAACCAGACTGGAATTCATTATAGATTCATCTTGCAACTCATAGGAGCATCATAATGAATAATAGTCCCTGAATTGCTATGTTCTGCCATTGTATGATGCATAAGTTTTCATAGCACCGTCTTTCAAAATGAATGGGCTATACTTTTCATTTGTGTTCCTTGTCCAATCTCATTACATTTTTCTCATCATCTAGTACTTAATCATTTTTTATGTAAAGATTCTGGGATTTTACAAAGCCACATTTATTTATTTATATGTTTATTTAATTTACTGTTTTTATATGCTGCACTCTACAAACAGTATGATCGAGACAGTTTAGAACCAACCACTTCTTTCATCAGAATATCGTTTTTGTATGGTGAGCTGTACGGGTAATGTCCTAGTTCTGCTCAGTACCCATTTTTGGGGGTGGAGGTGTTTCCTGAGGATACAGAATGTATATTTACATTTTGCCCCATGATGGTCACATGCTCAGTGTGTCACGCATGTGAGAACCATCTGTCAGGTGTGTCCCAGCCAAAAAAAGGTTGAGAACCACTGCTCTAGGTAGCCACATGCCTGCCTGTTACAATCAGTGAATTCTAGTTTATATATATATATATATATATATATATATATATATATATATATATATTTATTTTTTTACTTTGTGTTCCAACAGATTCTTCAAATCCATGGGGCTGGTTAATGGAACCTCAATTAAGGAATTCACACTCCTTGGATTCTCAGACAATCGTCACCTGCAGTTCCTCATTTCTTTGATAGTTTTACTAATGTTCCTGATTGCCATGTTGGGAAATCTGATTTTCTTAACATTAATTTGCACCAATTCTCACCTGCAGAAACCCATGTACTTTTTCCTCAGTAACCTTTCATTCTTAGATATCTGCATCACTTCAGTCAGTCTCTCTACAATGCTGGATCATCTTATTACAGGGAACACATTGATTTCTTTCTCCACATGTATAGCACAGCTCTACTTTTTTATATCTTTTACAAGCACAGAATTTTTCCTTCTTACCGCCATGGCCTATGATCGTTACTTGGCAATCTGTCACCCTTTACATTACATGCTCGCCATGAATAAGAGAGTTTGTGCCCTGCTGGCAGCTGTCTCTTGGACACTTGGCTTCCTGGATATGATTCCACAAGCAGTTTTGACATCCCACTTCTCTTTCTGTGAGAGCAATGAGATTAATCATTTCTTCTGTGATCTCACAGCACTGATGAAGCTATCCTGCAGTGACACAAGCAGCATTGAGATGGTGATATTCACAGAAGGAGTATTTGTGGGACTCATCCCTTTTCTATCAACTCTGACATCTTACATCTACATCATCTCCACCATCCTAAAAATTCATTCCACTGAAGGAAGGCTCAAAGTCTTCTCTACCTGCTCCTCCCACCTCATGGTTGTACTTCTGTTCTATGGGACAACTATCTGTATTTATGTGAGACCCACCTCGATGTATTCTCTAGATGAAAACAAGATGTTCTCCTTGCTGTATACAGCTCTGATCCCAATGTTAAACCCTATTATTTATAGTCTAAGGAACCAAGAAGTAAAAGGAGCCCTTAAAAAAGTTAAATGTAGAAAATATGTATAATTATCAAGTCATGCTTTCTATTATATTCTTGGAAAAGGTACATTGCTGTAGAAATATCAAGAGATTTTCTACACTAAGGGACACATTTGTCAAACATATATTACATGAAGGAATCAAATATATTTAGAAAAATATGTTTTGTAAATCTTTAATTAATTAACAATAAACTAAAAAATACCTGATCATAAAACATGCTTGGAGTATAGGGAAAGCTCCATCACTGCTCTTTACATTAATGGTGAGGGTGGAAGGGGAATAGAACCAAGAGCTAAGAGAAACAGATAAGTATTACAGAAAAAATGTGTGAAGCTTCCTGGGCAGACTGGATGGGCCATTCGGTCTTCTTCTGCCGTCATTTCTATGTTTCTATGTTTCTATGTTCTATGATTTTATAATGTGCGTGCATGTCCATGTGCATGCACTTCCCGGTGTGCACGCATGGATGCGCCAATTTTATAACATGTGAACGTTGGCACGCGCATGTTATAAAATCAAGTGGCCACACGCACACGCATGCCAGATTTTACAATCCACACATGCATGTGATGGTGGCATGCACAAGGGGGGGGGGGACGTTCACAATTTCCGCATGGTGACACAATCGAGTCTACTCCCAGTTCCCTCCCAGTCCACTCCAATTAAGGAGTGGAATGGAAGAGAACTACCCTCCCCCTACCTAAACTCCCTCCCCCTTTCCTCCCCACCACCTAAACCCTACCTATCTAACCTTGTTTTGTTTTTTTGTTTGTTTGTGTTCATACTTCAGGGCCCGACCTGAAGTAAGTTGCGTGTGCTGGCTGTCGGCATGTGAGTCTTCAGGATACTGTTCAATGGCACGGTCCAGGCCTGCCCCCCACCCCACCCCTCTCCACCCAGAACATGGCCCCCAGCCAACCCCTTCAAGGAGACCCGGCACTTGTGCGCATACTGGGGTTTATGCACGTGGCCGAGCCCCTTCAAAAATTTGCTCGGTGTGTGCAAGGCCTGGCCACGCGCATATACCCCAGATTTTACATGCTCCGGCCTTCTAAAATCCGAGTGATAATGTGATGCAAAGTGCAATGATTTTTTTACAATCAGTAAATATCAAAAATTAATACAGACACCATAACATATACCAATGTGTAATCAAAAAATCTTACATATACATAAAAAATGTATATCCTTAATTTCTCTTGAATTTGTATGGTAGGGATGTGCAGAGGGATGCCATATGTTGCATTCTGGATTCTGATTCGTCGGGGGCAGATACGTTGCATTCGGCTGTATGGCGCCCTGATCCGTTAATACGTCCATTTCAATTTGTTCCCCCGCTAAAATTAAATTAACTACAACCCCCCACCCTCCTGACCCCCCAAGACTTACCAAAATTCCCTGGTGGTCCAGCGGGGGGTCCGGGAGCCATCCCCTGCATTCACACCCTCGGACTGTCGGCTGCCAGAATTTAAAATGACGCCGATAGCCGTTGACCTACTATGTCACAGGGGCTACCGGTGCCATTGGTCAGCCCCTGTCACATGGCCATCGGCACCATCTTGTGCTCCTACCATGTGACAGGGGCTGACCAATGGCACCGGTAGCCCCTGTGACATAGTATGGGCAAAGGCTATTGGCGTCATTTTAAATTCTGGCAGCCGACAGTCCGAGTGCAGGAGGTTGCTCCCGGACCCCCACTGGACCACCAGGGACTTTTGGCAAGTCTTGGGGGACCCTCCTGACCCCCACAAGACTTGCCAAAAGTCCAGTGGGGATCCGGGAGTGACCTCCTGCACTCCGGCCGTCGGCTGCCAGTAATCAAAATGGCGCCGATAGCCTTTGCCCATACTATGTCACAGGGGCTACCGGTGCCATTGGTCAGACCCTGTTACATGGTAGGAGCACAAGATGGCACTGATTGCCATGTGACAGATTCTGACCAATGGCATCGGTAGCCCCGGTGACATAGTAGGTCAACGGCTATCAGTGCCATTTTTAAACCAGCATCGAGGGTGTGAGTGCAGGGGATGGCTCCCGGACCCCCCGCTCGACCACCAGGGAGTTTTGGTAAGTCTTGGGGGGGGAGTCAGGAGGGTGGGGGGGGGTTGTTTAAATTGGTTTTTTTAGGTGGCCGAATAATTTGGCAAAAATTCGTTTATTCGTGGGGAATCATGATCCGTTTCGCTTCCTCACAAATACAACGGATATGGCCACTAGAGATGTGAATCGTGTGCCAGATCGTCTTAACGATCAGTTTCGGCTGTGGGGGGGGGGGGGGGGGGGGAATCTTTGCCCTGTCACATGGTAAGGGCAAAGGGGCATCGGCACCATTTCTTTTTAGAACAGCTGATGCCTGGGAACGGGAAATCTCTCCCCGAGGCCCCCCTGGATCTCTCCTTTCCCCAAGGCCCCCCTGGATCTCTCCCTGAAGCCCCCCGAGCCCCCCTGGACCACCAGGTAACTTTAAAAGGTTTTGGGGGGGTCGGGAGGGTGGGGTCGATTTAAAGCATTGGGTGGGTTTTTTTTTTTTTTAGCGGCGCGGGCCTCCCTAAAAAAAAAGTGTCGGGAGGGTGGGGGAGGCTAAGGGGGGTCGATTTAAAGGGTCGGGTGGGTTGTTTTTATCGGGCCATCGGCGCCATTTTAATTAGTGGCAGCCAAAATGGCGCCGATGGCCTGAGAGCGGGAGTTCACGCCGGGACCCCCTCCACTGGACCACCAGGTAATTTAACATTTTGGGGGGGTTCGGGAGGGTGGGGGAGGGTAAGGAATTGGTTTTAAAGGGTCGGGGTGGGTTTAGGGGTTGTTTTGGTGTGCCAGTTTTCCCGCCCTCCCCCAAATAATTCCCGTGCCCTATTTAACGATACAATACAAATGCCCCTGACGATAAATCGGGGGCATTTGTATTGTATAGTGCACTCTAACGATTTAGGACGATTTTAAAATTATCTGATGATAATTTTAATCGTTCAAAAATGATTCACATCCCTAATAGATAATAAGAGTTTCTGGTGAAAGGATGTTCAGATAAATATATTGTACTAAAATGATGTGCCCTGCCTTAAATAGTGAGAAGCAGAAAAGCTGATGACATAAATGTCTGTGTGTGGATGATGTAGTGCACGCAAAACAAAGGGCTGTGCCTGGGGCCTTGAAAGAACTCAATGGCAAAATACAGTCTAAGAATGCAACAAAGAGATTTGGATTTCAAGCTTGACTCCATGCTTATCCAGGCTGTATGTCTGCAGACATTTGAACAATGCACAAAGCTAAATTGTAAAAGTTATATAGGCAAGAAAAGTTTAAAAAATAACAAAACATTACCCTGAAAAACCAAAATTAAGATGAAATTTAAAGGTGACAAAAACTTCTTCTACTATTTAGAAAAGTGATACAACAATAGAGTGAACCATACTTTTAGTCCTTTACCTTAGAATGGGTTAAGGCAGAGATGCATGAGGGAGGAGAGGGGGAGAGACTGGGAAGAAGAGAGCAGAGAACAGAGATTATTGACTGGGGAAGCAAGGAGAGGAAAGTATAGGCTGAGGAAGCAGAGTCAGGATAATTGAATTCTAGAGATGTGAATCATGTGATCGATCGTCTTAATGATCAATTTTGGCTGGGGGGGAGGGAATCTGATCGTTGCGGTTTTGGTTTTTTTTAAATCGTTTAAATCGTAAATCGATGGAGGGCGGGAAAACCGGCACACTAAAACAACCCTAAAACCCACCCCGACCCTTTAAAATAAATCCCCCACCCTCCCGAACCCCCCCAAAATGTTTTAAATTACCTGGGGTCCAGTGGGGGGGGGGGTCCCGGTGTGATCTTCCACTCTCAGGCCACGGCTGCGTTAATAGAAATGGCGCCGGCGGCATTTTGGTTCCTGTCTCCCGACGTCACGAGCACAGGAGATCGCTCCCGGACCCCAGCTGGACCCCCAGGGACTTTTGGCCAGCTTGGGGGGGCCTCCTGACCCCCCCAAGACTTGCCAAAAGTCCAGCGGGGGTCCGGAAGCGACCTCCTGCACTTGTTGCCGTATTGCAAAATGGCGCCGGCCGTATGACCATATTGCCGTATTGCAAAATGGCGCCGGCCGTATGGCCGTATTGCCGTATTGCAAAATGGCGCCAGCCGTATGGCCGTATGGCCGGCACCATTTTGCAATACGGCAACGAGTGCAGGATGTCGCTTCCGGACCCCTGCTGGACTTTTGGCAAGTCTTGTGGGGGTCAGGAGGCCCCCCCAAGCTGGCCAAAGGTCCCTGGGGTTCCAGCGGGGGTCCGGGAGCGATCTCCTGCGCTCGTGACATCGGGGGATAGGAACCAAAATGGCGCTGGCGCCATTTCTATTAACGCAGCCGTGGCCCGAGAGTGGAAGATCACACCGGGACACACACACCCCCCCCCCCCCACTGGACCCCAGGTAATTTAAAACATTTTTGGGGGGTTTGGGAGGGTGGGGAATTTATTTTAAAGGGTCGGGGTGGGTTTTAGGGTTGTTTTAGTGTGCCGATTTTCCCGCCCACCCCCTTCCCCTCTCCCCTCCCCCGATTTACGATTTTTGATGATAAATCGGGGGAATTCCTATTGTATCGCGCATCTAACGATGTTTTACGATTTAAAATATATCGGACGATATTTTAAATCATCAAAAAACGATTCACATCCCTATTATCTATAAATAAATAAATAGATAAATACCATCCCTGAAGCCTGAGCCAGTATCCAGAAAAAGCTTCTATTATCTGAAAATTGGTTGGCATCATAATTTCCATTACCTGAAAATATCAATTTAATTTAAATATTTTTTACCAAAAAACTTCTATTATCTGGAATGACCTCAGTTCCGACCACTCTGGATAAATGGAACTCTACTATTTTATTTGGTTTTATAAAAATTGACCACAGTAAATAGATTTGTAAATTCTGATGAGATGCCAGAACTCTTCCCAACTTGTGATATGCCAAACTGAACCATCATAAGAATTATTTTATTTATTTATTTATTTAACAGCGTTTAATATACCGACGTTCGTAGGACACATCACGCCGGTTTACAAATAACTCAAAGAAGGAGGAATTACAATGAACAGGGGGCAGGGGATGGGAGCAGGCGAGAAAAGGGAGAGGGGTAGGGGAGATAAGGGAGGAAGGAGAGAAATGAAGGTAGAGCGAGAGGGAGAAAACCAACCATAAATGCAGAGAGGAACTTATTTACAACAAATTATTAAACAACAAATTACAATTGTGATGAAGAAATGACCTTTGCTCAAAAAACTCTTGCACAATAATATTTTTGTGTAATTCTAACTCAGTGCAAGTCATGGTTTTGCAACCCATAAAAGGATCCAGTTTTTATTTATCTATTTATTTATTTATTTATTTATTTAAAGGTTTTTATATACTGCTATTCGTATGTACATCATGTCGGTTTACACGGAACCATATTAACAAGGAAAGAGAAATACATGAAACTAAGGAGTATAACTAATACAGGAGTAACGGTATTTCAATAGCAAGCGTAATAAGGTATATTAACGATAAGAATGGTACACAACAGGGAGGTTATAATAGCAACATTAGAATCAAGCTCGGCATGAGCATTTTAGGAATTCGATACAAAAAGGGAAACTTTTGGCCCAATTTTAAGAGGCCAGCACAAGTAAAAAATAGGGGTTACACGCAAAAATGCGGGACCTGCAAAAGGGAGGGGGGCAGGGCAGGGCAGGAGAGGGGGGCAGGCTGGGACAGCGCCATTAGCCACTGTCCTGGGGAAGCATGCACCAGCAGCCGGCCTGTGTGCAAAGATTACTTTTGCTTCCTTAATTGGAGCAGACTGGGAGGGAACTGTGGAAGCCCTACTCATGTCACTGCGCATTACCTTTTAAAATTTCCCCCGCTGCACACGGAGGAGGAGGCCACCCACCCACACATGCGTGGACAGATGTTAAAATCCACTGAGCATGTGCGCATGGATATGGTATTTTATAACATGCGCATGCCAATGCACACATGTTATAAAATAGCTGCATCCATGTATACGTGCCGGGAACCGTGTACCCATGGACACACGCGTGTGGGTCTTAAAATTGACCCCTTTATGGGCAGGTCATGTCTGTCCATCTGTGTCCTAGCAGTGGAAAAAAGGGCTGGGGAAAAAGTGGTGTGCGCTGGGAGGACAAAGGGGAGGCACCCGAGTGGGGTTTGGGTGGAGCTTGCTCTGTTGAAGAACCCCATAGGCATTTCTGTGTCCAACCAGTGGGAACTCACATTGCTCCCTTGTAAATTCCCCCCCTCCCCTGTCCTAGCTAGAAAACTACAGAATAGAGCACACGACAGCTCATCTTCAGCAGCTCATGCAGCTACAAAGTATGATGCACTTTTAATTTGCATATTCTGTGGCTAATTTTCAAAGGCAAGGTATTTTGTCTTTGAAAATTAACCAGTATAAAGTACACCATGGTGATATTAGAGGATGGCTGGTGCTGATTGCTTGGATGGGATGAGGGTTTTGTCGGTGGGGGGGGGGGGGTGTCTCCTTTTAGTTATGAATTAAGTCAGTTTAGTTTTGCTTTAAATTTTGACATGTGATCTTAGTTGGCAGTACTCGTAAACCATTGTCACGGGTTGTTTTCATGATGTAAATTGCTCTGGCCTGCCTTTGAAGGCTGGGTGAGTGGCCTAGAATTCTTTTAAATAAATAAATAAATGTTCACATACAAAGGAGGCCATATAATTTATTCCTGCGTTTGTGTGCCTGCTATTTTTCCTCCCCCAGCTTAAATACAACCTTGCTCCCACTGGTGCACCTCTTTTCCATCTGCTTAAAAGTACTCACAGTATTAAAGACCACCCATGTTTTCAACTGGATCAATAAGGGCAATTTTTAGCTAAACCAGTTTAGCCGAGCTCATAATTCTGAAAATTGTCTGTGTATGACTTGGCAGCTCAGCCAGCTTCTGATTTCTACATCCGAAAGTGGAAGATATTTGTCCATTTTGGATGATTCTTATGGAAGTCCATTCACAAAACAGCAGATACTTCTTTTTTTTTTTTTCAGGAACATTATGGTTGCTAAAACTTCTCTAGTATATGGAACAACAAGAAAAGATGCAATCTTTAAAGAGAGGCCTGGATATGTTTAAGTTGACCCATCAAGCCTGTGTTTCATGTAACCTGGACACAGAGGATCTGCCTTTCTCCAATGGGAGATGGGCAGGGATTCTTCATCCAATACAGTCTAGTTAAGAGATGAGCTCCAGATGTCATAGGAACATTAAAATAATGACAGCCAATAAGGACTATAAGATCATCTGGTCTGCTCATTCTTATTTGCAAGCACAAAGTTATTATGTATTTCAGTTTTAATACAACACTCTAAACCAGGCTGCTATACCAGAAAGTATAAACAGGTACAAGTCCCCACCCCAAACAGTTTACAGATTAAGTGGATGACCAAACCAATAGGAAATAAAGTGTCTTGCTCAGGGCCTAGAAGTGTGTCGAGGGAGAAGTGTATTCATTTAACCCAGACATGAACAAACTATGGCTTTTTGGCAACAACTGACCCACAGGAATTTTTGGTCCAGCCTGCGATGTTGAGATCTCTCCTGGTCCATGGCTGCTGCAGCAGGATGTCACTTCTGACCACCAGAAATAAGAAGTTAAGGCTGTCCTGTTGCAGTTCTGAGGCAAGAAGGCCATCAACTCGTTCTGAGGTTAAGTGGCCATCAGCTAGTGTTCAGCGGAGGAGCTCCACCTGTTAGATGACTCTTCATGGAGGACCCCCCACTCATCAATCCACCTATGCCCTTGGGCAATAAAGATTTACCCTCCCCTCCTGTAACCACTAGCCCAGCCTCTCTCCTACTGTTTAAAATTACTTAGGGTTATTTCTCAGCCAATCTTATTCATTGCATTCCTGCAGAGGGGTGATTTTTTAGGGGTAATGCAATGCTTTTTTCAAGGAAATTTTTACATCCTGGTTCCTCAGGCTATAAATAATTGGATTTATCATTGGAATGACAACTGTGTACAGCAAGGAGAAAAGCTTGTCATGTTCCAGTGAATATGTTGATGATGGCCTCAAATACATACCAGACAGAGTCCCATAGAACAGAATAACAATTGTAAGGTGGGAGGAACAGGTGGAGAAGGTTTTGTGTCTCCCATCTACAGAGTGGATTTTCAGGATGGCAGAGATGATGAAGATGTAAGAAACAAATGTTAACAGAAAATGCATAATTCCTACCACCCCACCCACCGTATATATAACAATTTCTAGGCTCATGAGATTACTGCAGGAAAGTTGCATCAGTGCTGTGAGTTCACAAAAGAAGTGATTAATTTTGTAAGAGTCACAGAAACATAGTTGAGAAGTCAAATAAGCAAAAGAGCCTGCATTCAGGAAACTGATAAGCCAGGAGCTAGCTGCCAGAAAAGCACAGAGTTTCTTATCCATGATAAGTGTATAATGCAAGGGGTTGCAGATTGCTACATAATGATCGAATGCCATAGTGGTCAGAAGAAAGAATTCTGTACATGTTAAGGACATGAAAAGGTAGAGTTGTGTCAAACAGGCTAAGAAGGAAATAGATTTATTACCTGTTAGAAAAGTGTCCAAAAGTTTAGAAAGAGTAACTGAGGTGACAGAGATATCAATGATGGACAAGTTACCAAGAAAAAAATACATGGGTTTCCGAAGACGGGCGTTAGCAAGCATGATTGACAAAAACATAAAGTTTCCCATGATGGAGATCAAGTAGAGTAATAGAACCATTACAAAGAAGATGACCTGTAGCTGAGGGTCATCAGAAAATCCCAAGAGAATGAATTCATGGGCAGCGGTTTGATTTTTTACTTCCATTTTCTCCTTTTTCTTTTCCTGTTAGGGTTGAATAAAACATTTAAACTGTCATTAAATATATATTTTAAAAAAGATTTATATAGAGTAAAATTATCTTTCTGAGGAGAGGAGAACCATCTGCACAGCAAACCAATTGATAAACTGGGCATGACGTTGTAGCTCAATTTAAAAAAAAAAAATATTTGTAAAAGAAACTTCCATTTATAAAGGAGTTTGCAATGCAAAAATGGCATAGCTTGGGTCAAACATGTCATGCACACCATTGTAGACTGGTTAATAGATACAAATCCTAAAACTTTGTAATATCATAAGGGACTTAAGGGTAGATTTTAAAAGCTGTGTGCAGGCATCCATGTGTGGGCGTGCCAGTTTTATGACATGCACATGCCAACGTGCACATGTTATAAAACTGACTACTGGCGCTTGCAAGGGAGGGAGATTTTAGGACTAGTGTACGGTGATGGACTGGGCCTTTCCCCAGTTCCCTCCCAGTCTGCTCAAATAAAGGCGTGGACTGGGAGGGAACTTCCTAAAAGCCCTACCTACCCTGTCTGCCATTTCTTCTGTCCTCCCCGACCCCTAAAACCTTTTTTTGTTTGTTTGCTTTTATACTTACCTGTTCTCATGCCGGCCAGCTTCTGGTGTGTACTTCACCGGGACTGTGCCCAATGGTGCTGACCTGGCCTGCCCACGGTCCACCCTGACCCACCCAGTCCCTGCCCCTGACCTGCACCTTTTTTGTTGAAGCCGGTCTTCGGCATGTACCAGGAGTTATGTGCATGGCCGGGGCACTTTAAAAATCCCCATTGTGCATTTGTGGCCTGGCCATGCGTGTATCTCCTGGTTTTTATGTGTGCCAGCTTTTGAAATGTTGCGCTTTATCTGATACTGTAGCTCATTACTCTCAGTAATTGTTGTAAGTCCTATATACCTATACATTTTGGAGTGATCGAATGTCGGTATATAAAAATAATAAATAAATAAAATAAAAATATATTTTTAGTAAAGAACCTAACTGCAAATGTGTTAGGGATGTGCAATTGTTTTTTGATGATTAGGAAATTCATACAATATTTCCTAAATCATCATGGATCAGGAAACCAATAAAACGATTGCACTTTCCCGGAATTTTTGTAAAAAATTGTTTTTCAGCTTAGTGCGCACTAACAGGAGTTAGTGTGTGCTAACTCCCATTAGTGTGCACTAACAAAAACTGTTAATTTTTGTTAGTTTTTGTTAGTGTGCACTAACGGGGAGTTAGTGTGTGGCGTGCTAATGGGGAGTTAGCGCTCACTAAGCCGAAAAACAATTTTTCACAAAAAAAAAAAAAAATGCCAATCCGCGGGTATACGAGATTTTCCCGTGGCCACATGAACCCGAAAGTGGAAATGATCGGGCACCCAATGCACATCCCTAAAATGTATATGCATACTTTTCAGCCTGCACAAATCAACCCACATAGATGCATACTTAAAGGCATTCTAAAGGGTGGAGTAAACAAGTACATGCATACATTTTGGAAACGTTAAAGTCCAGTTCATGCATAAATTAGGGGATGTGCACAAATTTCAAGCTTACATGCAACATCCAAATTTTCAAAACTCTGAGATGTGCGCACATCTCGGGCTGCATGCACATCTCACTCGGTTTCACAAAGGGGCATGGATGGGGCGGGGAATGGTTGTTCCAGGGCGGGGCCAAGAGTTATGCACATAAATACTTAAGCATCTGGGTGTAATTAGATCCCATGCTGCATGTTTACTTCTTCTATGGAGGATGTGTAGCTTAAAAATAATAATAAAAAAAAAATAGCCTTATCTGATGGGTTTAAAGGGTCTGGAGAAACTGGGGGAGCTGTAGGCTATTAAACCAGGGGGATTTTGAAGACCTAGCTCTTAAGTGGGTGAACTGGTAGACAAACCGGTAAAACTGGCAATGGCGTGGATGCATGCCCATTATAAAAAAAAACACTGGCTTATGCAGTAGAAACAGGATTTACACAGCTAGGTGCGCACCCATTTAAAATTGGGCGCACATTCCCATGCCCAGTGCATTTTATAAAATGCATGCATATGTGGGTGCAAGTTATAAAATCACCGCATCTCTGAGTATGTGCCGAAGCATATGTGTCAATACTTGCCCACACATCCCTTTGAAAGTTACCGTCCCTCTGTACACTTGTAGCTCTCAACTATGCACCCTGGAATGCCTCTTTCAAATATAACATCTTCTCAAATTACATGTGTATTTTTGGTGACTGATATGGATGACTTATATGGATTCAGTCATTCTACCTGTATAATGCCTGCTTTTAAACAGGTGATTGATGAATGGAGCTAGCTGGATGACCCTGATTGATTGAAGCAAAATGACAGGATCTGTTCTGGGACCACTGTTTTTTAACATATTTATAAATTATCTAGAAAAGGGAACAATGAATGTGGTGATCAAATTTGCAGACAACACAAAATTATTGTAAGTTGATAAACGCAAGTGGATTATGAGAAATTGCAGAAGGAACTTGTGAGTCTGGGAATCTGGGAATCCAAATAGCAGATAAAATGTAATGTTGACGAGTGCAAAGTGATGCACATAAGGAAAAATAATCTAATCTGTAGTTACACAATGTTAAGTTCCATTTTAGGAGTTACTACCCAGGAAAAGGATCTGGGTGTCATCATGGACATTATGTTGAAATCCTTGGCTCAGCATTTGGCAGCAGTCACAAATTCTAATAAAATAATTAAGAATTATTAGGAAAGAAACGGAGAATATCATACTTTCTCTGTATCGCTTCATGGTGTGACCACACCTAGAGTATTGTATACAATTCTGGTTGCCACATCTG